>NW_022107432.1:26845543-26871875 GCF_000313985.2 Echinops telfairi | reverse complement strand
AATGTTTATCTTTCATCGGCTTCAAGGTTTATGTCACTGCCAAACTTTGCATATAACTGGACTTTCAAGTCTGCTAGCACGCGCTGAATCGACTGCACTCGGGATTCTAAGGCATCAATTTCCTCTTGTAAAATTTTCTTGGTGTCTTCTAGCATCTCCTGCGTTGCCCCTTGGGAGTGGCTGATGAAGACATGGCCAACCTGATATGAAATCACGAGGCCAGCAGGATGTCATCGCAAGGTTCTGGAGTTGTTTCTTTTTAACTTCTATTTTTTCCTTTCGCTCTGTGATTCTACTCGTATTGCGGGCAAATTTGCTGACCCTTCTGCTGGTCTTCAAAAGTCACGTTGACATCTTCAGCAGCCGTCTTCTTTACGGTGGCTGCCATCTAGCACTGGTCTGTAGTGTCTAACAACAGCTTGGATCTGATCCCCTTCCTGACTCCATCTTCAGCATTGTTCATCGCATTATAGTCATGTCATGCAAATCATTTCAGACCATGCCTTTGCTTGAGAAGGTCTTATTACCAAAGGGATTGAGTCTAAAAATACCTCATAGCCTGGTCTGGGATGGTCTTTACATCAATGCTGTAGCTACTCACAGGTCCTCCGGAGTTTCTGGGTGGCCCTAAAACACGCAGCCAAGCAGGTTAACCCTAAAAGTTGGAGGTCCAGGTCTACCAGAAATGATTCAGAAGAAAGACCCTGCAGTCTACTTGTGGGGAAAAAAAATCGCTCACCAAAACCTTATAAAACACAGCTCTACTCTGAGACTCATGGGACCTCTATGAGTCAAGATCAACTCCGTGACCCACTAACTCTGTTTGTTTGTTTGCTTGTTTATTGTATCCTTGACCACTGTCACCCCACAGCTTTCTTCCAATCCTCGAAGTTCCTGCAGTTCCCACGCATTCCCTGCCTTTTCCTGTCTTTATTCCTTCTGCCTGTAGTGTTAAGTCTCACCTTGTCCATTTAGAAAGCTCAGCTCAGCCCTGAAGACACTGCTCAAATATCACCGGCCCCGTGAAGACCATCACCTTCCACCCTGGGAAGCTACTTATATACAATACGCTCTTCTGTCTGAGCTTTGATGTCTGCATGTGCCTGCTAGCTACAGGGGGCTCAGTTAAAGCTTTGCTTGTGCTGTGTTTATCTACGCATTCCAAGCCACTAACATTTTAGACACAACTGGAGCTCTCTATGTGTCTAATATATGAACGAGGAGGTTTGGTGGTATAGTGGTTACTCGTTGGCCTTCTATCTGTAAGGTCAGCGGTTGGAAACTGCCAGCTAATCTGTGAGAGAAAGACGTGGCTTTCCATTCCTATACAGAGTTTCAGTCTCAGAAACTCACAGGGGCAGTCCTACCCTGTCCTATATGGTCACTATGAATCATCATGGGCCCAATGGCAGCAAATTTATGTTTTGTCTTTTTTTTTAAAATAAATGAACGAGGGAGTGAATCATTATTAAAAATGATGCACCATGACTCCATAAGAAGAAAGTCCTAAAAATCAAACACCTGTATGTGAAGTTCATCTTCCCCTGGTCAGGATTGCCTTCCCCTCGCCCTGCACCCAGGGGAACAAAGGCAACCAACAGGCAGAGCAGACCTAACAAGAGAGTTAGAAACAAATACACCATCATTGTGACTGGGTTTAAGTCCCCATTCTTCTAACGCAAAAAGAGGATTGCCATTGTCCCAAGTAGTAAACAGTGCATTAACATTTGTCTCCCTGGAAGTTACCAGAAACAGGATCTGATGATAAGTCTAGAAGCAAAATAGCCCGTTGTTAATTAGCCAAGTTTCATGCAGGATGTCTGGGAGACATTTAATGAAATCCAGAGTCGACTTGCTTTTCATTCAAGAAGAATGCATCACTGACAAGTCAGCAATCAAATGGTTATTGACCGTCTTCTAATTCATGTTCAAATGACCTTTGTTTTGAAATTTGACAAAGGTCGTCTTTGGTATTCCAACCAACTGCTCTTCCATGTGTTCCTTGATTTTTATTCCTGGAAACACGAAAGGAATGATTTAGAGGCTACATCACCGATATCACTTTGAGGTCTAAGGCACACCTGACCCAAAGCATGATATTTTCAATCACCTTTTATGTTTGTGAAAGTTGGACAGTAAATAAGGAAGAATGCAGAAGAATTAATGCCTTTGAATTGTGGTGCTGGTGAAGATTATTAGTGTACCATGGACTGCCAAAAATTTGAACAGATCTGTCTTGGAGGAAGTATAGTGAGAAGGCTACTTATAATTGAAGATGATGAATGTTCACCTCATGTACTTTGGACACACCATCAGGAGAAGGAGCCATCATACTTGGTAAAGTAGGGGAGCAGCAAAAAAAAGGAAGACCCTTGAGATGGATTGACACAGTGGGCAACAATGGGCTTAAACATAACAATTGTGAGGATGGCGATGCTGTCAGTTAGAACTAACCTGATGGCACCTAATGGCACAACAACATAGCTGGTGGCACTTTTTTCTCATCTTTCCCATCTCTAGCTTATTGCTCAGGTCACAAACATGACGTTCTTTGAGAAACCAACCCTGACCCTGACTCTCTTAGATGAGGTACAGAGCTCAGGCTACTTGTGTCCTGAGCACTGTGTACACCTTTGTGTGCACTTAACATTCTATTGTTTCTCCTTATATCAGATTCCAGGTCATAGGAAGGCAGAGATCAATGTTCTCTTGTTCACTATTTGTGTGAGTCTGGGTTGACTAAAGAAACAAATTAATAGACACTCATGTGTGTATAATAGAGAACTTTATATCAGCAAGTAATTGTATATTAAGAAAACATCGTTGCCTAGTCCAGATCAAGTTCATCAGTCTGATCTTACCCCATATGTCCAATACAAATCTATAAATTCCTCTTCAGACTCATGAAACACATGCAATGATGCCGAATGCAGGAATATCACAGGCCAGTGGGTGGAAATTCTTGTGGATCCAATGGTGGTGGAAGCATCTCAGCGCTGGCGTGGGTCTCCACGTGGCTCCTCCAGCTCCAGAGCTCTAGCGTAGTCTTGTCATCAGGAATAGCAAGTAGAGAATCTGTCTATATCTGGCCTCCATTAAGCTAGTTATCTCTATGGTGCCTCCAAATGAGGTCATTAAGCTGTGAACTGATTGACAAGATAGATTCAACCACTTTACACTTAATAGTCTCAAGTTGACACCAGATTATGTAACTACCACAGACCATCTCTTATCGACTTGACACTTTTATACAACTCTTTAGCCATATAGAATTTTTAACAAAACAATAATAAAATCGTATCTGTACCTAACAGGATAAAACTAAAAAGCATACAATTCAATATGTGCCATCCTCATTTAAACATAGTATTCAGTAAGTGACAAAACAATAGTCTATGCCTAATAATTGCAGTTAAATGAACACCTTCACCATAATCCTATAATACTATCAAATATATTTCCCCACTTAGGAAAATTTGTCAGCCAGCCACTTCATGCCTTTATCTTCCCATTTGGGGTATTCAATTTCCGTACTGCCCACTTACATAAACCCAGTGCTCTGAAGAGACAATCCTATTCTTTCATGTGAAGAATCTTCATTCCAGTTGGAACCTGAGTCTGCTTCTACAAACAAAGTCAAATCAGGACAGGCCATCCATAAAGTCAGCAACAATATCCACCAGTTCACAGGTTCAAAAATCTTCTCTTCATCTGGTCAACTCAATGTGAGCTGCCTCACTTAGCCTCACCAGGGTGTCCATTGGTTGACTCACCTTAACACCTAGCATGGCATTTTTGTAACATTTAATTAAATGTATAAATTGATAACTATGAAAGTAAAGAATAAAAACAAATTTTTTTCCTGAAATTAAAAATTCAGGCATTATAGGGTGAAACCATGAGCCCCGTGACAAGTTTTCAACAAGCCTAGCCCCCTTGTGGTAGGTCATGAACTTCAGACTAGTCAACCTGCTCTCGTTTTCTCCTCTAGTCCCTGTGAACTAGTTCCACGGGTGTCAGTGGTCAGATTCAACCTGTCTCTTTCTTTCTGCATTTCTCCCACTTCTCAACAAGTGGATCCGGGTGGTCACCTAGCAAGCATTTCAGCCTGCTCACAGGCTCCTTTTCACGTTCAGTCCTAGAGAGGAGTTTTCTTCATGGTCCCAGATTTTTTTCCAGCTTCTGACAAAAACCAGAAGTTCAAAATGCAAAAATCCAAAGTGTTCCTTTTCCCCCCCTCCAATCTGTCAGCAGCCCCTTAGGCAACTCTCTTCATCTTTGAATGTCCTGAGCACTCAAGACATGGGTGAGGCTTATCTTTTCAGCACCTTCTTTGCAGGTGTGTCCTCAACCCATTTAAAGTTCCAATTTTATTGGCTGAAGACTAAAGGGCTTACAAGCTCTCTATTTTTATACTTCCCAATAATCATTTCTATCAATCATTATATCAATAACAACAGTCAAAAGAAAGCAGCATAATCTGAGTAGAGCCAGATCCTAAACTCCATTCTTAAAACAGTCAAGTTCAATCCTTATCTATCGTATCTTAATCTTTATCTAAACTATTCCACTGATACAAAACATGGCCTTAGGCCTTTGACTTCATTGCCTCAAGTCAGGGCAGGACTTTCTGACAGCGAATTTGGTCTCAGTCAGCCATTGTCATAAGCAGCTCTGAGAAATTCAAGGGGCAATTTCGTCTCCTGAGCTCAAAATATACATTAGTCACATTCATTTTTCCCATTTCATTAAGGAATAGCCAAACACAATAACCAAACAAAAAAATCAAAACTTTAACTCCCGTAAGCTTTCCAGAAAACAACCCAGTAAACTGCATGGCCATATCTGACTTCTGGCTAGCCAAAGAAGAAACACTACCATGAGGCTGAGGTCAAACAAACATCTACTCTCTATCCTTATGATTTGTTTCTCTAGTACCCCACTCCCAAGGTGCCATAATGTATTAGTCCCGGTAGGAATAGTCAAGCCGAGAGTCCGTCTGCATCTGGCCTCTACTAAGCTATTTATCTCTGTGGCGCCTCCAAATGAGGTCATCAAACTGTGAACGAATTGGCAGGCTAGACTCCACCCCTTCGCAAGTTGACACCAGATTACGTTACTACCATATTTTATAGCCTCAGACTATGTGCAGTCAACAACAAAACAAAACAAAACTTGGCCATCAATTAGATTCTGATTCAAGGGGACCCCATGGAAGTAGATAGAATTGCTCCACAGAGGTATTTTTGGCTGTAATCTTTGCAGAAGCTGATGACCATACATTTTTTCCCAGGCACCGGTGGATGTTCTTGAACAACCAACATTTATAGGTTAGCAATTGAGCTCAGACCACGTATGGCACCACGGACCTTCTATGTAAATAAAAAGGAACACACCATGCCAACTCATAGAAATTCTGTAAGGACAAAGTAGAACCTAATCGTCTCATAAGGTTTCCACGGTTATAATCTCTACATAAGCAGACTGCCTCATCTTTCTGCTGTGAGTAGCTGATGAGCCCGAACTGCCGATCTTTTGGTTAGCGGCTGAATACTTAACCACTGTGCCACCAGGGTTCCTTCTTCTATGGATATTGCAAGTGCTCCATGGATATGATGATACATTTGTTGGAATGTTAGTAATAAAAACATCTTAGCCTTGTCTTACAATGCATCCACTCCAAACAGGCCTTGAGACAAGGGCGTGGGTGTAAACAGTTTATTTGGGAGGTAGTTACATGAAGACAAGAAAGGGAGGAAATTGCAGCGGTGGGAGCATGAATGGGTGGATTACCACAGTGGGAAGTGAGGGCTCAATTCCAAAGACCTTCTGAAAGACTGTGCATACAGAGCTCAGCATGGTTCTCCTGGGGACTGAGAAAGCTGGGCTACTGATCCAACAACCCTTCCTCTGCTTTCAGGGATGCTCCTGGGAGCTCTAAGCCTTCTGCTCTCCCAAAGACCTGTTGTTTAGGAAGTATAGTGTCTCTGTTTGTGGTGATGGAAAATTTGGCAAAGACTAAGGGCTAAGACAACATAATTGATGTAATTAGCATTACTAGATCGTATGTATGAAAAATGTTGTAGTGGCAAATGTCATGTGGTAGACATTTTTGCAACAATAAAAAAGTTGCTTAATGAGATAATAAAAAAAGACATCTTTCCCCAGTAACCTACCAGTATGCCCATTACCCTGACACCTTGAGAAAGCACACAGACAGAGAAGGGTGCAGCTGGCTGAGGAAGGATGCTGCTGTGATGTGTAATCATGTCCACCAAATCTGCAGTGACCCCAGGGGTGACTGAAATAACAACAGGTCACCCACAGTATCTCCTACATCTCTCTCTTGATGTTTTTCTTCTTTATATGATGCTTTAAGAGATGGTCTTACAATGCTGCCAAACGCATTTGTATAATTCTATAGCTTATTTACTTACTTGCCTTGAAGTAACTTAGCATCCTAAAGCTTTCATGCAATTAAGCTACAGACCAGTTCTAGCACCCTCCGATAGTGCCTTGTGCTGCCCCTTTGTAGTCAAAACCCCTTCTAACCTCAGATATCTGACAAGCACTGATCTAGCCTCCAACCCTAGAGTTTTGCCTTACCATATAAATGGGACCCTACATATGTACTGGGAAAAGAAGGGGCTTTCTACTCCTTGAAACAGTCAACAGTTACAGTTTCAAAAACTCACAGGGGCAGTTGATATAGATTCGATGGCAGTGAAACATTATGTAACCTTTAAGCCTCTCTCTCTTTTTCATCCAGTACAACACATTTAATATTCATTCATTTCCCTTTTTATTTTATGGAAGTGGCTCAACTAGTTTTAAACTTGGCAACCAAATATCGACGGTTGAAATCTACCTCGAAGTGCCTTGTAAGAAAGGCCTGACTACTTGACCATACAATTCTGAGAGACCATAAAGCAATATAAACAAATAATAATAGAATCCCACTGCCATCAAGTTGATTCTGATTCATAGCCATGCTATAGGAAGAAGTAGAACTATCCCTTTAGGCTTCCAAAGCTGTACATCTTTATAGGAGCAGAAGGTCGCACCTTTCTCCCTAGGAGAGGCTGGTGGTTTTGAACTGCTTACAAGGTGGTTTGTAGCCCAATTCATAATCCACTACACTACACGGGTGCAGCCACTAACATTCCTGTGGAGTGAAGTTCTACTCTGACACAAGTGGGGTCGCCATGACTCAGAATCAATTTGATGAAAAGTGTGTTTTTTTCCCCCTATTATGACTCATACTTTTGGTACTGAATCTAAGAACTCTTTGCTTAACCCAAGGTCATGAATATTTTTTTGAGGTTTTTTTCCCTAAAAGTTTTATAGTTTCACATCCTTATATTTATGAACTATAGTTTTTACATTTAGGTTCATGATCCATTTTAATCCATATTGAGTTAACTTTTTTATAAGGTGTGAGATGCATTTAATTGAATGTAATGTCTTTACCTTGCTGCTTTCAATGTCACCACTGGGAATTTTAAGATATTCCATTCTCTTATATCAGGATTATAGCTCTCGTGAAAATCTCCTTTGAGGATGGGCAAATTGGAACTGAAGGCAGGCTTAATTTTAATCAGATGGGCTGACTGCAATTCGTGTTGATAAATAACTCAGATACTGAAGTATCTAATCCTTGCTCTGTTTGGTCCTGGTTGATAAAATCAGCATGTGTGTTTATTCCTCCACCCATTTCTCTCTGTCTCTCTTTATTTTTTCTCTCTTGCACATCTATACACTCCTAAATATATCTGGGTTATTGTCTCTCCTTAGAGCTTTAAGCTATAATTTTACTTATTCAGAAATTCCAGCTTTTTTTCCCCCTCAGAGGCAGGAGATTTTTGGTTAGTGGCTTTAGAGTTTGTCACAAACTGTCACATTATTCAGTTTGTAAAATATCTCTGACTTGGATGGACCAAAGATAGATTTTCCATTACATCAGTAAGAAATAGATAGGTCTTCCTACAAACTTACTTAGGCATTTCAGGCCAACTTTAAAAAATATTTTATTTCCAGATTGAGCAATATCATTCATCTCACACACAAAAAATTTTGCTACACGTTATTAAAAAACAGTTTCAGCAGTACACTGACAAGGAGCTGTCAGAAATTTCAAGCTGGGCTCAGAAGAGGACATTATTGCTAAAAACAGAAACAATCAGATAGATATTTACTAGTGTTTCATTGACTATGCAAAGGCATTCACTTATGTGGATCATAACAAACTATGGATAATATTGCAAAGAAGGCGAATTCCATAATAGTTCATTGTGCTCCTGCAGAACCTGTACATGGACCAAGAGACAGTCTTTGTAATAGAACCTGGGGATACCACATGATTTTAAGTCAGGAAATGTACGTGTCAAGGTTGTACCATTTCACACAGTTAGTCTGTATGCTGAGCAAATACTCTGAGGAACTGGACTATATTACTATGTAATTTGAGAAACTGGACTGTACACACATCAGGATTGGAAGAAGACTCATTAACAGCCTGTGATATGCAGATGACACAACCTTCCTCGCTGAAAGAAGATAAAGTACTTATTGATGAAAATCAAAGACTACAGCCTTCAGCATGGATTACAGCACAACATAAAGCAAACAAAAATTCTCACAACTGGACTAATAAGCAACATCATGATAAATAGAGAAAATGTTGAAGCAAACCAAAATTTCATTGTACTTGGATCTGCAACAAATGGTTATGGAAGCCACAGTCAAGAAATAAGATGGCAGCGTGTGTTTGGCAAATCTGCAAATCCGTTTTTTTAATGATGAAAACAAGGGAAAACATTGGGAGATTAGCAAGAATTCAAGGTAACAGAGACAAATACTAACTTAGACACAATTTTGTAAGAGTGGTGATCTATGAGTAGATGCTGGGATAAACATTCAGGCTTAACAGGTGTGGGAACAAGAGTAAGAGTATACCCATGAATACTGCGGCAGAGGACATTTGTATGTGTGATGGAAACCAAAAGACACGTGGAAACAATTAGTCTAATGGACTAATGAACCATAGCCATGTCTGTCTCCACAACCCTGAGATCCTGAAGGAGTTGATGGTGCCCGGCTGCTACTACGAACTTCTCTGTAAAGGATCACGTTAGAAGGGCCGAGCTAGAATGGGGGGAATTGTGGAACGGAACGGAGTCATAAGAGAGAGCAGCCTTATAGTTCAACTCAAGTGACAATGACAAAGTTAATTGTGATGGTCAAAACTTCCATTGTAGAAGGTCTCATTGAGAAAGAGGAGGAAAGAGAATCTTTTATGCATGGAAGGAAGAATGGCTAGAAGAGACAAAGGTGGTCTGTGGTGAAATTACTTGGTATGGCTCTTCTGTCCACAGTCAAGCACAGTAACAATTGTGAGGTTGGTGCAGGACTGGACAGTGTTTTGTTTGTTGTGCACATGATTGCTATGGATTGGGACCAATGTAATGGCACCTACTCACAGCAATGGCACTTTTCTGGCAGCCATCATGCCCCTTTGTTGCTGCTGGCATTTGCCTTGCCCTGAGTCAGCCAGAGTGACAATATGGCTTTTCTGTTAAGTTCCCTGTGCCCACCACTTGAGGTGTCCCCATTACAAAGATATTTCGTGGGACTTTTTCATGAAGTCATAATATTAATTTTAAATTTTTCTTGGATTTCAGATGGGTGAGTTCACTGTTGTCAGATTCTTTAATGCTCTTGAGTTTGCTTCATGTAACACTATTGAACTTTAACCTAAAATGTTATTGTGGAATTGGGAAACAAACAAACAATGTAATTAGCGAGGCCAATCTTTACAAACAGAAACAGAATACTTGCCCTGAATGATTAAATTGTTAACTCCATCTCTTTATTACTCGGTGGTAGTTATATAATTGTCGATTTAAGGATTAAGCATGTAGGGGTAGAGTCTAGCCTGTCAATCATTGTCATCGCCAATGAGGCTTCTGTGTGGGCATAACCTTCCCCTAAGGATTCTGGGAATTCCAGTATTTCCTCCTTGGAGATGAGAGACTCTCTGCTCACAGCCTAGGAGACATAGCAGCTGACAAGACACATGGACCCACCCTGATGCAGCCCTGGGTGCTGGAGAAGCCATGCAGAGACCCCTGCCAGTGCCACTGGATCCAGAGTCTACCCACTGGCATGTGATCTTCTACATTTGACATCATTGCATGTGTTTCATGAGCCTGAAGAGCACTTTATAGATTGGTATCAGACCTGTGGGCTAATATCAGACTTACGTACTTGATCTGGACTGGGTTGGGATGTTTTCTCTATGTTAACTTGCTCTTGTACCTAAATCTTTTTCTTATACATATATGTGTGTCCATGGATTTGTTTCTCTAGTCTACCCAGACTAAAACACTCTACAACAGATCAAAGCTCACTTCCATCAAGTCAACCCTGATTCACAGTGGTCCTATTGTACAGATCAAAACTATCCCTTTGAGTTTCCAAGGCTGGAAATTGTAACAGAAGCAGAAAACTTTGTCTTTCTTCTGCATAGTGATTGGTGGGTTTAAACTATTGACCCCTCTCCTGGTACCATAGCGTGTTAGTCTGGGTTGACTAGAGAAACAAATCCAGAGAGACTCTTATGTGTAAGAGAGAACTTCATATACCAAATAGCTATTGTACATTAAGAAAACATCCCAGCCCAGTCCACATTAAGCCCATAAGTCCAATATTACCGCTTATGTTGATACTAGTTCATAAATTCCTCTTTAGACTCACACAGCCATGCCATGAATGCAGCAAGATCACAGGCCAGTGAGCAGAAAGTCTGGTGGATCCAGTGGTGGTGGTAGTATCTTAGTGCTGGCATGGGTCTCCATGTGGTTCCTCCAGCTCCAGGGCTCTAGTGTAGCTCCATGTGTCTTGTCCTCAGGAATACCAAGCAGAGAGTGTGTGTACTGCCTCCATTGAGCTATTTATCTCCATAGTGTCTCCAAATGAGCTCATCAAACTATTACCTGAATGACAGGCTAAATTCCACCCATTCACAAGTTGACACCAGATTATGTAACTACCACAGACCACCACCCCTTGTCAACTTGACATTTTATACAACTCTTTAGCCATATATAATTTTTAAACAAAACAATAATACAATCATATCTGTACCTAACAGGATAAAATTAAAATGCATGCAACTCAAAATGTGCCAGCCTCATTTAAACATAATATTCTATAAGTGAACAAAACAACAATATTCGATGCCTAACAATGGCAGTTAAGTAACACCTAAACCTTAATCCAATGAATAAATTCCCCATCTATGAAAATATGTAAGCCAACTACTTCATGCATTTATCCACCCAATTTTGAGTATCCAATGTCTATATTGCCCATTTATATCAACCCAGTGCTCTGAGGAGACAATCCCTTTCTTTCATGTGAAGAATCTTCATTCCAGTGGAAACCTTGTCAAGTCTACATCCAAAAACAAAGTAAAATCAGGACAGACATCCATAAAGTCAGCAGCAATTTCCACCAGTTCACAGGTTCAAAAATCTTCTCTTCATCTGGTCAGGTTCTGGTCAACTCAATGTGGGATGCCTCACTTAGCCTCACCAGGGTGTCCATTGGGTTCCTTTCCTTTAGATCATAGCCTCATCACACATTCTGAACAACTCCAGCCCCCTTGTGATAGGTCATGAATTTCAGACCAGTCGACTTGTTCTCATCTTCTCCTGTAGTTCCTGTAAACCAGGTCTACGGGTGTCAGTGGCCAAACTCAACCCATCTCTTTATTGCCACATTTCTCCCTCTTCCACTCAACAAGTGAATCCAGGTGGTCACCTAGCAAGCATTTCAGCCTGCTCACAGGCTCCCTTTAACTTTCGGTCTTAGAGAGGACTTTTCTTCATGGTTCCAGATTTTATCCAGCTTCTGACAAAACCACTAATTCAAAAATCCAGAGTTCCTTGTTTTTCTTCAATCTGTCAATACCCCTCTAGGCAAGTCTCTTCACCTTTGAGTGTCCTGAGCACTCAAGACACGGGGTGGGGATTATCCTTCTATGCAAGCGTGTCCTAAACCATTTAAATTCCAATTTAATTGCTGAAGGCAAGTAGTCTTACAAACTTTCTATTTTCATACTTCCCAATAATCATTTCGTTCAATCATTCTATCAACAACAATAAGCAGAAGAAACCAGTATAAACAAAGTAGAATCAGATCCTAAACTCAATTCTTAAACAGTCAAGTTCAATCCTTTTCTAAATTATCTTAATCCTTATCTAAACTATTCCATTGATATGAAGTTTGGCTTTAGGCCTCTGACTGCAAAACAGCCCAATACATTACAGGATTATACATCTACACCCTTCATATTTCAGTTTTGTATTACCCTCTCACATGAGGTGGATATGGGTGTGTGGTCAATGGCATATACGGGACATGATGGGAACAGTGGCTTTAAGCATGTTTGTATAGTTCAGCTTGTTGTTTTGTGTTCCTGTGGCGATCATAAGAAGATCACGGTCCACCTATGATTATCCCTTCAGATTAAGACATATGGAGCACACCTGAACTCATCTGTTGCCTGAGAGGTAGACTAGCTGGCCTACAACTTGAAGCAGAGCTGTCTCTATCAGTCCACAGATCAGTTAGCAAGAGAAAATATATGCTTGTAGATTCGAAGCTACTGAGTTTGGGGATGGCTTGCTACATACAATTATTGCAGCAATAGCTAATACATGTAACCATGTCTCAATCATATTCCCTGTAGACAGTAAAGTCAGTGTGTACTATAGCAAAAGCTATTATTTGCTAAGATAAAAAAGTAAATGTTTGTAGGCATGAATCAGACAGGTCACCACCATTGTCTCATGAATGTTTCTCCAACCTGGCCCATTCTTCAGAAATCTCAGCATACATTTTTATAGTTCTTTTTTTAGGAGGAATAGCCCATACAGAATTACAGCGTGTAAAAGCTCCAGTGTCTCAGGTGTCCTCAAAAGTGCTAGAATCTGACGACCGTAGCCTCTATCAAGTTGTGAAATTGTGATTTGTGTGTAAAATGCTGGGCAATTTCCAAGTGGTAAGACCCAAATTTCTTGGCAGTAGGCTAAGCCATTAAAATTCAGTCTTTCCCCAAGGATATTAACAAGCCCAGATCATTAGCTTTTGTTCAAGTGTCCATTGCAACGGTAAGTGACTATCCACATGGAATAATAAACTACTTGTTATTTCAACATTATCCTGAAATTTTAAAAAAGTTCTGGCATTCTTTGATCCATAGGTCTAGGCACAGTTTTAAGTTGTATTGCTGAGACTGGCCAGGCCTCACAAGTATACTTTCTTACACTTGTCTCTTGAACTAGATTGTGTGTGTTTTACTGTCCTTTTAAAACATCTCGAGATCCTTAGCTATAAGAGAAATGCAAATTAAAATAACAATGAGATACCACCTCATGCTAGCACCGAGAGCAAAATTAAAAAATAAATTTAAAATGCTGGAGAGGATGTTGAGAGATTAGAACACTCATCCATTGCAGCTGGGGGGTAGAGAACCCTGCAGCCACTATGGAAAAGAGTATGGTGCTTCGTTAAACGAAAATGATTAAAAATGACACAGGACTGTGAAATCTCTCTACTCAGTAGATATCTCACAGAAAGAAAGAGCAATGTACGAACTGCAATGTTATCAACAATAGCAAGAAGATGGAAACAAACAAAAGACCTATCTGTAGAGAAATGAATACACAAACGCTGGCACAAACATGCATTAGAATATTATGCATCTCTAAAAAACTATCATGAAACGGTCAAACACCTCATGGATGGATGAATTTGGAAGAAATTTTTCTCAGCAAAGTCAATCAATCTCATAGAGATAAACACTGTATGACACCACTATTAGAAAAGGAAAAAAAGCATGAATAAAAATGGTTTTTACACCCAAGCAGGGAGACTTTGAAAGCTATGGAAGGCCGGGACCAAGAGAGGGACAGGAAAAGGGGATGGGTAGAGGGCGAGAATATAAGGGTACACACATTGGAGGCTTACTGGGAAACTTTCGCTGTTTTGATGAGTTGGACAGTAAGTACTTCAACTCATCAAAAAAAGTGAAAAGATAGAGGACAAATGAGAAACCAGTAATAAAAGCAGATTGACAGCCAATTATACCAATAACCACATTAAACGTAAAAGTATTAAGAACTTCAACTGCTGAGATTATACCACTAAAATATACAAGATTCATGATTAAAGATAAAGATAGATATTTCAAAACAAAAGAAAGGTTAACCAACCAAGAAAATCTAATAATTCTAAATATTCATGTTCAGTATTATCCTTAAAAAAATAAAATACGTGCATAATGCTTCAAAATCTGAGAACATAGATTGGGATCGCCTTAGGTTGATAGCCCCTTTACAATCATGTCTCAGAATAAGATGCTATTACCATACCACTAGGAGTTCCTAAGTCACCTGGTCGCCTCATATTTGTATTTTTACACACCATCCAATAATAATACCACATTTAATGCATCGCAGGTAATCCCAATTTTTTTTTAAAAAAATCACTAAGTCTATAAAAGTCATACTTAATTTATAAAAATATATTTGTTAAGTCATTTCTCAACATTTTCCTACCTTGTCTACCAAGAGTTTTTCGACTTCTCGTCCCACTATTCTCTTCTTCCTTTCACCGGATCATGTCTATTTTGACTATCCAAACACAGGACAAATCTGGTAAGAATCAACTGCATGGAGATCTTTAACCTACAAGAACAAACACTGAAAGGAGACATGATTCCCTTTTAATATCTGGTGGTCGATCACATAGAAGTGGGAATAAGCTTATCCTATGTTTCCATAGAAAGAATAGAGCTAAAACAAATAAGAACAAGTCACAGAAAAAAATTCCAGCTCAATTAAAAAGAAAGGAAGAAAGAACAACTTCCACAGAGTTGTAAATGTAAACTCTCAAGTAGATAACAGTGATCTCTTCTGCTGGATCCTGCAATGGATTCATCATCATCTGACCTCTGGTTCTTAGAACTTGAGCCAGCAGCCTATCATCAGACCTGATTTACCAGCTTTGCAAATTTGTGAGCTATCAGGATACACTCCGGCCTGCCAGTTTGGGTTCATCTGCTGCTACAACCACAAAAGTGAGGATAATCCTCTAGACTGATGCCTGACCCACAGATTTGGGGATTGTCAGATTTTAATACTGTGTGACCTATTTCCTTGATGGTTCATGAGTTCTATGAGATGTTGCAGTGAATTAAGAAACCCAAAGATAGAAGGGTGAGTATGAAGGGGAGGAGGAATAATTGATATTAGAGATGATGGAGAAGTATAGGAATTTGGAAAAGTTTGCTATTTGAGACATCTTTAACCTTCATGTGATAGGAATCAGCTTTGCCTGGACCCTTTTAAAAAAATTTATTTTATTGGGGGCTCGTACAATTCTTATCACAATCCATCCATCCATCCATCCATTGTGTCAAGCACATATGTACATTTGTTGCCCTCATCATTCTCAAAACATTTGCCTTCTACTTTAGCCCTTAATATCAGTTGCTCATTTCCCCCCTCCCTCCCGCCTCCCTCATGAACCTTTCATAACTCATAAATTATTATAGTTTTGTCATAAGTTACACTGTCTGACGTCTCCCTCCACCCTCTTCTCTGCTGTCCATCCCCCAGGGAGGAGGCAATACTTAGATTCTTGTAATTGGTTCCCCCTTTCTACCCCACATTCCCTTCACCCTCCAGGCATCGCCCCTCTCACCACTGGTCCTGAAGGAGTCATTTATCCTGGATTCCCTGTGTTTCCAGTTGCTATCTGTACCAATGTACATCCTCTGGTCTAGCCAGATTTGTAAGATAGAATTGGGATCATGATAGTGGGGGTGGGTGGGGGAGGAAGCATTTAAGAACTAGAGGAAAGTTACATGTTTCATCGTTGCTACCCTGCACCCTGATTGGCTCATCTCCTCCCCACAACCCTTCAGTAAGGGAGTGTTCAGGGATCAGGTATCAAGCATCAAAGAACAAAAAATCATATCATTGTAAAGGTAGGTGAGTGCAGAGTGGAGACTCAAAGTCCATCGGTAGGCAACTGAACACCGCCTTGACCCTTTTAAAAGAAGCCATCTATATAAGTGTGTTCAGGCTTCTCAGGTGTAATAGAGAGGAATGTCTATTATAGGGTGTGCTTTCTGACCATAAAATACTCTGATTGGTCTATTTGAGTCTCCATAGCAATATGGATGCTCATGCTATGTAGCTTGAAGAACATATCATTTAGTAGGTACCATAAAACTTTTATGATTATATGATTAAATGGAAAAGACAAGCAAACTTTTTCATCTTGAATCCAATCTGCCCTTCTTAATAGCCTAGCTCCTGTGGAGTCTAAATTAAAAGATAATATGTAAAATAGAAAGCAGTCCATTTATTAGCAATCTGCTGCTTGGTTTTCAATCAGCCTCCATTGTATCGAGGCAGATAAATGCATGCAAATCCTTATGATTGAGATCATGTTAACTGACTGCCGCATAAAAATCCATTGTTGCCTAGTTGATTCAGACTCTTAGACATTCCTCAGGACAGAACAGAACAGCCCCAATATTGTTTCCAAGCCCGTAAATGTTTATAGAAGCAGACTGCTACATCTTTTTCTTGCAGCGAGGCTGGTGGGTTTGAATAGCTGACCTTTCGGTTAGCAGTGAGCGCTTTAATCACTGCACAACTGGTCTTCCTCTTACCTCATAGCAGTCCTGGGAGGAGCTTGTCACTTCCTTTTCCAGGTTTCTGGCCACAACTTTTGATTTATGTTTCTTTGAACCTAGTTATATTAATATGCAGAGAGTATTTAGAACACCATTTTTATGTACACTTATTAAATCATAAAATTCAAAGATAAAAAAATAATAGCAAAAATTCACCTTTCTTCCCCATCATTCAGAAAAACGGTGTGGGAGGAGGGGGAGATTCAAAGAACATATTTTAATTTTCAAGACCGTTTTATTGGGAGTTGATACAAATGTCATACCACTCCTTGGTTCAATCACGTAAAGCAGTATTGCAAAATTGCTGCCACAATCAGTTTCGAAACATTCTTTTCCTTCTGGAAGTCATCGCCATCAGCTCCCTTTTACCCCAACCCCCCTCCCACCACAACGGCACCCCCAGAAGCCCTTATTCTGCCTACGGTTCCTGGAGGTTCATCAATCCTGGGTTTCATGTACTGAGAAGCAGAAGAACATATAACAAAAATTCAAAGGCCATATTTTAAAAAGAAAAATTATTAAGACTTTAAACCTGACCATTCAGATTACAGTGAACCCTCGCCACTTCGCGCTTCGACTTCCGCGGCTTCACTCTATCGCGGTTTTTGCGTAACAGCGCATGCTCTGTCATTACTGCCACTGATTGGCTCATACTGTACACGCTTCTGTCTGCATCGCTACGTATCGGAGCTACGTATCAGATGCATTTTTGCTTTTGTACAGTGTACTGTAATTGTTTGCGATTTTTAAGAAATTTTATCTAAGCCCTATGATGGCTCCTAAACGAGCTGCTTCTTCTAAGCTTTCTGACAATAAAAATAAGAGCCAGAGGAAGATGCTCACCATCCAGGAAAAGGTAAAACTTTTGGATATGATCAAAGATGGCAAGAAAATCGTGGAGGTTGCACGCCATTTCGACTTGAATGAGTCTTCCGTTCGCTCCATCCGTAAAGAGGAAAAAAACATCCGTGCTACGGCTACTTTCACTTTCAACAAGGAAGCAAAGCGCATCGTGACAAGGAATCCTACTTCGCGGAATTTCATTTATCACGGTAGGGTCTAGAACCGATTACGAGGGTTCACTGTATTTAATTTGAGATTTGGGGTGATTTCTCTCTGTCTACAAGTCAAATGTAGAATTTTCTTTGTAGAGCGGCAGGGTTGGATAGGTGTCGAACTGTTAGCTGAAAGATCGGTGGTGCAGGCTCCCCAGCTGCGCTAAGGGAGAAAGATGATGGGGTCTGTGCCTGTCAAGATGCGCAATCTCGAGAAGCCTAGTAGAGTTGCTATGGCTTGGAATCAGTTCTACAGCAGGGGATTTGGTCTTGATTAGTTGCATAGGCTTTGAGTGAGGAACTCTCTCCATGTTGTATTGCACATTCCTTTCTTGAATTTTTTTTTCCTGCTAAAGAATTTTAAGTTACAGGTACTTATATTCCGCACATGAAGATATCACTCCATTGATTGCTGACTTCTCTTGCTGCTACTGAGAAGTCAGCTGTCAGTCTAAATGTAGCTCAAAGTTAATATTTACTTCCTCTCTCTAAATTTTAAGACGTTCTCTGAATCTTTGGGTTTGTTTTTTTTTTAGCTTCCCTCTATATTTAACTGTGAATTTTCTTTACTTATCATATTTGGCATTAACTTTGCCCCCTTGAATCTATAGATAGATGCCTTTCATTAGTTCTGAAAAGTTTCATATTTCAATCTTTAAATGTTGCTTCTATTCTTATGTTCTCTATTGGAGTCCAATTAAATATGCTAGCATTTCCTATTCTATACTCTATGTCCTTTATGCTCAACTCTGTATATTATTGCTTTTCCATTTTCCAATTTTCTTTTCAGATGCTACTAGTCATACCCACTGAGGTCTTAATTTGGTTATTATACCTTTTAATTTTAGAGTTTCTATTTGATTCCTTTCCAAACAGTTCATTTTGGATGAGTTACAGTTTCAGGTTATACTTTTCATTATTTCATCATGTCTTTTTCATTTTCTGGATATATTAGGTCAGGTTTTTAATCTATCACTAATAATTTTAGCATCTAGAGGAGTATCCTATTCCCTTCATGCCGTAGTATACTATACACATAGTGATGCTGAGTCTTTTAATAATTTTAGTCTGTATACTATTCTGTTGTTCAAAGAAATAAGTTCTGCATCAAAGAGGATATTTTCACACTTGTTAGGGTAACTGTCTAGCTCCTAATGAGTAATCGTCTCACAGAGCAATCATGAGTGATTATTTCTCTCTTTGTAGGCACCCTGGTGAGGTCGTGCTTACACTTTAGGCTGATTGATAATCAAAGGTTGGGCATTTCAGGCTCTCAGCTGCCCCTCAGGAGAAAGATGAGACTTTTTACTCCTGTAGAACTTTACCGTGAGTTTGGAGTTTGGGGCACATGTAAAAAATACTGTGTGTAAATGAGGTCTTAAAGAAAACATGCAAAAATAAAATCAGTTGGTAGGGTGGAAGGATTTTGTATGTTTTAAATTTTCTTATTTGCATAGCAATATGTGTGTGAAATAAATACAAATTAAAAACAACAAAATAAAGAGATAATGGTAATAATTTAATGAGCACTTACTATACACTATCCTCTACTCAAGCCTTGCCTCTCATCAACCCACTTTGATAGGTGCTGTTATTATGCCACTACACAGTGAAAAATCTGATGCACAAAAGGGTTTGAAAAGCTCTTCCACGATAACACAATTAATAAGGGTCAAGTCCAGGGTTCTAACATGGGCAATTTGACAACAGAGTCTACTTCTGATTGCTTTAGGAAAGCAAGAAGCAGGAAAGAAGCATCAGACCTGGGAATCAAGTATACCGCCACCAGCCTTATCAAGGATTCTGCGGCATCCCAGTACAACTTTGTACCGACCTAGAGAACGAGGAAAAGGGGGAAGGTCGGGAGTGAAAAGGAAGGTTGATCCAAGTACTATGGATGCATTACCAATTCGTGTCTTAAAACAACCATGTACTTTGCTCACCGATTCAATGCACCAGAAGTTCAAGAAGGGGTAGATGGGGCTAGGTTGTCTCTAATTGCTGGAGACACAGCCAGCAGCCTTAAAGGACTAAGAATGATCTCGTCACCGTAAGCCTGGTTCACGCATGGTTCTGGCTACTGAGGGCTCCTAGTTTGAGGCAGACCACGGTGTTTTCAATTGCCTCATATGCATGTGAAATTTGGACATTGAATAAGGAAGACCAACGAAGAATGGATGCATTTGCACTATGATGCAGGTGAAGAATATTGAAAGAACCATGGACTGCTCAGAGCAAAGAAAGCGGTCTTGGAAGAAGTATAGCCTGAAAGCTCCTTAGAAGGCAGGATGGTGAAATTTCATCTCGGGCATGTTGGACATGTTTGCAGCAGAGACCAGTCCCTGGAAAAGGGTTTCATGTTTTCGTAAAGTAGAAGGTCAACGATAAAAAGAAAGATGCTTAATGAGGTAGATTGATACAGTGGTTGCAACAATGAACTCAAGCATAGGAACAATTGTGAGGATGATGCAGGACCAGGCAGTGTTTCATTCTGTTGTTATTAGGGTCACTATGCAGAATGGACTTTATGGCCCCTAGCAACAACAACAACAACAACAACAACAACAACAACAGCTTGTGGCCTCAACTCTTCTCCGTATGGACTTTTTCCAGCTAGTTTTAACTTCTCCAGGGCCCAGGGCTTGCTTCCTCTAGAGTTGGCATTCTCAAAGAGAGAAAGAGAAAAGCTACGAGAGAGTAAAAGAAATTGCTATGACCTAGCTGGGAAGTCACACAGCGTCTCTCCCACCAAAGTCTGTTTATCAAAGCTCTCACAAACCCTTCCTCAGACTCAAAGGAGAGAAAAAGCTCAATGTAAGAAGACCATATGAGTTTATGCTGGCAAGGAGATAATACGCGTCAGGAGGAAGATTCAAAGAATTATTTGTGTGTTTTGCTGAAGAATTGGACTCTTATGTGAATGATACTCTTTTTCACTTTTCTTTCTACTAAGTTAGAAATAAAATTAGCAGGAAAAACATGCATCTTCCTCGAGTAGTAGCAAACAAACTAATATGCACATTTAAATAAATGCAAATGACTTTCCAAATCTCCCGTGTTTACTTTATAAATGGCATCCAGTATTTTACAATAGGACACTCCTTAGAAAAATCTGATTTTTACCTATGAGGGAAAGTCAAAAATTATTGATGCAAAGTCATCGGTCATTAGAAAACAAAAATATTAATATGTGAAGCTGTTATTTTTTGACATCACCTCTGCCCAGATCTATACATCTTTGTAGTGTTTCCATCTCTCAAGTCCTTCACTCAAAGAATTCTGCACTCTTCAATTCACACCGTGTCAAAATCGCAATTTGGACATCCTTGAGAGACTCAGATTATGTTCCTTTGAAATAGTCTTTGAGTTTGGGAAGTAAAATAAGTCTGACAGGGCAAGATCAAGGCTATAGGGTGGATAGGGTAAGGGTTCCCAATGAAATCCTCATAGAACTTGCTTCCCTCAATGAATAAGTGGGTGCATTGTCATGATGAAAAAACAATTCTTCAGTGACATTTTTCTGGTCTTTTTCTCACCAATGTGGTTTTGTATTTTCTAAAAACTTCTTCCTAACAAGCCCCCATGACAGTCTCAGGTCCTTAAAGAAATTTGGTAAAGATGACGCTCCTGTATCCCCCCATATTAGTTGCCATAACCTTTAGGACTGGCCTCCCTGCCTTGAACTGGACTGGTCCAGCAGATCCCCTTGGTAACCATGGCTTTTATTGGATCTTTATTTTGAAGGCACTCTAGTGAGACTAAGATAGGTGCCTTACCCAGAAATCTTGTCTTTAGCCATCCCCTTACCATAGAAACACCCTTTACACACCCTTTCTTTGAAAGAAACCCATGTGTGTTTGAGCTGGAACCCTAGAAGCAATATTTTTGGACTAATCCTCATATGACAGCTATTTACATCCAAGGACCAAACTGTGAGAACAACGGTGTGGGGAATGATTTCACGCAAGTTGAAGGAGTCCGAGAACAAAAGTCTATGTGGAGTGATAATTTCATTCATAAGTGTAATTATGGCAAAGGCACATGCTTGAGGAACATAATGGCTTTTAGTGCCACTGAAAAGTGACAACAGTGAAAGGTGAGTTTGAAGGGGACTACATCTGATCTTCCGATGAAAGTCGCAACTGGGACCAGATTAGACATTCCATCCACAACGTGAATCTATCCCTATAGGAAATCAAGGGATAACAAAATACTGTGCCCTTATGCTGTAGCATGTAAAAAGCATGATATATCAAAGAAGATTCTATGCTCACCAACTTTATCTAAGAAATTCATTTTAAGGGATAGCATACATGGTGGGCAGAATGGTTGGAAAAAGCAACCACTAAACTTCCTCTGTTTCTCGGAAGGCAATAGTTCTACTTTTAGAGCATTCTTACCCAATTACGTGGACTCCGTGGGTAACATAAATGGGTAAGGCCTAGACTGCTAGTCAAAGTTAGATGATTCAAGCACAATCAGAGGAGCCGCAAAAGAAAGACCTGGCAATCTGTATCTGAAAGCTCACAACCTTGATCATCCTACGGAGCAGCTGTCCTCCACACGTATGGGGTTTCCACGCACATGGGGTTGCCACACAAGTTGAAACTGACTTGAAGGAAACTCACAACAACAACAACCCTGTTAGGCAGAGGGCACTGGCGAGTCCATGGTAGAATTCTCAGGAGAACTGGGTTCGATTGCCAGTCATGCACCTCACGTACAGCCACCAACTCTCAGTGGAGGAAGAATAGGTTTGAGCAGAACTTCCAAACTAGAAGAGACTAGAAAGATTGACTTGACAGTCTATTTCATCAGTCAAGGGAAGCCAAATGGCCCAATCTGCAATTCATTGTGGAGAGAGTACAGGACCTGATCTGACCACCTTGTGTTGTTTTGCTTGGAGCGGTCATGCGTCAGCGTCAACTGCATGGCAGCTCACAGCAACCCCATGAGGCATCAGATGAGGGGAGACTAGTTTCAAAACAGAGAGGCTTACTAGAATTCAATGCAACAGAGAAATCAATGCATTTCCCCCCCAACATTTTATTAGGGGCTCATACAACTGTTATCCCAATCGAAATCAATGCATATTAAAAAAAAACGGAATCTCCCAACATATGCAAAGCACTTATTGGGCACGAGAAAGATTTTTTTCTCTTTAAGAAAAAGATCATATTTTAAATCAAAGGCATCAAACCAGACATAGGGACAAGAGTGAACCTCGCAGCCTGAGGCAGATGGATATGTAGGCTGCGGCAAGTGTTTTATGAGAGTCTCAGCAAGATGCTGCTCAGAGGGTGGGAGCACTGGGTCCTGTTACTTCTCAAGCCAACCCAAGGCCAGCGGCATCGTGAGCTCTTCAAATCAGGTCCATGGTATTTGGGTGGTAAAAGTTCCATGCAACCATTCATACCCCTTTTGTGTCATCTCATTGATAACTGTCTCCACTATGAACCAGCAATTACCCCACTCTCTCCCTGTGTTTTTTCTTTCCATTTCCCCCTTTTACCCCAGGCTCCTGAACTTTTCTTCTTGGACAAATGCTGCTCTCTTGATCTCAAATGGTTGAGTATATAATCTAAGACATTTGACTGCCCTCGTGTTACTGTTCTTCTTACAGACCTGTCTCCTCTTTGGTTGAAAATAAAGCCATGGGTGTCAAATTCATTTCCAGTGAATGATAATATTTAACAACACCAACCAAGCAATTCTTAAGCAAAACGTGTAAGAATCTCTACCCAGAGATTCTTGGTATTTATCCTGTAGCTCTGGCAATTGCCAAGTTTACATAGAGATATTTCTGTTATTGTGGCTGCCGTGTGCCGTCGAGTTGATGTTGACACATGGCTACCCTACAAGGTTGAGTAAAACTGCCCCATAGGGAATCCTAGGCTGTAATCTTTATAGGAGCAGGCTTTATCCCATGAAGTCACTGTGACCGAGTATATTAGTCTGGGTACTTTAGAGAAACAAATCCACAGAAACTCATGTACAAGAGAGAGTTTTATATAAATGTTAAGTGCACATCAAGAAAACATCCCAACCCAGTGCTGCCCAAGCCCACAAGTCCAACATTAACTCATGTGTCTGACACAAATCCACAAAGTCCTCCTCCATCTCACAAAGCATGCACTATGATGCCGACTGCAGGAGGAAAGCCGAATCAGTGAGCGTGTAAGCATCTCAGCGCTGGCAAGGGTCTCCACACGGCTGCTCCAGCACCCAGGGCTGCATCGGGATAGGTCCAGGTACCTTCTCCTTGGGGATGTCTTGCAGGAAGTGAGCTTTGCCAGCTGAAGCAGGGAAATGACTAAGGCAGCTGCACCCTGGTCCGACCATCACAAAGCAAGAGACCCGAGAACTCAAAAGGCGAGGCTCACGGAGCCATTTATTCCTCCGCCCTTCAATTAACCCCACCTGTGTTTATTGGCCAGGTTGGCACAATAAAATAACTAACTCACCAAGTAAGTACTTCCACTTTGGGCAGAGATGAACCTCCCCACGGGGTTTCTAAAGCTGTAATCTTTATGGAAACAGACTGCTTCCCCTCGCCATAACAACCGGTGAGTTCAAACCATGAACCTTTTGCGTACCAGCTGAGCTCTTCCTCCAAAGTACCACCAGGAGCCTTCCACAGAGATGAACTGCTGACGTTTTGAAGCCGGGAAGTTTTTCTTTAATGGGGGCAGGCCTCCGTTTAAAATGTGTAAGCAATAACAAATACAGCAGACGTAATTTAATAGAATTTGAGTAAAACTAAATGCAAACGTACGTGTGGGTGGAGAAGAAACCACAGTGGGTGCTGCCCAACGCGTCTTCTTGACCATTCCGTTTTGAACTGAAACACTTGTGTTTGAGGAAAACCCATTTTGCATGCAAAAGGCAAACAGACCTTTCCTCATGTTGCTGTCTTGTCGTGATTTTCAGCTGCCAGAGGTATTTCTGAGAATGTGCCTTTGGGGACGTGGATATTTCTGCGAGCATCTGGGACTAGAGCTTGCTGTAGTGGTAAGGAGGCTGATGTGATGTTGTCCTGCTTCTAGGTCACCTGGGAGCTCTTTGACTCGATTGGAGGGCAATTAGAGCTGGACATTCTTTTGGGGGTGGTGGTGGAGGGGAAGAAAGATCACATGCCACCTCCAACCTTGCCTGTGTGTTAACTCGGCCCTCACCCTTAGACACGTGATGCAGGTTCCTTCCCTTGTCTGACAGTGGAACCCATGGTCTATTCCAGCTCCCACCCCGCCATATTGTCCTCTCAAAGGGTGCGGCTGTGGGAAATCCCTCACTGACCGACACCATTGGAACATGCTGTCTTTCTACATCGTCATTACTGTACGTCGCTTCTTTTTCTCTTCCACCCTCATGGCTTCCAAAGACCTCAGGATCCACTTTCCAATCTCAGCCCATCAGCTCCTTTTCCTCTGGCCCCAGAAGCTGGGGCTGCCTCTCTCTTCCTTCCATAACTCAACTCCCTTGTCAGATGCAGAGCGAGCTCCTGCCTCTGTATTTCCATGGCGGAGATTGGTTTCTCAATGGGCCAAGGGGACTGCCTCATTTCTTCATCGCCTGGCACACCCCCATCTTTGTAAGGCATTGCACCACATATTAATAGCTTCTGAAAAGAATACTTACCATGCCTCTTGGAACAGTGGGAAGGAATTCACTTCAAAGACAATGACCTAGGCAAGCTTAAAAAGGAAACCCACAAGAACGAACTTTTTTTGAAACAAAACAGAACCCTTTGGCCTGAGCAACTTCCTCAAATTTACTTCCAGTTCAGTGCTTATTATAGAGACAAACAATCCAATGAGTCCCTCCAAACTTTTTCTTGACTGAGTAGGATGATGGTTTCTCCAGCCCCCTGGCTACCAGTCTTCAGCCCCATGATCCATTTGCTGAAAAAAGAAGCCATAGGGAAAGATTGTAAGTTTCTTGATGTTAGTTAGCTTCAGAGTCTTAAATTGGGATGATGAGAGAATTTAAGACTCGGGACATGCAGCCCTAAATTAATATGGCCCAAGCTGGACTCCAAACCTGCCCTCCTCTCTTATTTCAGATCTTATTTATAGCCATGTTCACTCTACCGGCTCCTAGCCACACACCTTGGTATCATTCCTGGTGTTCTCTTCAGTTTACCTTTCAGGTTCACCTGGTAGCTATTTATTTCTCATTTTGTTTGGCTTCCTAGCTCTTTTGATTTTGTACCCATCTATTGAGAGTTCATTTGCATGTCATAACATTCACCCCCTTTACATATGGTCTTCCATGTGACTGACTAAATCTGTATGACTGCCATCATGACCACCATTGGATTTTAGAACACACACCTGTACCCCCACCCCTACCCCAAAAGTTTCCTTATGCCCCTTTGACTCACACCTTGTCTCCAGGCAACCCCCGAGCAGCAGCTTCCTGGTTCCTTACTTTTGCCTTTCCTAGAAATGTCATATTAATAGGGTCAGCAAATATGAAGTCAGTTATGCCTGTTTTTTTTTTC
>NW_022107432.1:26842816-26844694 GCF_000313985.2 Echinops telfairi | reverse complement strand
TTCTTGAATACCCCTCTTCTCAAGGTGATCCACGGTGTATTATGGTCCACACAATTGAATGCCGTTGCATAGTCATAAGTAAACATCTTTTTGGTATTCTCTGCTTTGAGCCAAGATCCATCTGACATCAGGAATGTATCCCATGTCCCACGTCCTCTTCTGAATCCAGCCTGAACTTCTGTCGGTTCCCTGTCAATGTACTGCTGCAACTGTTGTTGGATAGTCTTGTTACTTGTGTGTGAGATCAATGATATTCATCTGTAGTTGGAACATTCTGTTGGGTCACCTTTCTTTGGAATGGACACAAATATGAAACTCCTCCTATCAGTTAGCCAAGTAACCATCTTCCAAATTTCCTGGCATAGACAAGTGAGTGATTCCAGTACTTCTTCAGCCTTCTGAAACATTTCAATGGGTATTCCATGAATTCCTGGAGCCTCGTTTTGGCTACTGCATTCAGTGCAGCTTGAACTTCTTCCTTCAGCACCATCGGTCCTTCCTCATATGCTCCCTCCTGAGATGGTGGAACATCGACTAATTCTTTCTGGTGCAGTGATCCTGTGCATTCTTTCCATCTTCTCTTGATACTTCCAGTATCATTCAATATTTTAACTACAGACTCTTTCAATGTTGGATGGGGCAGTTTGTGTTATTCCTCAATGGTATAAGTCAGCTATATTTTCTGTATACAAATACTTCATCAAATATAATATTTTGCCAATGTTACCCTTCTCCCAGGTTTCATCTTCTTCTTCTTTCATATTCCTTAGTAGTATCTTTTCAAAAGGCAACATTTTTGACTCCTCAGTGCTTTGGAATCTGGGTCATTATCCCTTTCCACCAGCACTTTCTTAAGTTCAGCTTTTCTATTCTTGGCTGAATTTTCTGCATCAGACTCCTTACCTCCACACTGGATTTTCAAAATTGCCTTTTGCTTTCCGATGAAACACAAACTTCTGTGTTATTGCTAGATGCCCCGGAGCTTGTTCCGAATCTCCAGCTGCCACATCGTTAGGCCTGTTACAGCACTCATACAAGACCATCCAGGCCGCACCTGGCCGGTGACTGAGGACAGTGCGGGTCCTGGAGCTGGATCGTTGGCAAGGTGCAGACTCTTCCAGCAGGCAACCTGCTCCCACTCAGTGTGACTCAGGCCCTCTCAGGACGGGGCTGCATCAGACACATTTCCAATCCAAACTTTCCCCCAAACCTTGCCTGCAATTTCATCAGTATGCTTCCAAACCCTTACCTCGTTGACTATGCCTGGCTTCTACACACGCTTTGAAGAAGTCTTTAAAGTAAAGACTTTGCAATAGGTTAATAAGCATTACCACCCTAGTAACACGAAAGACACAATATATCCTTTTTAAAGAACCCAATTTTTTTCTGGACTTTGATGTACTCAAATTCAAAGAAATGAATAAATGAATTGATCTCAATTAAAGTACATATATAATAGAGCATTTCTTAAAGTAGTTGCCAAAATGGTACCTCATTTAGCGTTCCTCTATTCATCTCAGCTTATAAGGATCTTGCTAGCAATTGGGATGAGGTTATGAAACAGAGATGGCCAATTTAAATTTATGTTTTGCATATTTCTAAGTTTAACAATAAAATTAGTCCCCCCAGACCCAAAATGAATGGGAAAGCCCTTGAAAGCTATGTGAAGGTGAAGGGCAAGATTACACAAAGATAATAACAGGCAGTCTGTGCATAACCTTTTCGCTATTTTTGACGTGCTGTGGAGAACTCCTGCAAGTTAATAAAATAAAGAAATAGGATGAAACACAAACCTTTGGTGCCGACCATGATAATGCTAATGATATTCTAAAACTTTGCTAGATAAGCAAGTCGTGTTCAAAGGTGAAATAAATCATG
>NW_022107432.1:26839509-26841057 GCF_000313985.2 Echinops telfairi | reverse complement strand
GGTTCGATGATCTCATGTCAACTTGAAGACATATGAAAGTGTAGGGGTGGCATCCAATCTGTCAATCAGGTCACAGCCTGACGATGCTTCCTCGCCATCAGCTTAGAGATGAAAGTGGGAAACTGGGAACCTCCTGCTCTCTCTACCCCTTCCCCTTCCTGGTGGCTGGGCTGCCACTGACCCTGAGAGATGCTGGACCCCTGCCATGTTTCCATCAACCTGGATCCTTGAAACTCTCACCCACCAGACGGTGACCTTCCTGCGTTCTGCATCATGGCACGTGGCCATGTGAGACTGAAAAGGGACTTATGGACTAGGGTCAGACGTATGGACGTCAGTTAGACTGGGCTGGGATGCCTTCTTCATATACCACTACTTTTTGATACTCTTTCTGATTCATACATGAGTGTCACTGGATTTGTTTCTCTGCACAACCTGGCCTAACACAGCAAGTGTGCAGAGACCTTGCTAGTGGTGATCAAAGAGGGGAAAGAAGACACAAGGTGTAGGAAACAGGGAGCTTCTGTCAAGGGGGATGGAATAGCTCAGGAACGGGTAATGGTGGTGGCTGAACAAGTAATGGGTATAATTAATGTCACTGTAAAAAGCATTGTGACTAGGTTCTGGTTTATACATAAACTCTCACTCATTGTCATTGAGTTAATTCCTACTCAGAGGGACCCTATGGAGCAGGGTAGAACTGCCCCTGTGCACTTCTGAGACTCTTTATGGGAGTAGAAAGCCCCATCTTTCTCCCAAGGAGCAACTGGTGGCTTGAAGCTACTGACCTTAGAGTTGATAGCCCAACTCATAACCATGATGCCACCAGGGCTGCTACATGGGTTTACTCCAATCAAAATGTATTCAGGCATGCCATTGGATAGGTGGGTGACTGTAGACAAGTTCTCTCGGTAGCACATTTGACTTAGTCCTGTAAAAAACACCAAAACCCAACTCACTATCATCAAGGCGATGCCAATTCACAGCAAGCCCTTGAGGACAGGGTAGAACTGCCCTTGTGGGTTTCTGAAACTGTACCTCGACAGGAATAGAGATGCTTGTCTTTCTCCTTCGGGGAGGCTGGTAGTTTTGAACTACTGACACTGTGTGTGGTTAGCCGCCCAATGGGTAACCACCCAATGGGTAACCACTATGCCACCGGGCTCCATTCCTCCCATTAGGGCGTACTTTTTTTAAAAGTCAAACCAGTGACTTCCAAAAGACTTCCTAGGCCAATGCCATGCAAGACTGAGAGGTCAAGTCCGAAAGGGATGGAGAGTGTTTAGCGGGATTCCCAAGGGTAATCTAGATAATTTCGCAAAGAGCACAGGACAATCATGGGGCTTAGTATTAAGTTCTAAGAGCATTGAACACTGCATTGGAAAGAAATTAGACCAGAAAACTTGATCTGAGGACTTTTTTCTCCACGATGGGAATGCACCTGATCTTCGAGGGTAGCAAGAGGTGGCCCATGGGAGTTTCACTGGGAAACCTGAGCCACTGCACTCCACAGCCTGGACCTTGGATCTTGCTTCTTCCCTCTTCTCT
>NW_022107432.1:26836551-26838740 GCF_000313985.2 Echinops telfairi | reverse complement strand
TGTGGTCAGCAGATGGAAAGCATAATGCAGTTGCCACCAAATGGAGAGAAGATGGCTCACCCACTCCGGAGCTCAGAAAGTTTCAACTTGTGAAGGCTTTGCAACTCCCTCTTATTTGTGGATGGCTGACACTAATGAGACACACACAGCAACATTCGGGGGGTACGATGATTTATGCCTTTACTGCCCAGTGCTTTTGAAAGTCATGCCCAGTCCTCTGGGCGGAATCCATGTTGACCATATAGAAGCTCACTGAGAGGAGAAAATCCTCCCCTGGCTGTAGTGTAGATTTGTATCAGCCACATAGTGAATTAATTACCTGGGGGCAGACTCAGAATCCCCACTTCTTCTTCTACCTAGCACTTATCTGGATGCCTGCCCTCTGCGGTTGGTTGATGTGCACCCTGGGAATACAAACACGTCTTAATTCATTCCCTTTGATGGCGTGGAAGGCATCTGAGACCACGCAGAGCCCCAGGGTCATGGCTATGAACAACAAGTATTGTACTGGCGATTTACAGATGTGCTGGTTCCTAGAGGATTGTGGTTCGTAGAATGCTCAGCAACAAAGAGTTTGTTGTAGAACCCAAGAGGGAAACACTCCCCAAGAACAAAATGCATAATCTCAGGAAGTCAGAGGATCTGGAATAAAGCACGTGGAGTTGAATAAATACATATAATTCTTCCCCCAAATGAAATGGTCAGATTTTTATGAAGTTGCTCCAGGGGAAACGCTTTGCTTTCCAAAGAGGGAGAGCTCAAACGTGGATACAACAAGCCACTATCTCCCACATGGAAACTTTTGCCACAACGTGGTTAAGCATTTGGTGAAATCTGTTTTAAGTCAGGGCGTGGGGGAGCCGTTTAGTGGCTTTTTACATCGTGGCACTAACTCAGGCCCCACGGATCTCCTCCTGCACATGGAGTTTAGACAAAATCTTTGTCAAATTCAAGCACAATTCAGTCATTACCAGGCCCTTTACATGGAAGGCATTTACTGGACACCAATGTTCAATGCTACCCCTTGGTTTGGGTTCTGGTAGCCAGTTCTAAATCGGGTCATGCTAAGATGTTAAGACGACACCACGGTGTTATGACTTACTATCCCAGAATACCCCAGAATAGATGGGGTTCTTTATGACCCGTTTCCCAAGTCTAGTGGTGCAAGCTGCGTAACAGGTCCAACCCTATTAAGTTGATCTCACACCTGTTGAGGTTCTTTCTAACTCATTCTCTAGGAGTAGTGGAATGCGCTGTGTAACTAGCGCCAGCCTGCTGACTTTATCTGATACCTGGGTAGAAAGGCTATAAAGCAGTGGTTCTCAACCTGTGGGTCGCGACCCCTTTAGGGGTCGAATGACCCTTTCACAGGGGTCACCCGATTCATAGCAGTAGCAAAATGACAGTGATGAAGTGGCAACAAGAATAATTTTATGGTTGGTTAGGGCGGGGTCACCGTCACATGAGGCACTGTATGAAAGGGTCGCGGCATGAGGAAGGTTGAGAACCACTGCTATAAAGCAGCAGGCAGGTGGTGTCAGAGTAGGTTTCTGCACAGTGGTGGCATTGGCTACCTTCCACTTGCCACTGCAGATCCATTCTCCACCCCTGTCCATCCTTACCCTTACCTCGAGAGGGGCCTGAGGTTAATGGACTTCCTTGGGTTGAATCCAATGGACACACCTACATGGAAAGACGCAAAGAAGGAGGGATTCCGGCGATTTAGTCCTCTTGTTCCTAATTGCTGGTCTCCACTTCCGTCTACCGAAGTTCATAGCTCCTGCCTTGCAGCCTCCTCTGCCTCTGTTCATCAGACCAAGGGGTTGTAATACCCTGGGGTATTCCCCAGGGTATACCACTCCCTTTTGTGGACCCTCCTACCCTACCCACCTTTTGTAGAAGTGCCTGCATGAAAAGCACTTGGTGTCAAATTGATCCAATTCATGCAGACCACACGTGTGTCAGAGTAGAGCTTCGCAGGGCTTTCAAACGGTTGGTTTCTTAAGAAGTAGATTGCCAAATAACAAAATAGCGTAGTTTGTGTTGCCCATGCCCACCCACTTCCTCGCCATATTCTTTGCAGAAGTCTCAGCTCCGTGATATCCTCATACTAGGTCCCCTTGATTGTCTCTTTACATACAATACCTCTCTGCCCTGCTTTCTACAGCTCAGTATTCTCACAACATCAA
>NW_022107432.1:26832989-26835042 GCF_000313985.2 Echinops telfairi | reverse complement strand
GCGGAAGTCGAAGCGCGAAGTGGCTGGCGAGGGTTCACTGTATATGGAATGAAGTCCCACCCTCCTCTCTCGAAGGAGCATTCTGACTGTACTTCTTCCAAGACGTAATTGGTTTTTCTTTCAACATCTCATGGTACTTTCGGTATTCTTCTTCACCAGAATTCCAGTTCAAATGCATGGATTCTTCCTTGGTCTTCCTTATTTAATGTCCAATTTTCACATGCTTATTCGGCAATTGAAAAGACGGTGGATTGGGTGAGGAGCAGCTTGCAATCCATGCATTTCAACACGTTCAAGAGGTCTTGTGCAGCAAACTTACCCAAAGCAATGTGTCATTGGATCTCTTGACTGCTGCTTCCATGAGCCTTGACTCTGGAGCCAAGCAAGATGATATCTTTAACAACTTCAATCTTCCTTTCCTTTATTTATTTTTATTATGATATTATCTACTGGTCCAGGTGTGAGGATTTTGGGTTTCATTTACATTGCACTGTACTTCATACTTTGCTGCAATCTTTGATCTTCATCGGCAAAGTGCTTCAAGTTCTCCTCCTTTTCAGCGAGCCAGGGGGTTCCTAAGAGATCATGTAAATGGAAAAAGAGTTGATGCATCTGAAGGATGATGCTGGTGGAGAAAATTGCAAACACCGGGGATTGCCAAAAAGAACAAACACATCTGTCTTGGAAGAAGTACAGCCAGGATGCTCCTTAGAAGCAAGGATGGCCAGACTTCCTCTTATATACTGTGTACATATTATCAGGTGAGAACAGACTGCAGACAAAAGACATCATGCTTGGTAAAGCAGAGGGGCAGCCAAAGAGGAAGGCCCTGCACAAGGTGGATGGGCACAGTGGGTGCAACAATGGGCTCAAACATAACACTCATGAAGAAGGGTCAGGACTAGGCAGTATTACACTCTGTTGGCACAGGGTCTCTATGCATTGGAGCCACGTGACAACTCTCAGCAGCAAAGACACATGCCACTCTGAAATGGCTCGTGGATGGTATGTTATTTCATTGGCTACATTCAACGCCTCATCATGAGATGCTCTCCTTCTGGCTTGCTCCCTGGGATTCACACCAAGAACAGGAACAATGAGTAGGAGAAGAAAATGTTTCGAAATTGATTGTGCTGATGCTTACACGACTGTTCTTAATGCGATTGAAGGATGAAGTGTATACTTGTGACGCCTATGCCAGTAAAACTAGTAAAAAAAGGAAAGGAAAGAGCAGCGGCATCATTACCTTGGCCTTTAAGGAGCCTCCCAATTAGAGAGCATTTTAAAAAGTTGCTTCTAGACCAAGAGAGGGAATTGAGGTTGTACATAAAAGGAGCAATATGGTAAGCACTGGGGGGATATAATGAAAAGCTGAATTGGCTGCAACTTGACTTTGAAGTGAAGCTCTCCATCACTTACGTTCCCCAGGGAGCACTTGGATGCTGGGCCTTTTCACTGGAAGCGGGCCTCCCTGACAAGGACTCTGCGGCTTCAACTGGAGCCCACAGGAGACACTTCACAGGGGCGTCGGGAAAGAGCTGCAGCTCTGTTTTCTTCTCCAGTCGCAGCCAGTCCTAGCTGTAATGGGTAGCATGTCACTAATTAGAAACAAGCAGACAATGGACTTTGTTTTTCGCCCTGGGAATCTGAACTCGCTCCCAGACAGATCTGAAGGCATTTTCGACAGTAATGGAAACCAGAGGTCGGTGCTTTGGGGCTTTCTTATGTGCACATACACCAAAAAGCCCAAGTCAATGGAAAACCTAAACCAGCTTAAAGGAAAACAAAAAAGAGAGCACCCGCTGCTTCACTCACACTGTGTCTAGTCCTGTAAAGTAGCTACCAGTCCACACGGATTCCCAGTTTTGCTGGTTTATAGGTGAGTAACTGGAGGCGCCTGGTCATTCTTCCTACCTGGGCAGGGCCACCCAGTTAACTAGCGTTGGAGTGAGCTGCCCTATTAAGTCTATTGGGCTGCAAAGCCCAGTCATCAGCCACTGCAACAAATTGCCACACCAACTGTCCCCTCCCCCTCTTGCCTGCACCCCCACAC
>NW_022107432.1:26822429-26831908 GCF_000313985.2 Echinops telfairi | reverse complement strand
ACACCTCACGATCACACAGGCTGGTGTGCTTCTTCCCTGTGGGCTTATGGAATCAGACTGCTACACCTTTCTCCCGCAGAGCAGTGGGCTTGAACCACAGACCTTTTGGTGAGCAGCCTAGTGCTTGGTGGAGAACAGCTTAACACAACACAGCCTCAGAGACCTGCAGATCATGAAGTTGCTGCTTACTGGCTCCTCTGACCCAGGGGAGCACATGGGTTCTCAGGCCAGGTGATGGAACACCAGAGGAAACCAACCTTGTGCTGTAAGGACTCCATATAGGCCTCTCCCAATGAAGAGTTCAGCTCGGAATAAATCTCCAGTATACGGAATGGTCTGTTCCGAGGCAGTGAGAGGGGCGTTCTACTCCCACAGAGCGGCAGCCTCGGAAACTCACAGAGGCAGTTCGTTGTAGCTGGTCACTTTGAGTCAAAATTGACTCCATGCTGGCGAGAGGCTGAGCAAGCCTCCCCAAAGCTCTCTTCTCCTCCTCTCCCGCCTTCTACCTCACCCTCCTGGAGTTAAAAGGTAGATCATAAAACCGATATTGTCAAAAATGTGGGGATACTGGCTGAGCTGTAGGAATCTGACTAAGATAATCAATTGCTCTCTCAAGCTTTTCTGTTGGTAAAATGTCTTTGTGGGTATCAAGCTGATAGGAACGCAGATGGACGTGAGAGAGAGAGAGAGAGAGAGAGAGCTCAGAGGTTGCTTTACCTGCTTGGCACCTCAGGCACCATTAGACACACTTGGCTGAGAGTAGCTGGAGCCTGATGGAGTCTCTCCTGTGGTTGGAAGATCAAAGCAGAGTCTCCCCTCCCCTCAGTCTGGTCTCTTTTGAAGGTCTCTCAGACTCATCTGAGAAGGAGAGCCCAGCACCAGGAGACTGCCCACCGTGGACAGAGATCAGAGGGAGGGTTGGGCAATGCAATCAGTGATTGGTAACAAGATTGCCATTCCGGGACTAGGCCTACTTTGGAATGAAGCCAAAGGACCCAGGCTTGGTTCAGAGGAAGCTACAGAGGATAGCACGGCACTGCGAAGACCTGAAAGTGAATTTACTTTTCAGCGTTGGCACTAGAAGCTATGGCAGTGCTGGAATCAGAGCCGCACCTCTTGCAAGCTGGGCATTTATTCACCCAGCTTCTCTCTTCTGCTCCTGCCCAGTGACCGCCCCTCCCAGGACTTCTGCCTCCACTTGCATAAAGATGCAACACGCTTAGAACACATGCTGTAAACACTACATGCATTTTAGCTATTCTATATATTACTGGAACCCTGGTGGCCTCATGGTCATGCCTTGGGCTGCAATTCACAAGGCGAAAGCCGAAATTCGCCCCAAACCACCAGCTGCTCTGAGAGAGAAGGACAGGGCTTTCTAGCCCTGTTAAGAGTTAGTCTCGGGAGCTCACAGAGGGCAGTTCTAACCTGTCCTATAGAGAGGGTCTCCATGATTCGATGGCAGTGAGTTTGGTTTGGGTTGATTCTACGTGTTATCATGGTTCTTGTGCCTCACGTTACATTATTCCCTAAACACGCCAAGGTGTTTCACAGCTTCAGGCTTTTGTAACTGCATGGTCTGTGACCCTGAGCACTGGGCTGTCCCCCTTTCTCTAGTGGGCCTGATGAACTTCTACACTTCCTTCAAAGCCCTACCCAGACCCCACCTCCTTTCAGGATTCCCCTAAATCCTGTTCAGAGTTAGGCCTTCGCTCTCTTGTGCGTCTTTACCAGTGTACAGCAGAGATCATGTTTTATGTCAGCTTCTTTCACTAGATTTCAACCAGTTACAAAGCAAAGATTCATGTTTTGGTTGCCTATACCGGGAGACGGGAGGGGACCAGGATAGGAAGGGTACGATTTTAGCAAGTATTAGTCGTCAAGTTGACTTCTGACTCACGTTGATTCTATGTAGTACGGAGTAGAACATCTCCCTGTGGTTTCCATGGCTGTAATCTTTATGGAAACATTTCACCAGGCCTTTCTACCAGGATCCCTGGTGGTTTAGTGGTTATGCATTGGGCTGCAATCTACATGGTCAGCAGTTCAAAACCACCAGCAGCTTCTTGGGAGACAAACTTGGGCTTTCTATGCCCATAACAGCCTTGGAGACCCCCTGGGGGTCCCTGGGAGTCAACATTGACGCAATGGCAGTGAGTCTAGTTTGGCTGGTTTTCTTGCAGGGAGCAGCTGGTTGGGTCTGTCATTGCCAAGTTATTTGTGTCACCCAGGCTCTCAAGGGTTAAGTTTGGTTTCAAGAAGCAACAAAGACCTGATTGTTGTCATTGTCGTTAGGTGTTGTTAAGTCACAACAGCACAGCAACAAAAAGATAGGGCATAGAGAGGGAAGGTGTTCCACGCTGACACAGCGGTTTCATGGGTCTGTTCCATTGCAGTTCCAGGCAAAGCTTCTATTCCCAAGGCTACCTCAGGCTCTGAAATAACTGCTGGGACTCCAGCCATCACACCCACACTCCCAGCAAGAGGCAGGAGGGTGAGGAGAGAAAGAGGTCCCTCTCCTTTTAATTCGACTTTCAGAATTATCACCCTCCACTCCCACCCCAGACTCAAAAAGCCAAAAAGCTAAAAATGCTACAGCTTGGTAACATCTAGCTGCAAGGGACACACAAAAAGTTGGTGATGCTATATTTGTGACTGTGTATCCAGCTAGAAATTCCAAAATCCATTTCCTGCCACTCCTCAAAGATGGAAGAATTTTGGGAGGCATTTGGCAGTCTTAAGCTCCTAGCCAACTGGAGTCATAGATGTAAGTATGCACACCCACATGCACAAAGATAGATGTTTATGTATAAGGTCCTAACTAGGTGGGTAGAGGTACAGTTCCACACTCATTATGTACACCTAACAGCCACGACAATGTATTTATAGATACACACACTCACTCACTCACTCACTCACTCACTCACTCACTCACTCACTCACTCAAGCATGGGCATGGGCTATATCATCAAGCTTCTCTGTGGTGAGCGCTGGACCCCAGGGAACTGGTGGTTTCCTCTCCCTGGGCTTCCAGCCTTAGCACCTTCCCTGGTGCTTGTCGATCTTATCTAGGCTGGAACTGTGGAAGCAGGGAGAGTTGCCTCAAAGAGGGGCATCTCCTAGTGCTCAGCTGTTAGTAATGACCAGTGACTGTAAATAAGAGCCGGCAAAGGCAGAGGGGTCGACACATTTAAACCAGACCAATTTCCAGAGGAATAATTGAAAGACAGTTCAAACAAGTGCTTGAAACACACAAGAATAATGATTCCCCCATGAGACAGTGCATCCTCGCTGGCACTGTAACTTCGGCTTTACACGCAGAATCCCATAAAAAGTTAGGGGCAAGATAAAAAGAAGCAAGTAGTGGGCAATGAAGGGGAAGCCATCTGTGGGGGGGCCACTGCCCTTCCCCAAATTAACCAGCTGGAGCCTGTGTCGGGGCTGCTTCCTATGGGAGCCCTGTGCAGCCCTGCTGGGACCCAAGAGGAGCAAGCTTCTAAGGGCTATTTTCCTGGTGTTTTGGGTGTGAACGTCTTTGCCCATGAGGTAGGGTTGCTCGGGGTTATTTGTCTCCTTTTGTATAAAGAGAAAAACACCAAGGGGGACTGAAGCTGAGAGGAGGAGACGATGGCTTTGTCCTCCGGCTTGGAACCAGGCCAGCATGGAGTGTCCATGGAGCAGGGTAAGCAGGGCCTTCCTCACGCTTCCTTACAACAATTATCTGCAGTGAACATGTTCATGTGTTTTTAAGGCCCTTATCAGGTGGTGAAACTCCTGTGAAATTGTTTACTACAGATGAGTAAGGAAGCACACCTAAGTTCCTGCTTACCCTTGAGTACCTGGGCGCTCCATCCCTGTTGAGGAATGTAAATCAGAAGAGAAGTTTCGTTCCTGAAGGAAGATGCTAACGGGGCTGGGAGAAAGAGAGTTGCAGAAAGGGACGATTGTTCCCTACACATTTGGAAAGGAAGCCCCTGTAAGCCCATGCTTACCTGGCTTACTGGGTAAACTGACACTGGTCACAGGGGAGACTGTCCCTCAGAACCACAGAAACCCGTGAGGACTTACCCACTGGACTTCTTTCCAAGGGCTGCAGAGCACCATAAAAGGGGTGGCTTGTGAGAACAGAAATGAATTGTCTCACTGTTCTGAAGGCAAAAAATCCATAGCGGGGTGTCAGCAGGCCTCTGTTCTCTCTGAAGTTTCTAGCTCTCCCAGCTTCTGGTAGCCTCAGGCAGCTGCAACATCACTCTATGGTCACATGGCTGTTCTCTCTCTCTCTCTCTGTGTGTATGTGTTTCCTCTTTTGTAGAATACCATTCAGATTGGATTAGGACCTACCCCTTGTAGCAGGACTTCCTATTAACTTAGCTGCACACCTACAAAGACCCTATTTCCAAGGTACAAAGCACTGATTGCTCAGTGGTAGAACCCTCCCCTTCCATATGGAGGTCTGGCTTCTCCAAGTACAGCTACTACCATCCATCTGTCCGGTGAGGCTTCTGCATTTTAATGGTGCCGGACAGGTTTCAGAAGAGCTTGACAGGCTAGGCAGAAAGGACTAGCAATCTACTTCCCACAGTCAGCCAATGAAGACCCTTTGGATCACACTGACTCAACCCTCAGGTAATCCAGGGATGGCTCTGGAACAGGCAGTATTCCCATGCCATTGTTACGTTTCCATTAGGCATTCTTGTCCCCCTCACATAACCATATTTTTTTGGCAAGGGAGATCAGAGAAAATGAATGGAGCCAACTCATCTCTTTTGACCTGCTCCTAAGCTTCCACTGGGGCATAAACCGGGATGGCGACAATCCTGCAAGGGCCCACCCTAGTGCTTCCCTGCCTCGGACTTTCAGTATCTAGGGGACCACCAGAAGTGATGAGTTGGTGGCATCCTAGGAGTGGCTTGGATTTTTTTTTTAGGCCAACTCTGGGCATGCTGAATTTTCCTTTCAATCTCAATGGTCTTCCCTCCTGACACACAACTGTTTCCTTCAGTTTCCAAGAGGCACAATCCCCGCTCTCCTCCTGAACTCAGAGTTCCTGAATTCTGCTGGGTGACCAAGCTTGGGTTTCCAGTGTATATGCTACATAGAGATGAGAGAGGAGAGAGAAAGTGAGCTAAAGAAACTTCCTTGTCTCCTCGCTTGGCTTCTCCAAAGCCCCACCATCAGCATGGGGGTGAGAGCTCAGTAGGGCTTCATCTTTAGGTGCCTTGGTGTAGGTCTTAGATGTAGACCAAGATTCCTTGCCGAATCATTTAGATAGAATAAGGGGGAACGTGTGTGGCCAATCAGGAGTCACAGGCCCCCAGAGTTTTCACCCATGATGTAGTCAGGCCAACACTTGGATGCAGAATGATGGCCAAGGTCGAATACCCAGTGAACCATGCAGTGTTGTGAAAGGAGTACCTGACGGCGAGCCAGTGGCTGACCTTGCTCTCTCCACAGCCTTGGAATCAGTAGGTTGGGAAGCCCTGTGTGTCACTGTGGTGTGCCGTGAGCTGGAGCGTGATGAATTTGAATGCTGCAAAGTGAAGCGTCTTCTTGGTACAGCTACAGAGGATCGGATTCCAAACAGAAGCGAAAAGCAAAGCAAACGAAATCTCCCTCTAGTTGAAAGCAAGGGGAATTTAGGGAGGAGCTCATCCGCTTCCCACACCCCGGATTCTTGCCTTGATTCAGGTTGTAGATGGGATTCCCAAGGAATAGAAGGGAGACCATGATTTATGCAGAAGTCCTTTCTGAAGATACAGCTTCTAGGAGGAAGATCACGGGGGGCAGGAGAGGAAAACAAGTTAGGGAGTTACCACAGGCAAATGTCCAAGTCGGGGTGAGACTCAGCAGAGGACCTAACATAGACATTCTGCCTCAGAATGGTCCGAACCCCAGGCCAAGGACCTGGACTTGCACACTCCCCATTGGACAGTCATGAGTTAAGGGTCTCGTGGAGTGGCAGGTGGGTGTAGGATCATAAACAACCAGGTGCTTCCAGCAATCTGGTGAGAGGGTAAAGTGGTGCCAGGAGCAGAAGGATAGGTTGCTGAAGATGACCTGCAGGTGCAGGCCATTGAAATCACACCCCCAACAGAAGGGTATGCAGAGAAACAGGAAAACAAGGTCCCTGGGGATGATCTGAATTCTAGCCAACGACAAGGTTTCTCTGGACCATCTATCCAGGCCCGGCACTTGCAACTGATTGTTCAGTCTTGACCCGAAAGGCTCCTTGCTTCAGTGGCCTCCGGGTCCACCGTCCTTCCTGGGAGGAGGACTCTTGCTCAGGCAGGAGGCAGGAGGCTGTGGTGGAGCCTGCCCACAGTCACCACAGTCCTGCCTCATGTCCTCACCTCACTAGGGTTGATACCTTGATGTCACCCACAGCCCGACCCCTGCCTGTGGACCTCCACCTGGACCAGACCATCGGGGGTCTTTAGTAATGTTTGCCATCGACTTTAATCATAGACTACTTGATGATACGTGCAACTACAAGTTGTTTAAATGAATAATAATAACAATGCATACTATATGAAGGGTTTGAGGGCATGGGAAGGTGGGGGAGGGAGGGGAAAAATCAGGAGCTGATATCAAAGGGCTCAAGGAGAAAGATAATGTTTATAAATTGTTGATGCCAACAATCGCACGTGTCTGCTTGATAGCGTGGATGCATGGCTTGTTATAATCTATGTAAGACTGTACTCCTGATAAAATGATTTATTAAATAAAATATGTTTAAATACAGTTTTTCTTAGTTTATATGGAAATCAACAATAAAATTGTTTTATAGACTCTTTCTAGGTTGAATTACAGTTTGACCTATGCAGGGGTCCTCAAACCTTTTAAACAGGGGGCCAGTTCACTGTCCCTCAGACCTGTTGGATGGCCGGACTAAGGTTAAAAAAAAAAACTATGAACAAATTCCTATACACACTGCACATATCTTAGTTTGAGGTAAAAAAAAAACAAAACAGGGCAAAAACACCCAGCTGGCCGGATAAATGTCCTCGGCGGGCCGCATGTGGCCCACAGGCCGTAGTTTGAGGGTGCCTGCTTCTTCTTAGGAACCAAGCCGAAGTTCTTTTTCATGTCTTTTTTCCTTTCATTGCTACTTTATTCTCAAAACATGATGGATTCCGGCCCACAGATATGAATGACCACTATATTGTAGCTAAAGCGCCAGCAAATGGGATGAAATCAGCAACTACACAAACATCAGCAGTAACAAAAGCCACTGCGGACATTTGCCAACGAAGCCAGGTGATTCGGAGCATCATCGCAGCTGGGTCGTGATGACCGCTCTGACCGGAGCGCTCTAGAGTTTTAGCCTTGTAGGTAGATCGAGACCTGTAAGCTAGGTTCACAAAAAATGTTTCTTTGTTGTTCTAACCAACCATCGGGATAGTTTTTATTCAAAACAGAATTCTACCTTTCTGCTGAAACAGTGAAGAAAAAAATGTAATAGTCATTTGAGGGGTCATTTTGGTGTCGTCTCCTCCAATGGTGTCACCCAGAGCAGTTTGAACCCCTCACATCCGGATTAGGGACAAGAGAATTCTGGCCTCACGTGCCTGGCGTTGGTATCCACTGAGAACTGGCATGGACCTCAAAGCCCGCCAGCCAGGCGAAGGCATCACGTTACAGCCCCAGAGCTAATTGCCCCACAGACTAAACAGCACAATTTACAGGCTGCCCTGGGACGATGACGTCTCCCCTTGCACTTCCACTCCATTCCAAGGGATTCCAGGACTCGCATGACTGAGGGTCTCTGCGCTCAAAGGCAGCCATTGTGAAAGACCCCAGGAAGGGGTTGTCAGACAGGAGGAACTTAGTGCGGCTGCAGGCATGAGCCACCCTGAGGGCTACCCCAGTCCCAGCTCACAATGGCCCGTTCATCTCGCTAGAACCCATTTAGAGAAGACGTGATGACATGGGGGTCATCCAGCCCGCCGACAAATTAACTGCATTTGAATACTCAAACAACTCCAACCCAGGTAGACAGCTGCAACCCCCAGAAACAGCTTGGTTTATAAATCATCCACAAAGCACACTTCCTCCCCTGCCCTCCCAGTCCAGACTCCCTCTTCAGGATAAAGCGGTTATTATTATTATTTTAAAGATTAAAATAAACCTTTTCAAATGAGGCAGATCATCTCTTCGTTCTTCCTATACAAAACAGAAAACCAAACCTAAACCCTGAGATTCAGAAAGAGTCCCCCCCTCTTTTCTTCAGAACCCTCTCTGTATCCGTTTTTAGCTCGAGCCCCTCGGCTCTCAACCAGAAGGGCCAAGTTTTATGAAGGCTGAGACCTTGTCAAACAGATGTCAATAGGGCACCCAGATTGGGGTGTGTGTGTGTGTGTGTGTGTGTGTGTGTGCGCGCGTGTGTGTGCAAAGTCATGTTCACAGAGGCCCTCTCATCCCCGTACTCTTGTCTTTTTCCCAATTTCCTTTTGAAATGATAGAAAATAGATACGTGTTGGAACAGGTGGGGTCAGCTCCTTACAAGTGAGGATGGCAAGTCTTCAGTGTCTCCTGCACTCTGGACGCCGTATCAGGAGCAGCCAGTCCCCGGAAAAGGACATCATGCTTGGAAAAGTAGAGGGGCAGCCACAAAAAGGAAGGTTCAGGACCAGATGGATGGACACTGTGGATGTCTATTGTTGGGCTCTTGCGGGACCAGGTGATGTTTCAGTCTGTTATACATCAGGTGACACCAAAATGACCATGTATAAAATTTTTGTGCAGTGCTTCAGCAGAAATTTATTATTTTTTTACAAAAAGTATTTCTGTCATTAGCTATAATGACAAAAGCTTTCTTTTTTTTTTTTTAGTAAACTGGTCTCATGTGTATCAATGACTTACCAGGCTAAAACTCTAATCCAGCGGTTCTCAACCTATGGGTCTCGACCCCTTTAGGGGTCAAATGACCTTTTCACCGGGGTCACCTAAGACCATATTTCCAGTGGTCTCAGGAACTGAGACCCCGCTCCTCCTTCCGTCTCCAGGCAGATCCGTCCACATGCAGATACACCCATATTACGGGGTCAGTCACCTCCACATGAGGAACTGTATGAAAGTTCTCGGCATTAGGAAGGTTGAGAACCACTGCGCTCATCTATTTGGTGAGTCTCATAATGCATGTGGCACACTATTGTTTCCATTGTTGCTGCTGCCGATTTTGTTACGTTTCCTGGAGTTTTAGCTACAACAGTATGGAAAGGTTTCTGTGAATCTCTGACAGGAGCTTTTATTTTTTGAGAGCCAAGTAGTAACTAGAGAAAAAGAATGCAAAGGCTTCCACTCAGTTACTAATACTGGTTTAGGCCTGAATGCAATTCAGTGTAGTTTAGCAAACAATATCATCGTCAATATTTGTATCATCTGAGACATACTGCATTGAAACAATGTGAAAGACTATCACATATCATTCCGTAACTCAGAAGTCTTAGTGGCACATGGGACAGACATCATGCTGCTAA
>NW_022107432.1:26815587-26821391 GCF_000313985.2 Echinops telfairi | reverse complement strand
TCTCTTATACATGAGTTGCTGTGGATTTGTTTCTCCAAAGTACCCAGACTAATACAACTGTCCATTGTGAATTTCTGCTATATGCAGCTAAAACCTATTTAGCTGACGCACCAGGGAATTTGTGTTCAAGGGGGCAGTTTCAGTGGACCAGCTCCATTTGCTTACAAGCATGAGGAACCTGTGCATGCGGAAGGGTGGGTTCCACCAGCATTCTGGGTGTGTTTTGTCCAGGAGGAGTCTGTGTTCCCTAGGGAAAGAGAAAACCCCAGGAAGGTTCTTGCTACACTGCACATTAAGCCAATTCTCCTTTGCACTGTGTGGACTCCACTACACATTTGTTTTCAATGATTCCCTAATTGCTTAAGTGTTTGTGGTGTCTTTGCTCTTGACTCAGGGGCCTAGACAAGAGGAAGAGGGAATCTCATTGTTTTTGCCCCCAGGATGGAGGCCGACAAGGAGCGCACCCTCACCCACCACACCCTCACTCGTACCCCTTGGCTGGGCTTAGTGAAAAGCTGGCTGGTCAGAAAGCCAAGACCTCAGAGTGGAGGGAATGGAACCACTACTAGGTTTCCCTTCTAACCGTCCCAATTCCAAGTCCAAACTTGGTTTTGTGTTGGGAAATCTGACTGTTTTGCTTTTGTGGCAATGCTAACATATTCCTAATTAGTCTGTTTGTCTTAGAATTCACTCACTCTTCAAAAGGAAAAGAAAATAAGCAGGGCTTAAAATAGTTCAGTGATATATGTGGTAGCCACTACCAAAGCTTTTTCCGTCTTTGCTGGACTCCCTTCTGGGGCAAAAAAAAAAAAATAATGTCGTAAGGACATGGCTGGTAGTCTCTGCTGGGACCATGGGTTAGCTCTAAGGACTTCAGGGAGGATGGACGCCCTTTAATAATGGTCAGGGATCACCACATAGTCATCAGCTGTCGGGGATGGGAGAGCCACAGGAAGTCACGGAGATCAATTCTATTGTTCTACACCTGAAACCCAGAGAGGAGGAATGACTTGTTCAGGGTCTCGTGGCTCGGCACCGCACAGGGGTAACTTGAAGACACCCTAAGTTCACTCCTCTCCCCGGATAGCTCAAGTCAGGGGCACACAGAGCCCAACATCCTATTTCATCAATTGTCTCTTGTTGACTTCACTCATGATCTCTTCCTACCTGTCTCCTGGAATGTGTTAGAATGTCCACCTGGAATAAAAACTCACCATCTGTTGAAACCATATTAGGCATGTCACACAAGTAACTAGCTTTTTTCATCCTTATAGTAACCTAGGAGGGTTGTATTAGCATCTACTCTGAGACTTGGAGAAGCTAAATTATTCAATTGCCCAAACTCATACAGTTTGAAAGTGATATGGTTTAGGTCTTGTGTCGGTCTGGGTAAACTAGAGAAACAAATCCATAGAAACTCATATGTGTATAAGAGAGAGTTTTATGTAAAGGGGAAATTGTACATTAAGAAAGCATCCCAACCCAGTCCAGTTCAAGTCCATAAGTCTGATATTAGCCCACATGTCCGATACCAATCTATAAAGTCCTCTTCAGACTCACAAAATACATGCAATGATGCCAAATTTAGGATGACCACACACCAGTGGGTAGAAAGTCTTTGGATCCAGTGCCCTTGTAAGCATCTCTACATGGCTTCTCCGGCTTCATAGGTCTGGTTGCATCAAGGTAGGTCCATGTGGCTTCTCCAGCTTCCAGGGTGGAGCATCATGTGTCTTGTCAGTAGAGCATCTTCAAGGGAGTGAGCTGTGTAAGAGACTCTCCCGCCTCCAAGTTCCCAGAATTCTCAGGAGAAGGCCATGTCCACACAGGGGTCTCATTGGCTGTCTCCAGACTGACAGGCTAGACTCCACCCCTACACTCTTAATCCTCAAATTGACACCAGATTATGTAAGTACAACAGGTCTGAACCTATATATGTTTGCAGTTTTACTCCCAAGTCCCTGGTCAAAAGCACTGTGTAAAACATTTTGATCAGCTTAATGTAACTATCCAAGGATTATAGTACTTACCAAATGGAATTGACAACTATACCTGTCCTCACTTGCTGACGTGGTTAAGTTCCAAAGACCAAGCTGTTAAGTAACAATTGACATTGTGTGAAAATGGAGGATGACTATATCATTACAGAACTTTCAGATTACATTACTTCATAACTGCCAAATTATAGCATTACATTATTGCCAAATCACTGAAAGTTGTGGTCCAGAAAACTTGGCACATAACCTCAACCCTCACACCCAGAGGTACTTTCACCTCTCACCTCATCATTCATTACAGCTAGACACACATCATTAATACAAAAAATGATTGGCTACTGGTTTTATTATTATCATAAATGTGAAATGTCAGATGATGAGACAGTTGAAGAGTAAGGAGCAAGTGTATTATAGAGGAATTTCCTATTTCTCTTCTCACTTCTGCCACTCTTTACTTCTTGGGGTTCTATTGTTGTGTTTGACCTTTTATCATGATGAATTAGCTTTATTTTTTTGGTCTCTAGTACTATTTCTCATCTTGATATTTATTTTTCCTGGTGTTTATATAATCACTTCAGCTCTGATATGAATGCATGGCATATCTTTTTCCATTTTCTGTCCTACTACTTTCAACCTCTTTGTGCTTGACTCCAAGGTATGCTTTTGCATAGTTAAGTGATTCTTGCATTTATTATTCATTCTGATGCTAGTCTCTGCCTTTTGATTGGATTTTTAGACCGTGACAGGAAGGAAGCTGGAGATCACATGTAGAATTTCACAAAAGCAACAACTTGTTCATAGCAAATGCATTTTTCAACAACACGAAGGGACTATACAATGGACTTCCCCGGATGAAATACGCAGAAATAAAATTGACTCCACCTGCAGGCGGAGTCAGTGGAGAAGCTCAATAACAGCAGCTAAAACCAGGGCTGGGGCTGATCGTGGAGTGGACCATCAATTGCTCATATGTTAGTTTATCATAAAGTTAAAACGAGTCCACTAGAGCCAAAATACTACATTGAGTCTATCCCACTTGAATTAGAGAACACCTCAAGAACAGATGGGGTGCACTGAACACCAATGACAGAAGACCTAGTGAGCAGTGGGAGGACGTCCAGAGTATCACTTGTGAAGAAAGCAAAAGATGATTAAAAGGACAAGGAAAAAATAGATTAAAGTGGATGCCAGAAGAGAGACTGAAAGGTTCTCTTAATTGTAAAGCAGCTAAAGCAAATGGAAGAAATGATGACGTCGAAGAGCCCAACAGAAAATTTCAAAGGACAGCTCGAGAAGACAAAGGAACATATAATAATGAAATGTTCAACGATCTAGAGCTAGGAACCCAAAAGGGAGGAACACATTCAGCATCTCTGGAATTGAAAGAAGAAAAATTCAAGCCTTGAGTTGAAATCTTGAAAGATTCTATGGGCAAAAGATTGAATGCTGCTGGAAGCATCAGATGACTATGGAAAGAAAAACAGAGTTATGGTACCAAAAAGAACTAGTTTTTACTCCATTTCAGGAGGTAGAATATGAGCAAGAACAAATGGTGATGAAGGAAGATGTTCAAGCTGCACAGGAAGCGTTGTTTAATAGCAAGGATCCAGGAATTGATGGAATACCAATGGAAATGTTTCAACAAGCTGATGAAGCACTGGAAGCACTCACTCATCTATGCCCGGAAACTTGGAAGACAGCTAATTAGCCAAATGACTGGAAGAGAATCATATTTGTACCCATTGCTAAGAAAGGTGACCCAACAGAATGCTCAAATTATAGCACAACATCATTAGCATTATATGAAAGTAAAATTTACTGAGGATCATCCAACAGGAATTGCAGCAGTACATCAATAGGAAGCTGCCAGAAGTTCAGGTTGTATTCAGAAGGGGGCATGGGATAAAGAGGATCATTTATTGCTGTTGTCAGGTGGCTCTTGGCTGAAAGAGAACACCAGAAAGATGCTTACTTGTGTTTTATTGACTATGCAAACGCATTCGACGGTGTGGATCATCATAAACTATGGAGAATCCTGGGAAGAATGGGAATTCCAGAACACTTCATTGTGCTCAATGGCCATGGTGCTCCTTAGAGACAAGGATGAAGAGACTTCGTGTGTTAGGAGGGACCAATCCCTGGAGAAGGACATCATGTTTGGTGAAGTGGGTGGGCAGGGAAAAAGAGGAGGGCCCTCAAGAAGATGGATTGACTCCATGGCTGCAACAATGAGCTCAAACTTGGGAATGATCCTGAGGATGATGCAGGACCACGCAAAGTTTTAGTCTGTTGTAGATTCGGTCACGAAGGGCTGGAACCACCTCAATGACACCTGACAACAACAACACGCACCTATCCCATCCTTTATATATTATCTCACATATTTAACACCTCTGGTGCTCTTCATTTCCCCCTGTGGATCAAAGTCCCTACCCGGTGCCATTGCCTCTCAGCCCAAATGATTTCCCTTAGTAGTTCTTAAAAGACAGGTCTGTGAGCAACACATTCTCTCAGTCTCTGTTTTCTTGCCGTGGTTTTTGAAAGATAGCATGGTTGAATATAGTTTCTGGGTTGGCAGTCTTTTTGGTTTTTTCTTTTACCACATTGAACATACCATTCTACTGCCTTCTGGCTTCTTCCAATGCACTGAGGGAAAATGAGCCACGCGTTGTCTGGACGCTTCCTGTATCCAGTGTGTCCTCTTTCCTTTGGCTTCTTTCGAAATTTCTCTCTTCCTTTGCCTGCAACAGTTTGACCTGAAAGCAGTGGTTCTCAACCTTCCTACTGCCGTGACCCTTTAATACAGTTCCTCATGTTGTGGTGACCTCCCAACGACAAAATTATTTTCATTGCTATTTTATACAGTAATTTTGCTACTGTTATGAATCAGGTGACCCCTGTGAAAGGGTTGTTCGACCCCCAAGAGGGTCAAGACCCACAGGTTGAGAACAGCTGCCCTAAAGTGTCTAGGTGGGAATCTCTTATGTTTATCTCAGTTGGCATGTGCGGAGATTCTTGGATTAGTAGATTTAAAAATTTCATCAAATTTTGAGAGATTGGGGCTGTTATTTATGAAAACATTTTCTGTCCTTTACTCTTTTTACTTGAGACCCCTGTATATTAATGTTGGTACAGTTGAGATAGTCCCATGGGTCTCCTGGGCTCTGTTCATTTTCTTTTCTTATCCTCCACTTTCTCTTCTTTTTATTCCTTCATTTTTATTTTAACTCCTCTCTTCCTCCCCTTCTTATTTTTGCTTCTCAGACTGAAACTTTCTATTGATAGATCTTCCAGTTCAGCCACTCTTTCTTGTTCCCTCTTTAATCAGGTACTAAACTCCTATGTGAGATTTTTTTGTCTTTTTCTTTTCAGTTGTAATTTTCCATCTATATGTGTCTGACTTCTATGTCCTAGTTGAGAATTTCTATTTTCCAAGAGATCATACTTCACTGATTCTTTTTGTGCCCTCTATGTATATATTTTGGTTAAAGCCTACATTTGAATACTATATGGTATGTTGCAGATTTAATAATATAGCGTAGAAAATTTAGATTCTGATTTTCTTCTTCTTCTCCCACACAGTTGATCTTGCTGTTTCATTTGTTTGTTTAGCAACTTGCCTTGTCTGGGAACTCTGACGTTTGAGCTGACATCTCAGCTCAGTTTGTTTGTTTTTTAATTACATACTTTATTTTTATTTTATTTATTTATTTTAATCGTTTTATTGGAGCTCATACAATTCATCACAATACATAGATCAATTGTGTAAAGCACACCTATACATCTGTTGCCCTCATCATTTCCAAA
>NW_022107432.1:26805139-26814571 GCF_000313985.2 Echinops telfairi | reverse complement strand
TTGAGTCTCATTAAGTGGTTAACCAATGATTAGACAAAGCCTTATACTACAGAGTTCCACTATTCTTACCTGAAGTTCAGCACTTTTAAAGGTATAAACACTTTTGGTACATTTCCAGAAGGCAGAATGATAGCTTGGCCAGCTTTATCCAAATCTATAGTTGCTTTTTGAGCATCAGGTTTACTGATCTTCCTCAGCCAGTCAGAGGTCCTTTTTCCTAATGGAAAGATCTGATTTGACTGCTATAGTTATAACACGACTTTTCACAAAGCGGACATGTTCTCCTGTGAAAGTCTTGGTGAATTCTTCAGGTACTATTCAATCAACCACTGTTCTAAAAGCCACTCCTGTGGTCCAGGGTAGCCATAGCATGTCGTTTTCCTTCAGCTGTGCCTGGTTTCCCAAGGGCCCGCTCAATACTAATGCTCAATGCTGTGGGAGTTATCCAGTGAAGTTATTCTCCCAGGCAAACCTCTTGGAGAGAATCTGAAAATCACTCCTGGCTCTCTTTTCCTCCTGCGTGATCCACGTATGTTCCGTAGGAGCCAGCGTTAATCTTTGTCCTGGCAAGGTCAAGGTGTGCCAGCCGATACCAACAAAGCAGCTACTTTTCTTTTAACCCAAATCGATTCCCCATAGGTTTCTTTTGCCCTCCAGACTTCCAGGCTGCACTGCAGTGCTGTGCATTAGTCCTCACCTTTATGTAGCCCCTAATCCTTGAGTCATCGTCTTGAAGTGCTCTCCTTGGTGCGGATGAGAAGTCCTGGTGTCAGCCTCCCAAAGAACTCCTCTTCGGGACCCCCTTTCTCTACCTGTGCTCTAGCTCTGTTTGGTAAACTTGTTTCTGGCAAGGGCGTTTTAGAGCCATGCATTGGTGCCTAGATAGTCCCTTCTGAAAATCTGACTTTTACTGTGACATGCTCAGTCAGCATTAATCTTGGGTGTCTTTGTGTGCATTGTGAAAAAGCCCGACCGAGCTCTGAGATGGTCATACGTGTTATAGGAAACGTGAGTCTACAAGGAAATAACGTTGGGAAGTCCTGTGTGAAGCCAAGTGAGTCAGCTCTCTTTCCAAGCCCTATTCAGAACCTTTAATATTCCAGTGCGCTCTGTTCCAAGGGTGGGGCTGGATTTGTAGTTTTTCTTCAACGTGTTTGAGACAGGAGAAGAAACTTGATGTTGCATCATTTAAAGGGATTCATGTTTTCTAGAACTCACTTTGGAAATATGCACCTGGAAGGCACTAGGTGAAGAAAAAGTGCTTTCTTCCTGACTCGCCCTAAGGCAGGCCACATTTACAGCCCTTCACCTCCTCCTCCTCACCAAGGCAGCTCTGAAATGAGGTTCCCTTTTATTTATTTTTTAACCGGCATGCAGCACAGCTTGATTCTGTGGTCTTTCCACTAGACGGTGAGTTGCTTGTGGATAGAGACCCGGGCTGTTTATCTCCTCACCCCCAGCGGTTTTTAGCACAGTGCCTGGCACTTAGCAGGAGTGAATGCACACAGAGAGTTTGGAAAAGAGGAGTTCATCACTTCTTGTTCTGCCATTTCCTCTCCTACTTCTGCACCGTCCCCTTTGACAAAGTAATCAAGCTTCCACACTAGGGTGCCTACCAAGTCTATTGTGTTCATGGTTTGAAAACCAATATTTACCAGCATTTCCAGAAGGATGTGCAAATGTCCTAGGCTTTTGCAAGGTCTACCATAATGTTGTCTCTTCCTATTACTCTTTCTTCTGTTCTCATCCTTCTGTGGGGGTGGGGGTGAAGGTGGGGGTGCACAGGTTCTGTATGTATATCTGAAGAAAAAAGTCATTGAGAACTTTCCAAAATCAATGAATGGGAAGAAATAGGTTGTCAAGTGACAGGTTGGCAATCCAGAACGGGCTCCCATCATCGCTTTATAATTGTTAAGATGTTTTCAGACAAAACTACCGAATGAGGAAACATAGCATACATCTCCTGGAGTTCCCTGGTCTCACCCAAGTCCCTGATCCATTGCACATGCACAGATATGTCAACCCAAAGCGATGCATCCCTGCACTTTGTAAGAAGTCTCAAATTATTTTCCAGTGGAGAAAAATGTGTGTGTGCCTTTACTGCCAACACATAGCTATTGGAAAGGTTTCTTTCTCTCGAGGGTTCAAAAATACAAGTTCCTTTGGAAGTTCTCCAGAGCGCTTGGCCAGGAGCACCCTTTTACACAGGGCTACTGATAATGAGGCTATAATGAAACCTTGTCAATGATCAAAACTGTGCAAGTTCTCAGGCAGCTGTGGCTACTAGCTGATACAGCTTCCTCCAGCCGGGGACTTTGAGTTCTGAAGAGGCTGGAGGATCATGAAGAAATTCCAACTCCCTCACCACCCACGCAAGTACTCTGCTCACTGTGGGATGTTCCAGGCCACACATGGCCAGGTGTGGTGCGATGGACCAGAGTCTGCCTTTCTGGCCTTGGTGGAGGGGGGTACATACCAGATTAGACACACGCATGACCGGCCTCCCTGTGGGGGTGGAGGGCGCCGCCACAATGTCCCAGGATTGTGTGTCTTGTGGTTAAACACTTAAGATTCTTGACGTAGGCAGGCAGCAGAAACAAACCTCTAAGCCCCTGCAAACAACCTGAGAAGGCGTCCCAAAAATGTACAGCCCTGCCCCTCAGACGGAGACAGCCTTTATGGGGGTAATGTCCTAAGCACCGCTCATTTGGTGTGGTCATGTCTGTGCCAGGGGAGGTTTCTTAACTCTGTGCAGAGATGTTTGCAGAGAGCTGGATTCCAGGAACCTCATGGGTTTCACATTCATGGGACGTGCATTACGGGTACTAACAGAGGGGACATGGGAATGAGGACAAAGAGAGGAGGAGGCATTGATAGATCAGAATCACGACTCTCTCTCAGGTACCCACCCCTTTGAGTCAATTCTGTGACTCTGTGAGGCTGCAAATCCTTACACGCTCAGATAGCCTCATCTTTCTCTGGCAGAGCAGCTGATGGTTTTGAACCATCGACTTTCTGGCTAGCAGTCCAATGTGTTACCCTCTATGCCACGAAGGCTCCTTTCTTCCAGGAACCGATACTCCATCATGTCAGTCTCACTGTTGCAGCATGGTGTTGATAGTTATTGGTCAGTATTTGCAAAGAAGCTAAGTGATGTTCTTGCTTGGTTGCAAGAGGGAAAGTTGGGATTGGAAAAGCGGGCTTTTTCACGCATGCCCTGAGGTCTTCTTAGTACTACGTATCACAGGGAAGACTTAAAATACCTGTAAACTGCCGTGGCATCCAGTATATGTCAAGCGGGAATGTTGTTGCCAAGAAGAAAGGGTGATAACTATGAACTAGTCTTCTCCACATCACAGGTGGATGGCTTTCACATGCAGCAGTGTATTCACTCGCAGTTCAGGAGACAGAAAGTCCCCATTTAGGACACCAGCTCTAGGCAAAGGCTTCTTCCCTCGGGTGGCTCACCTCCTCTCAGCATCCGAGGGCCCTGTGCCCCTTGGAGAGCTCCAAGTCTTGGCACCAATCTCCCTCTAGGTCTAGGGCAGAGGTTCCCAAACTTACTTGGCTTACTGCGTCCTTTTTAGAAAAAATTAAAATTCCTCAGAACCGTCCTGGCAATGAGGCATTTGTACTACAACTCATAACTGGGAGAAAGCATGGCTGTCTGCTCTACAGCCCCCCTGGATCTGGGCAATGTGCCCTTGGGGGCAGGGTCGCCCACCGGGCAGCACTGGTATGAGGCCGCCAGTGCAGGGGCCTCGGTTTGCAGGATTTGTTCAGCTTCCTTTTGCCTTCTTTGAATTTTACAACAGTCCTTTGGGATGCAATGAGCTTCACCCTTGCTACTTCGGAGGAACACCAAGCTTCAGAAAGTTCCCTGCCATTTCCCTGAGATTTCTCAGGGAGCCATGGGCTGGAGCTTTGTACCAGTCTCTGATTCTAGTACTTGACTTCTCTTCACTAGCAACTACAGCCTGTGTCAGTAAACGCAGGAACTACCACCGCCACCCTCTCTTAAAAAAGAAAGGAAACAAGTGATCTTATTAAGCATCGAGTCACTTTCTATTCAAGGTGACCCCTAGAACTGTGCTACACAGGGTTTTCCGGGACTGTGACTGTTCCGGAGAGGACCTGCCTTTGGAGGCACCTCTGTCTGCGTTGGCTTGAACTGCCCAACTTGCAGTTAGTAGTCAAGGCTTAGCCATTTTCACCACCTAGAGTCTGGACCAAACCATCCATTCTGCACTACATTCCCTTCTGACTGTGGACAATTAGTCTCCAGGGAGGGAGGACCACACCTCAGCTCCTGATACGATAAGAGAATGAGTTCTAACACTTCTTGACGCCTTAGTGATTCTCCCATTGTCTTCTTTGTTCAGAACAATTATAATTAATCATAGATAACATTTATTTAGTACTTGCCAGAAGCTAAGCAATATAAACAATCAAAGAAAACAAAAGCAAGAACAAATAAATCCTCATCGGATTAATTATGATCACTGCAATCCCAAGCATGTCGGAGTAGAACTGAACTTCATGGGGATTCCAGAGACTTTCGGAGGAGGCTTGGTGGTGTTGTGGGATAGGTAGCGGGGTACTAACATCAAGGTTGGCGGATCAAATCCAGCCACTCCTTGGGAGAAAGATGAGAGTGGATGCGCCTGTAAAGATGTGCAGTGTCCCAAACCCTATAGAGGGTTGTTATTATAGGAACCCTGGGTGCATAGTGGTTACATGTTGGGGTATGATATGCAAGGTCAGCAGTTCAAAACCACCAGCCATTCTGAGAGAACTCCTGTAAACAGGGACAGTCTGGGGAACTCACAAGGACAGTTCTACCCTGTCCTGTAGGCTTCCTGTGCGTCAGCATCCACTTGACGGAAGTGGTGGTAGTTAGGTGATTTTTATGTCAACAAGACACCCCTGGCGAGGGGGAGTCCAACCTTTCAATGATGATGTCTCCCTCTACCTTGTCCTACACTGTAGGACAAGTGGTTCTCAACCATCCTAATGCCGCGACCCTTTCATACAGTTCTTCATGTGGTGGTGACCCCCCCAACCATAACATTATTGTCGTTGCTACTTCATCACTGTCATTTTGCTACTGTTATGAAATCGGGCAACCCCTATGAGAGGGTCATTCTACCCCCAAAGGGGTCGAGACCCACAGGTTGAGAACCGCTGTCCTACAGGGTTGCTCTGAGTTGTATGGCAGTGACTCCTTGGACGTGTCTTTGGTTCCTTGAGCATTAACTTAAAGGTCGGCAGTTCACACCTACCCAAGGGCCCCTAACGATTACAGCCAGGAAAACCCAAAGAGGAGGAGTTCTCTGTAATCCATAGGGTCACCAGGATCCTAAAAGCTGCGTGTTGGCTTTGCTTTGTTGATATCCTCTAGCTGTACAAGAAATTGGCATCGCGGCCACCCTTGGGCACTTAGGGAATGTGAACATTTGCTCCTTCTCCTCTGCTCTGAAAGGATGGCCCTCACACCAGGCTTCGTGGAGACGCAGCCAACCATAGGAATTAGCGATGCCTTTCCAAAGTGCCATAGTCAGCAGCACCCAGGAAACTGCCTGGATCCACCACCCAGTGTGGGCCCGCAGAGACGCCAGGGAGCATGAAGGGAAGCAAAAAGACCATGCGCTTACCTGCCAGCCAGCGGGGAGACAGGCAGTGATTCTTAACTAAGGCAGTTACCAGTCCAGCCAACACTCTGGGCCACACTCACATTAAAATAAATAAATGAATGAATGAATGAATGAATAAATAAATAAATAAATAAATAAAATCACCTACGATTAGAAGGGGAAAGAAATGAATACGAACGATTGTAACTGGTTCGATTTATGTATATGAGCAATGAAGTGAGATGACTTGACTGGTGCTGAGTTGGAAAAGCTAGACAGGGGCAGGGAGTGTGGAACATAATTTAATAAATACACATATATTCCCAAATTAGAAATGGAACAGTTAGTGAATAGGGCGTGGATGGCCACTTTTCGCTAGCTGTTCTGCTCAGCTCCATTGGATTGATCTCCTTCCTTGCCCCGGCACCTTCTTGGGGCACCTTGGAGAAGGTGAGGGGCTGTCCTAGCACCTGGCCCAGCACTTGACCACTGAGCGCCACCCCCAGGCCCTGCCAAGTTTGGAAAAGGTGTGGAGGCGAAGCTCCCTGCCCAGATCGCCACTTTTTTTTTTTTGTTTTACCTCCTGACCCTTAAATGCTTCCGAAGTCGACGGAGCCCAGAGAGGGCCGCTTGCCAACGTTGGAAACAGCCACCCTCATTGTCCACCGGACCCTGCCCGCGGCCCCCTCCCTCCCTCCTTCTTGGCCTTGGCGCTTTTCTGCCTGAAAGTGTGAAAATTACAAATCCCAAAGAGCTGCAATCAGAACTCCCTACCTAGGAGAAATTCAGAGTATCCTTGCCATAAATATCCCGTCCAAAACGGCTGACGTCAGAGCGGGGCGGGCGGGCGGCCGGGAGGCAGGGCCAGCCTGCAGGGAGCGCGGCCGCGGGTGCTGGTGGAAGACAGTGCAGCGGGAGCGCAGCGAGGGGAGCGGGCGGCCGCGCACTCCAGTGGATTACAGGGCTGCGGAGCCACGCGCCATGGGGTCCTCGCAGTAAGTGCCGCTGGCCCTGCCACTCTCCTCCTGAGGGCCGGGGGCCGCGCAGGGGCGTTCCTGGGGGGCACTTGGACCACTTTCTCCCCACCGCGGTCTTTCGTGTGCTTGGAAGGGCAGCCTAGCTAACTTCCAGGCTGGCTGTTTCTGTCTTCTCTCCCGTGTTGGCTGGGGCCCCGACACTCCAGTGGGCTCTCCCGGGGCCCCTGCCCCAGTGTCGGGTGTGTGCATGCGTGTGGTGGGTGCATGTGTGCGTTGGCACATCTGGATACAGGAAATGTCTTTGGAAAACTTAAAAAAAAAAGTTTTTCTGCGGCTTTGAAATTCGATTCCTTGTTGTCACAAGTGGACAAAGATAGAAGAATTCCCCCACCCCCCAAGGAACAACTCTTTGGTGATGGCTTCTCCCCAGCTCCCCCCTCCTCCTCCCCTCCCCAGATGCAGCCTGAGTGTTCATCTGGGTGGATTTAACTCTTTGCAAGCTTCAAGCGCCCATTTGCAAGACTGGCCTCTGGGGAGGAGAAGGAGTCCCAAGGAGGAGAGGAGTCCCAAGAATGCAGTCCTGGCTCTGGGGAACCTAAGCACCTGCAGCCATTGCCTGACTTGGCGCTGGGCCCCTGCTGTGGCGAGGGAACTCCGATTTAACCAGGGCAGGGTGCATGTGCTGCGCGGGCCTGCCTGGGCAGCGTTCAGAGGCTGAGTTGGAGGTGGTGGCCAGGACTGTGTGGCTGTGTGTCCAGCCCGCCGGGAAGTGGGACGCTTGTGCCTGCCACATGGACCCGCCGGTGGGGTGTGTGCCAGGCTCTCTGCAAGCACTGCAGTGCCCCCAACAAGATGCAAGCTGGTCCCATAAAGAGACATGTCTGAGCTGTGGGGTGGAGGAAGGAGGGCCGTGGGGGAGAAGGAGAGAGATTTTTATCAAAATTGAACACAGATTGCTGAGGTCTGGGCTTGATTTAACTCTTTTCTCTCTGCCTCGGTCGCTTTTCCACGGTCCTGTGGTGCGTTCAGAAAGTGCCGCCCAGGGTGGGTAGGAACACTCACCCCCTTCCCCAGCGAAGAGTCCCCCCCTGTAGGTTTTCCTGGAAAGGCCCCACGAGGGTGAAGACAGCCTCCTATGTCTCAAAAAGTTGAAAGTTTTCATGTTCTCTCCCCCATTCCAAGTTGGGTGAGAGTTTCTTGGATTACTTTGAGGTCCATAGAAGCAGCAGGGGATGGGTTTTGCCCTGGGATGTGGGGGTGGTGGGGGTGGTGGTAGTGGTGAAGCATGCATCCTTTAGAGTGGGGGTGCCTGAGGTGGGGAGGGGCATGCAGGGTCCATATGGACGCAAAGCTGCCAAGGACCAGCGGTGGTGCTGGTGTGAACCCTTGTAGCTCTGCTCTAGCTGGGTCTCTGGTTTAGGATTTTGTCCCAGTGCCAACTGGCTGCACTGGGGTGGGAGGGAGATGACTGGATTCTGCCCGTGTCCCAGAAAAATGAGAGCCTGGGGGGACGGGGAGGAACTCTGCAGATACAAACAGACCTACAGGAAGTTCATAAGGATTTGGGAGATTATGGAAATTGACCCCCCAGGGAAGCGGCAGAAAAAAAGACCAGGGGCAGACTTGGACGTGAGAAAGAGACCCATTTGACTTCAGAAGTCCCTTGTCCACATCAAGTACTCTGGAGAAGAAGGAACTGGTCCGGAGGGTACTTATCCCTAAGAGTGCATGGGAGTTGGGGCACCAGAGGGAGACATGCGCATGTGTGTTGATGGATAAAGAACTCTGGGGGTAGGGGTGGGGTTGACGGTGGCCTCAAAGGTGGAAGCATTTCTTCATCTGTGGTGGAAGTCACACCCAAACCCTGATCTTCCTTTGAACAAAAACATAAACCAAAAACCAATGCACATGTTCCGTGTCCTGGTGCTGTCCGCCCCAGCGTATCACCCCTGCTTGAATTTTCCCCAGTTTTTCCTCTGGATCCCAGGGTGGCAGGGGGAATACTCACGCCCCCATCAGGACAGAGAGAGGAGAGAAGATTCTTCTGAGCTTTAGAAACCGAGAGAGAGGCGGGAGCTCGTGTAGGTGGAGGTTGGGAAGGCAGCGGAGGAGGAAAGGTTTGTGAATGTTATTTCTTTGGGTGAGTGGGGGGTGGGAGTGAGGGGAGAGTTGAAATACGAGTACTTTCTCTGAGACCATGTTCATAGCTCAGCCCTCAATCCCAACTCCCTGCCCCCCAAACGTATAGGCAGCCAACCAGGTGAAATGCTCTCTGTGACGGATGGCTTGTCTTACGTCCAGTGGTGGCGAACAAGGACAAGGACAGAGATCGTTCCTGGGATGGAGACTTTCTCCTTGCATTTTGGCGATGTCCATGGATGTGCCTCATTGTACTGTTGCTGCTCGTCCCCAGTATTTAAAAACAGAAGGCTAAACACCCATGGGTGGAGGGGGCCCATTAGGGATGACAGTGCCAGTTGTCAAGTGCATCCTGGTAGACGCAGGGGACCCACCCCATGTAGGCCAGAGCTGAGCTGTGCTCTGTGAGGATCTTAGTGGCTGGGTTTGGGGCAGTAGGTTGTCAAGACTCCTTTCCCAGGTGCCGCTGCAGAACTGGAACCTCTAACGTTCTGTGAAATGCCCAGGGCATTAACCTTGGGCTTTATCCAGGGATGTTGGCAGTAGGCTCCCAGAAAGACTCTGGTCTCCGCACTGGACTCTTCAGGGAGAGTGAAAGGCGAGGAAGATTTGTAAGCTTTGAACTCTTTTGGTGTGTGGAGTTTCACAGGCGGGTCCAGGGAATCTTGACACCCCGCCCCCCC
>NW_022107432.1:26797038-26805039 GCF_000313985.2 Echinops telfairi | reverse complement strand
TCATCCATAAGAGGGCCACAGATCGGCCCTCCCCATGCTGAGAGGTTGGCAGCCTCATGTGACCCTGTGATAGAACCCAGAAAAGTGCCATCCGCTCACTCTGCCACACATCCAGGCTATTGGTGAACTCTGCACTCAGCTTGCTTTCAAACTCCCAAACACCCTTTTGGTTCAGTCAATCCCTTTCAAAGCTGGGGACAGACACCGTGGAAGAATTGCTTATCGTTAGAACCTAATCATGGTGACAAAAAGGGTCACAGCGCCTTTCATTCGTGCAGTACTCTGCGTTTTGAAAAGCACAAGGCCTCATTTCAACCCCCTAACACTCTTATGAGATTGATATGGACCACATTTTACAGTCTGAGCTTTGAGGGCTTAAAAGGCAAATAAGTGGAAGGCACAGGAGGCAGACAGCTGTTCAAGTAGTGGGGCTCACATTTGATGGAATCTCCGGAGAACACGTATCAATACCTGGAGGCCACATCAGATTAAGTCAGAACCGCTGGGTGTGGAGATCAGGCACTCAGAGGTCTACACACTCCCAGGTGATTGAAAGTGAGTGCCATGGGTCTATAGCAGTGGTTCTCAACCTGTGGGTCATGACCCCTATGGGGGGTCGAACGACCCTTTCACAGGGGTAACCCGATTCATAACAGTAGCAAAATGACAATGATGAATTAGCCACAAAAGTAATTTTATGGTTGGGAGGTCACCACCACATGAGGAACTATATTCAAGGGTCGCGGCGTTAAGAGGGTTGAGAACCACTGGTCTACAGCATCAACGGCAGGATCCCTTGGAGTAATCAGAGAGGATGCATTTTCAAGGCTCTCCCGAAGGTTCAAAGAACAAATGCAGTTGGCAGGAAGAAGTCTTAGCTCGGGCTTGGTTTTCATCTTGGATGAACCTTGAGATCCCCATAGCCAGAGTCTTGGTGTTTGGGGATCTTGTGTTTGGGGATCTTGTCTCACTCCTCTCTGGATTGCCAGTCCAGCCCAGCAGGGTGGAAAGAGTGTAGACTTCAGAGTAGATCGCCCTGGAAAAGAGCTGTGATCTCTACAGAGTCGAACACCTTTGGGCAAATTGCTCCTTCCCTCTGAGCTTCGGTCTCCTCATGTGTGAAATGAGGGCAGCGATATGGACCTCAGTCACCAAGGGACTGATTTCGGTACAGAAGAGCCCAGGGTGGATGTAGGAAGACTGTGTGCCGCCGAGTCGATGCCCACTTAGAGCGACCCGATTCTGCAGAGGAGAGCTGTCCGTTGGCATCCCCTGGGCTATTGGGGTGCAGTGAATTATGGGTTGGGCTGCTAACTGCAAGGTCGGAAGTTTGAAACCCCCAGCCGCTCATCAGGACAAAGACGAGGCTTTCTGTTCCCACGAGAGTTACGTCTGAGAAACACCCAGGGGCAGTTCTACTCTGTCTTGTAGGCAGACTTGATGGCAGTGTGTTTGGCCTTTTTGAGAATCTTTACGGGAGCATATTGTCAAGTCTTTGCTCCCCTGGAGCCACTGCTAGGTTTGAACTGTCAACCTTTCAGCAGGCAGTGGAGTGTGTAACCATTGAGCCACTAGGGCTCCTTAGGTACGTGGTAAACTTTTAATCAAAGGAACCCCGATTTTTATCCTTCATTTCTTCAGTCATCAGCCAGTGTGGTTTGGAAAGGATCTCTCCCCAAATCTGGCTTCATAGCTTCCATTATTACAGGCCAATGGGTAAAGCTCCATTGCAGGTTCACATCACACCTGCAGACAGGTGGCCAGTGGGGATTACCTGTGATGTGTCCAGTTCGTTATCCAGGTCCGTGGTAGGGAGACCTCCGGCATGCTGGGGACCTGATGTTGAGATCACTCCCCCTGTGTTTGAGCTCATGGGAAGGTAAAGGCCAAGAGCAGGTGGCGTGTGTATGGCCAGGGGCCAGGCAGAAGGTTTAAGAATGGGTTGAATCTTAAAGGAAAAGCTTGAGGTGAGAGTCTGGCCAGGCAGCCTCTGCTTGTCAAGGGGTGTTCAGGTCAGAGAAAGAGAAGACTCCGCCAAGCAGTAGTGAAGAATGGGACCCTGTAGCCATCCGGAGACAGTTGAGTGGGTGTGGGGTGGGGAGCCTCGCTGCGTCCTGATGGCTCTGTTGCCAAGGGGACTGACCGTTCCAAAGGAAGGAAGGAGCATCCGATGCTGGGGAGAGCAGCTGCAGGTTCTCTTGGCCATCCCGAAGCTTCTAAGTTATCCTTCAAGTTGACATTTAAGACTTTGAAGATCACATTTGTTTTTGTTTTGCTCAAGCTCGCTCTTTAACCATGGCCTGAGATGACTTTTAAGCTTTTAACGGGCTCAGCCAGTGGCCAACTTCTCTTGAGATGGCCCAGATTGGGGCGTGTGTGGGGGTGTGTGTGTGGAGTGGATTCCTCACTGCTGCCAGCATCTATGTCTCCAACTTAGTCTCTCCTTACATTTTTTGGGGGTGGGGGGGGTGTGGAATTGGTTGTTTGTTTTCTGTTCCTTTTTATTACAAAGATGTTGGCTCTTGTTTTACTGCAGCCGAGAGGCGGTGGAGGGAGGAAGTGTGGCCTCTCTGGACTCGTTTGGTGTGATCCGAACACAATCCAGGGTTCATCAGACGATGATGTTGTGGGGGGGCTTTCTGGGACCCTCTCTGCCAAAAAAAAAAAGTAGGAACAATTAGCTTTAAGCTGTTTGGAGTTTCTTGAAATGCTGGCAGAAGAGGACACCCCTGAGTCCTTGCAAAGATCTGTAGCATCAAGGAGCCCTGGGTGTGCATTGTGGCATCGCCCGCTCACACTCTGCATCTTTCTCATCTGTGAGATGTGGACAATGGCTCTCTCGACTCCCCAGGGTTGTTCAGAAAGTGAACTGGAATCTTAGAGGACAAACCCAAACCAAACCCGTTGCCACGTAGTAGCTTCTGACTCACAGCAACCCCATGACTGACAGAGTAGAACTGAGCTCCCCGAGAGGCTCCTCTGCTGCTGTCTGTGCGGTGTACATGCAGGCAGCCTGTCCTTTCTTCCGTGGCACAGCCCGGTGGGTTCAAACCGTGAACCTTCTTGCTGGTAATCAAACGTCAGCCATTGGTGCCGCCCAGGGACTTTGGTAAATGGGAAAGACCAAGCAGAACGGTAGGTGCTCAACAACTGTAAACAAATGCCTTTCTGCTCGCCAGTTCAGAGCTCACACAAGTACCCGCATGTGGACATTTTTCCACGAGTCCAAGAGAAATAAGCCACATAGTCAATGCTCAATGGTATTCAAAGGTCAGCAAGCTCAGCCTGGATATGGAGACCTGTCATCCATAAGAGGGCCACAGATCGGCCCTCCCCATGCTGAGAGGTTGGCAGCCTCATGTGACCCTGTGATAGAACCCAGAAAAGTGCCATCCGCTCACTCTGCCACACATCCAGGCTATTGGTGAACTCTGCACTCAGCTTGCTTTCAAACTCCCAAACACCCTTTTGGTTCAGTCAATCCCTTTCAAAGCTGGGGACAGACACCGTGGAAGAATTGCTTATCGTTAGAACCTAATCATGGTGACAAAAAGGGTCACAGCGCCTTTCATTCGTGCAGTACTCTGCGTTTTGAAAAGCACAAGGCCTCATTTCAACCCCCTAACACTCTTATGAGATTGATATGGACCACATTTTACAGTCTGAGCTTTGAGGGCTTAAAAGGCAAATAAGTGGAAGGCACAGGAGGCAGACAGCTGTTCAAGTAGTGGGGCTCACATTTGATGGAATCTCCGGAGAACACGTATCAATACCTGGAGGCCACATCAGATTAAGTCAGAACCGCTGGGTGTGGAGATCAGGCACTCAGAGGTCTACACACTCCCAGGTGATTGAAAGTGAGTGCCATGGGTCTATAGCAGTGGTTCTCAACCTGTGGGTCATGACCCCTATGGGGGGTCGAACGACCCTTTCACAGGGGTAACCCGATTCATAACAGTAGCAAAATGACAATGATGAATTAGCCACAAAAGTAATTTTATGGTTGGGAGGTCACCACCACATGAGGAACTATATTCAAGGGTCGCGGCGTTAAGAGGGTTGAGAACCACTGGTCTACAGCATCAACGGCAGGATCCCTTGGGCCCCATTGAAACAAACAGCCAAGATTTTGGCAGGATTTAAGCTCCAAGAGGGCAGAAACTTTGTACTCTGCTCTCTATATCCCCAGCACCTAAGCCAAGCCCTAAACCTACACCCACTTCCATGAGTCCACTCTGACTCGTAGTGACCTGCTGTGGGATGTCCCAAGACTTTAGGTTTTTACAGGATCAGACAGCCTCATCTTTATCCTCTGGAGTGGATGGGGGTTTGCCTTGCCAACCAACCTCCTTCAAGCAATGCCAGGCACAAATTAAAACATACAACAAACACTGAAACTGTTGTTGTCAAGTTAACTCCAACGTGTGGAAATCCCACCAATGGTCAGAGTAAAACGGTACTACAACAAGCTGTACTTCTAGTGGCTGATCTTTCAGAAGTAGACCACTACTTCTTTCCAGCTACTCTGGGTACACTTGAACTTTCCATCTTTCCATCAGTACCCAAGTGCTAACCTGCACCAAGCCATTTGAATCCCCCAGGCACAAAGTAGATACTCAATAAATATTAGCTAAGCGAGAGAATGAACAAACAGCTCTTCACCAGGAAGTCGGCCAACATATAACCTACATGAACAAAATTTAGCCTGTCACCTTGTTTTGTCAATAAAACTTTATTGGGACACAGGTCCATTCATTTAAGTATTTTCGGTTTTCCTGTTACAATGGCAGGGTTGAGGGTTGCATGACTCTCAAAGCTAAAAATACTTACAGTCCGGCTGTTAACAGAGCAAGTTGGCTGACTCCTGTTCTTGAACTCACAGATGGGTGATCAGAGCAAATACAGCTTCAGGAAGGCCACTGCAGCTCAATGGATAGGAATGCAAGCTTGGGATTTCGACAGATCCCGGCTCCAGCACTTGCCTGCTCTAAGACCTTGCATAAGACTTTGCCTCTCTGAGTCCCTCCTTTGCCTCAGTTTGCTCATCTGAAAAATTGGGATAATATCCGCCCCCCTTTCCCACTCCCTGACTTTGAGTAAGCATCCAACAACTGTGAGCCACTGATATGATGGTTGTATCGTTGATACTGGCAATTAACCGAGGAGAAGAAAAGCCAACTAAAGAACAAAATGTAAATTCTGTATGGTGAGACAGAACACAGGGTGTGATGAAGAAAGACTGAGACATTCTGGGGGCCAGGTTGTCCTTTTAAAAAACCACAGGTTGGGTTCCAGGATGTTGAGGCTCCTGGGAGGCAGGTCTGTTGGCTAGTGATCTTGATCATCCCTCGTGGCGAACTTCGACATTCGTATATTGCATCTGTCCACGAGCAGGTTCCATTGCTATGGCTTTCTTTCTATTTCTGCTTGGGAGGCCCTTCTAAATCCTTGTCTTCATGACTTAACTTCAACTCACGCTCCAAGGCTTACTTCAGGCTTCTTCTCTCTCTCCCTCCACCCTTGTTTCCCTCACTCTTGCTTCCTCCATGTCCCCATGAATCGGGCACACCCTCTGCCATAATAGTTAATACATTGCAGTACCGTCAAGGAAGGACCACCTGTTTTATGCTTTCTAATGGCAGAATTCACACTTGGTAGCCCAACAGTGCCAATCAGATCCCTGACTCAGTGCCCTTACCCCTGAGTCCACTCTAAGAAGGATTTGTCCTGGTGCCCATGGGGCGACACGGAGCAAACACCCTTAGCCAACCAGACAGAGAATTGCTGGCAAATGACCATGTGGACCCATCCTCATCCTCCCTCAACCTCCCACTCTGGGGAATCCTGCCCGCCGAAGCGCTTCTCCTAGGAAAGATGGAAGAACGGGAAAACCAGCTCTTGGACTCCTTGTCAGCATATGAGGTGAAATGCTGGGCGTGGGCTTCCCTGGTTTTTCATGTATGGGTGCCCACAGAATTGGGAGTTGGCTTTGGCTGGTCGGCTTGCATTAGCATGGCGCTAGAGCGAAGCAGTGTCATGGACAATACGAACCAGCAGTGCCATGAACAATCACTCCCAGCATCGCTAGTCCATTGTGTTTACAGTTTTCAGTGGTAGCTTTGGTTGGGTGGCAGGCCTATCATTTGTGTGAAGCAGCTTTGAAACGAGATTCTTTTCTAATTGAAAAGGGGGCATAGGCCGTAGCTTGGCCTTGGATTAAATATTTCTTTTGATGAGCCCCCAAAGGGCCATGGAGACATGCTTCCTGAGATGGGGGGGGGAGGCGAAAGCATGAAGTAGCATTTTCATCGTGGTCCCCATTGTGCATGGTGCCATGCAGGTCATTTCTCATCTTTCTTCCCTTCCTCTCTGCCTCCCTCCTTGCTTCCTTCCTTCGCTTCTTCATATTTTCTTCATCCAAATCGCGAACGTCATTTCCTCATCACTCAACAAGCGAATGGCATTGTGTCAAGATGCATAAAGATAAAATGAGTCATCCCCAAGCTCCCTCTACATCAGTGATTCTCAACCTTCCTAATGCCATGACCCTTTAATACCAGCGGTTCTCAACCTGTGGGTCACGACCCCTTTGGGGGTCTAGCGACCCTTTCACAGGGGTCGCCTGATTCATAAGAGTAGCAAAATGACAATTATGAAGTAGCAACAAAAATAATTTTATGGTCGGGGGTCACCACCACATGGAGGTTTAATTTGAATGGAGGCTCTGCAAATGGATTTTGGGTTTTCACTGTCATCCATAGTCTTCTGCAAACTGGGTGCTCAGAATTTAAACTCCATTGCAATCCCTCCTCTGATCTTGGTTTTGATTATTTTTAATCCTTTGATCACACAAAGAAGTGGTGTCAGGGGTCAGCCCTCTGGAATTACCGCAGTGGAAGAGAGCTGCCCTGTCCATGGTCATGGTCCTCCCCAAGGTCACCCTGTATCCAGTGCCTAGGGGATGCTCTGAAGACCTGGCCCTGGCCTCCAGTGCAAAGTAGTTCTAAAGGACTCCCTGGGGTTGGCCGAGGACTATGCTGAGATTGCTTCACAGCCTCACTTCTCCTTCTGCTCAGTGTTACCTCCTACCCTGTCTTCTCCCAAGCTGGTGACTCCAAGAGCCTTTCCACATGAGCCCCCTGCACGGCTATATTCCATCTGGCAGAGTGTCTCCAGAGGGACTCAACCTGCTCTGTCTTTAATCACTTGCCCCACAAGCTACTAAACCTGCCTTCCCTTCAGTTTCCTTATCTGTCCAATGTCAATAATGGTTTTCATAACTCGCCTCCGAGGGTTGTTGAGACAGTTCAATGAGTTGAAGCCCATGAAGTACTTGCCAAGCGCCTTGTGACACTTCAGCATGTGTTGGCCTTTGTGAAAGGACTGTAGGAACAGGACATTACTTTCTAGATCGTTGTTGGAACACAAAGAGAGCATTTTTCCGTGCGCTAGGCGTTTCTGTCACCTCTCCGTTTGTTGTCCTGTGGTGCCTTGTCTGCCACCAGCATCCCAAATACCAACCGTGTCATCCACAGTGGACAGGTTTCCCTGGTGCTTCCAGACTACAACACAGTAGGAAGCAAGACCCTGGTGGCCTGTTGAGAATCAGCCGGTGAACACTGCATGGAACACAAGGACCCACAGGGATGTGAGACGGGGCCATATCTTGTTCTATGCTTCACAGGGCCACCACCAGTTGGAGACCACTTGGTGAAGGTTCATGACAAGAACAGGTCCTGAGCCAGGGACACCCTACTGATTTCTCTAATTGGGCAGACTGAGCTCGTGACTTGTCTTTCATTGCTATACTGCAGGTACCCCCAGGCCTGACTGAGAGACTTGGGGACACATTGACCTTTGGGCTTCCTTTGATCCCAGCCCCCTTGCAGTATTAAGGGTGACCTCAAAGGCGCTGCCAGCCCTGCACCCCAGTCCCCTGGGAATCACCTTCCTGCCTCCCTCCGTAATCTTGTCATGCCTGCAGGCAGGGACCTCTGCCAG
>NW_022107432.1:26779588-26796533 GCF_000313985.2 Echinops telfairi | reverse complement strand
CAGTGCCTGAGGCAACATTCTGAAATGAGTTTGAAGTCCATTCTGAATTTCTGTGGACGTTGGGCAGTGAAAAGACTCAGCTTTTACCACGTTCTCTTTCTTTTAAAAACAAAAAACCCTCCATCAATATGTGTTAACAGCCTGGCAGCCTGGGAGAGTATCTCTCTAGGACATACAGTCGGAAGTTTAGCATCACGGATGCCCTCAACAGAGGGAATGTTCTTGATGCTTCAAAAGGCCAGCTCCGCTTCCACCAGGGTGCTTCTCGCTCCTCGGGACCCTTCACAGGGTTTCTGAGACTGCAGTCTTTACGGAGGCAGACAGCCCCCTTGCCAGGAGACGCTGGGGGGCCCCGCCCCCCAGCCTTGAAGTCAGCAGCTCACTGCCTAGTCCCCTTTGCCGTAGCTGCCTAAATGAGAGCCGGGGCTGACAGAGCCCAGGCCCAGACCACAGGCTTTGATTGTGGAAAGCCTTGTTAGGCAGTGGTTCAGGGAACAGGCAATGAGACTCGGGTTTCCTGGCTATAAAGTCTGGTTCCATCTCTTTCAAGTTGTCTGAGTGTTCAGAACTTACTTTCATCTCTGTGTGCTTTAGTAATCTCAGCTGTAAAATGGGTTGTTGCAAAGATAAAGTGAAGGCAGAATTCTGTTTTCAGAAAGGACTGGAAATGTGTCTGGCCTATCGTAAGCACTGAGAAGTGCCTTAGAGCAGTGGTTCTCAACCTTCCTAGTGTCGTGACCCTTTAACACAGTCCCTCATGTTGTGGTGACCCCCCCAACCATAAAATTGTTTTCATTGCAATTTCATAACTGTCATTTTGCTACTGTTCTGAATCGGGCAACCCCTTTGAAGGGCCATTCGACCCCCAAAGGGGTCGCGACCCACAGGTTGAGGACCGCTGCCTTAGAGGCAAAGATGGAAAGACTTCGTCTCACTCCCTTTGAACACGTGGTCAGGAGAGACCAGTCCCTGGAGAAGGCCCTCATGCTTGGTAAAGTCGAGAGGCAGCGAAAAAGAGGATGATCCTCAATGAGGTGGATTGACCCCGTGGCTGCAACACTGGGCTCAAACGTAAGAACAATTGTGTGGGTGGCGCAGGACGGAGCGGTGTTTCGTGCTGTCGTACACAGCGTCACTGAGTCGGAATCGACTCCAGGCCACATAACCACAAGGAGTGTTAGTGATGATTAAGATGATGAGGACGATGGTTGAAAAGGGGACCAAACCTCCTTCTCTGGTGCCCCAGGTCTTTGAATAATACCCGGCACAGAACTGAGGCACAAGAAACGAGTGTGTATTTTGTCTGTTCAGCTCTCTACCAAAGAAATGAATCTGTTTTCCATTTTTCAAAGTTCTATATTTTTGAGGGATAACGCAACGCAGACCAAAAACATAATTTATATAATCATATACCCCAAAATATACTGATTATCAGCAAGTGGATTCCAACTCATACCAGCCGTACATAGCATTTATAAGGCTATAAATCTTTATAAGAGCAGAGTCTCATAGTTCTCCCATGAGTGGCCGGTAGGTTTGAACCGCCAACTTTGCTGTTAGCAGCCTAACACCTAGCCCCGAGCACTACCAAAGAACCTATCTAAGCATATAGCTCAGTGGATCTCTACATACTGAGCATCCCAAAGCAGCAAACAGTCTGATTTCCAGCCCTTCCAGAAGGTCATGTGTGCTCTCTTGGTCTACTACCACCCACTGTATTAGGCCGGGTTGAGTAGAGAAACAAATCCAGGGACACTCATGTGTTAGTCCGAGTGGACTACAGAAACAAATTCATAGACACTCATATGTGTATAGGAAAGAGTTTTATGTAAAGAGTAATTGCACATTAAGAAAACATCCCAGCCCAGTCCAGATCAAGTCCATAAGTCTGATATTACCCCGTATGTCCGATACCAGTCTGTAAGTTCTTCAGACTCCCACAACACATGCAATGACGCCGAATGCAGGAAGATCACAGATCAGGGGTGGAAAGTCTTGTGGATCCAGTGGTGATGGAAGCATCTCAGTGCTGGCATGGGTGCCCATATGGCTCCTCCAGCTCCAAAGCTCTCGCACTATCAGTGTAGCTCCATGTGGTTTGTCAACAGGAACATGTCCCAGGGAGTGAGCGATTGTCCCCCCTCCAGCAAGCTATTTGTCTCCTCTAGCACCTCTAGTGAGGTCATCAGGCGCCACCTCTTCACTCTTAAGTCTCAAGTTCATAGCAGATTATGTAACTACCACAACGCGTCTATGTATAGAGAGAGCTTTATATCAAAGAGCAATTGTATATTGAGAAAACATCCCAGGCCAATCCAGATCAAGTCCATAAGTCGAACATTAGCCCATATGTCCTATACTAGTCCATACATTCCTCTTCAGACTTATACAACACATGCAATGATGCCGAATGCAGAAGGATCACAGGCCAGGGGGTGAAAAGTCTTGTGGATCCAGTGGTGGTGGAAGCGTCTTAGCACTGCCTGCTCCAGCTCTCTGAGGGTCTCCTCCACGGGAAGGTGAAGCAGAGAGAGAGTGGATCCCACCTCCAGGGAGGAAGTTCCCAGAATCCTTGTGAATAGGCCACGCCCACAAAGAAGCATCAGGCTGTGACCTGATTGACAGGCTAGACTCCAGCCCTTCACTCTTATTATCCTCAAGTTGACACGAGATTATGTAACCACCACACCCACCATTGCTGGCTGTCTAAATCATGTCTAGCTCATGTCTAGCTCACCCAACGCATGACAATGCCATGTGTGTCAGAGTAGAGCCATGCTCCATGGGGTTTTCAATGGCTGACTTTTTAGACCTGGAGCTCCAAGCTTTTCTTCTGAGGTACCTCTGGGTGGCCTCAAACTGCCAACTTTTCAACTTGCAGCATTGCCCATTAACAATATGCCCCAACCAAGGATGCTGATCCGTCCACAGCCCCTCCGCCACTCGGATCTCTAGCATCACCAGTTCATTTTGTCTGTGCTTGCACTTCATGTCAGTGGAATGCTGCGGTGTGTACTCATTTCTGCGTGCCTTCTGCTCAGTTGAATGTCGTGTGGATCGCTCATTCTCATTATTGGGTAGTGTTCCATTATGGGGTTTATCTGCTCTTCTGTGTGTGGTTTTTTAAAAACATATAATTTATGCCCTCCTCTGCCCCGTGAGAGTTTGCACAGCAAACCCACTTCTCATTGGACAATTTCTACCCAAATGGTTCAGTGACCTTCATTACATCATTTCATAGTGTGTCGACATTCTCTTTTGCTGCATTCTGGTGGTTCCGTTTTCATTGCTCTAGTTTCCCTGGGCACTTGCCTTCTCTTCTTTGCTTTGGAGTAATTGTTGACGTGTTGGTCTCAGATGGTGTATTAGTCTAGGTACTTTGGAGAAACAAATCCACAGCAACTCATGTATAAGAGAGTTTTATGTAAAGAAAATATGCATCACGAAAACATCCCAACCCAATGCTGCCCAAGCCCACAAGTCCAACATTAACCCATTAACCCAACACCAGTCCTCAAAGTCCTCCACCTCACAAAACAGAGGCAATGACGCTGACTGCAGGAGGAAAGCTGAGTCAGTGAACGAATAAGCATCTCAGCACTAGCAGCGTCTCCACATGGCTGCTCCAGCACCCAGGGCTGCATCGGGATAGGTCCATGTAGCTTCTCCTTGAGGATGTCTTGTAGGAAGTCAATCTTGCAAGCTGAAGCAGGGAACTGCTAAGGCAGCTGCACCCAGTACAACCATCACAAAACAAGAGACCCGAGAACTAGAAAGGCGAGGCTCACCACCCATTTATCCCTCCGCCTTTCAATTAGCCCCACATGTGATTATCGGCCAGGTTGGCACAATTAACTAACTCAGATGGTAAGGTGGGTTTTTTTGTTTTTTTTTAATGCTTGTTCTTCTGATGCAGGGGAGCGTTGGGTGGTTTCCAGGTTTTGACCCACTCATGGTGAACAGAGCTGCTGAGCACATTTGTGTGCTCGGCTCTGGGAGAACAGCCGAGGGACTTTCTGTGGGTATGTCTCTTGGAGAGGAACTGCTGGGTCACAGGGTAAGGTGAGCCCGCGCTCAGCTTAAGCAGATCTTGCTGACAGATTCACAAAAGGGTTGAGTCACGTTTTCTATTTTCTTCGAAAAGGAAGAAGCAACCCCAACATCGATGCCCAGTAAGACAGTGAGGTTCCTGAGATGTTCACATCCTCCATGCCCTCCCGCTCTAGAAAGCCAGGTGGGAGGGGGTAGGCATTGGTTGGGTGCTAGGTGGTGTTTTTTTTATTAATCTTACTTTACCAAGTCTTCACAGCACTGCCATGGGATGGGTGTCATCACCCCCCTTTTACAGATGGGAAACTGAGGTGCAGAGGGCTGGGGGGATTTGCCCCAGGGCACACAGAAAGCAGCGGTCAGAGGCAGGATCTAGAACAGGTAGGGCTGTGTCTAAATCCCCTATATTTCCTGGGTCCCTTGGTTGTGGCTTTAGCCGCAGACTTGGGGGCTGCCCACCAGGAGCCTGGGCCCTCTGTGGGACAGTGCTGTGGGGACCCCCTCTGACAAAGGAGCAGCAAGAAGGCAACTCAATGACCTTGGGAAGCCCGCTTGTTTTGTTGGCCAGGGGCTCTTGGAGAAACTCATGAATTTCCTGGAAGGCAAGGGTGACCATATAATTTACTGTCTAAAGCAGGACTCTCTTTCAAGAGCAAAAGGGGCACTGACTGAATGGGACATGAGGGAAACAGGCGTAAATTAACCCTGTCCTAGATAAACTGGGATGTACACTTACCCCCTAATATCTGAGTGAGTATGACTCTCCTGGTTAGGGCAGGGATAGAGGTTGTTTTGAACTCTTCCGTTGACCCTGAGAGTGAAACTTTCAGTCAATTCTGGTTTTTGCCAAACAGGGGTTGACTTTCTTCTTCTCCTCGCCATACCATTCTGAGCTCCAGTGTGCTCCCTCTGACCCACTCAGTAACCTTGGCAATGCATATGCAAAGGCCCAGAAGGTCTGGTCTGTGTCTTGTTTACTGTTCCGTGCTAACAAGCACAGAGCATTCATGTGAGAAATGCCTCAAAAAATTCAAGTTCATTGCCATTGAGATTCCAACTCGTAGAGGCCCCTGTAGGGCAGGGTAGGACTGCCCTTAAAGGTTTCCAAAACTGTAGAAAGCCTTATCTTGCTGTTCGTTTCAAACTGCTGACCTTGCAGCTAGCCCAGCGCCTGACCCATTACACCACCAGGGCTCTTCAGTGTGATTCGAGACTGCACGTTTCTAGATGTTTGTTCGTCTTTCTGTCCACTCATTCGTTCAAGGCATTCATTCATGCATGATCCATAGAACAAGAGGTTAGTGTAGTATCTTTCTTCTCTTCCTAAGCTAATTCCTATTCCAGACTGGTCCAGAAAAAGTGAGTTCGTGTGTGTGTGTGTGTGTGTGTGTGTGTGTGTGTGTGTGTGTGTTAAAGACAACGCATAAAAGAGACAATTTAATTTGTAGCAGAAGCTGTTGTACCACAGGATTCTGTGTGCAGATCTAGGGTTGAATTTCAATCCTCCACTAATTGGAGGAACTACCTTGACTAAGCTACTTAGCATTTCGGAGCCCTGGTTTTATGTTCAGGAAAACTTTGGGGAGCTGTCCTGTGGCAGGCGCCGTGTGCGCTGTCAGGCGGATCACAGTGAATGGTGGTGTGGTGGTCAGAGCGCCCTCCCACTCCAAGCCTCCAGTCTCCGAACGTGAGTGGTGTGTACTGTGCATGTGCCGTAAGCACAAGTGCCGGAGAGCTTGTATTAACAAATAAGGACGGAATCAGCAAATTCTTCAAGGCCTTAGAGAGTTCATGTGGGTGTCAAAGATAAGGAGACAGAGGATAATTAATTTCTCATTAAGCCCACAGCTGGGTTTTCACCAGAACAACAGCAAGAAGCAGTGGAGGGCTTGCGTGTGCTCAGCAGTTGCCACCAAAGTGACTTCTAGAGCAGATTCTGGAGACGTGTTCCTGGGATCCAAATTCAAATTCCTCCACTTATTGGGAGCATAGCCGTGGGTGCATGCTCTCTGAGCCTCGGTTTCTTCACCTGTCAAATGGGGATAGTGGTAGTTTATGACCATGAGCTGCCTGGCCCACCATGACCAGTATGTGTCAGAGTGCAGCTGTGTTCCATAGGGTTTCTAGTGACTGGTGGTTCGGAAGTAGATCACCAGCACTTTCTTCCGAGGTGCATCTGGGGGGACATGCATCTCCAGCCTCTTGGTTAATAGCTGAACATGTTAGCTTTTTGCATTACCCCAGGGCTTCATCGAAGCTCATTGCCATCAAGTCAATTCTGAATAGGGTAAAAAAGTGAGAAAGAAAAGGAGAACCCATTGTCACCAAGTGGAATTTGTTATAGCAGTCCTACGGGGCAGAGTCTAACTGCTCCACAGAGTTTCCAAATCTGTAAATCATTACTGAAGCAGACTGCTACAGTTTTCTCTCTCAGATCAGCTGGTGAGCTTGGACAGATGATTGTTTGGTTAACAGCCACGTGCTTTAACCATGGTGTCACCAGGGCCCCTATTAGTTATATTTGGTACTAATACAATAATTCCCTGCCACTGAGTGGAGTCCAACTCATAACAACCATACAGGACAGAGGAGAACTGCACCTGAGGTTTTGGAGAATGTGAATCTTTATGGGAATAGAAAGCCTCATATTTCTTCCATAGAGAAGCTTGTGGTTTTGAACTGCCAACCCAGCAGGACTCCATCTGCTAATACAATACAATACAGTACAATACCAAAAAATAAGAGAAGGAAAGAACATATTGAGGTAGCAGATGTCAGGGATGGTTTCATGAGAAAGATGTCTTAGGCTTAATTCTCTAGAAAGGTAAAACCAGTGGAGCTTTTATTTATGTCATTTTCTGTGTTTGTATCTCTGTCTGTCTGTCTGTCTGTCTATCTTTCTGTAGAAAGAGAGGGAGAGAAGCTTATATCAAGGAAATGGCTCACATCATTGTCAGAGAGGCAGCCAAGTTCCAGCCTGTGAGTCAGATATAAGGCTGGAGGTCTCTCTTGGCTCATGCAGCTTCGGCGCTGATGAACCTAGGATTGGCAGGTCAGAGAGCAGGCTTCTGGCTGCAGAGGCAAATGAATCCAAGGTCAGTAAGTAAGATGACAGACTACTGATGACTCCCAGAATTGGCCGGCAATACGGCAGGTTTCTGGCTCAAGTTCAAAGAACCAGAGATCAGATCACAAGCCAGACACAGGTTCCACATCCAGCAAAGAGCTAGCAATCTTTTTCACAGCATTCACTTTATTGGGACTTTTCTTCAAAGAAAAGTCCTTTCACTTGATCGACTGCTCATAACAGATCTCATCATGTAAGTGATTCCGTTATGTTAGAGCTCAGGTCTTAACTGGCAAACACCTGAGAATCCAAGCCTAGCCAACTTAAACAGGGACTTCAATATCAAAAATGCATCCTTAAGTTTATTTTTAAAAAATTCCTGTAAGCCTGAGCAGGAGTCCTGGTGGTGTAGTGGGTTACATGTGAAGCAGCTAACCATGAAGTTAGCAGTTTGAAATCCCCATCTGCTTCTTAGGGAAAGATGGAGCTTTCTATTCCTGTACAGCAGTGGTTCTCAACCTGTGGGTCCTGACTCCTTTGGGGGGCAAATGACCCTTTCACAAGGGCCGCCTAAGACCATTAGGGCCTGATCTTCCAAGACTGGAAGATTCATGATGTACAAAGAAGTTCAGTCCCAAAATGAAAAAAATCCTAAACCCACTGCCATGGAGTCAACCCGGAGTTATAGCGACCCCATAGAGCAGTGGTGATCAACTTTGGAGAATCCAGCCACTGAACAGCCCGCAGAGCGCCTTTCTATGCTGACCCGCACGGGGTGACCATGAGTCAGAATGGACTCCAGGAAAACTGGTTTGGGATGCAGCATCTCCAAATGGGGTCGTCTCCAGATGGCTATTGTGGCCCTTGGCGGACAGGGTAATCATCACCGTTGAACCGGAAACCTTGACCTTATTTTTTCCCTCTACTTTGGGGATTGTTTGGAACACAACCCTATTTTCCATATCCTGCTACAGGGGATGCAAAGTAGGCTTGCAATACGAGAAACCAAACAGAGACACACCCCCACCCCCCCCAAGCTTCTGGAGACTTCCTCCCACCCTATCCCTTCCTTGGGGATTACTGGAATTTCTTGCAAGTGCCAGCTCCCGACAGACAGCCTTTTGATAAGGACATGGGCCCAGAGCTTCATGTATTTCTCATTGCCATAGGGTGAAACTCTCTCCCTCTTCCCATCCTACCTGCCCAGGTGAAATTGGCCTTTCTTTGGACTCTTTGACCCGCATCACCAGGGACAGCCACCGCTCTGTTCCTCCTGCAGCCATCCTGCCCCTCAGTGGGAAAGTGCCCCTGCCACCAGGGAATTGCTCTAAGTTATTTTGCTTGACAAAGAGACCTTGCAGACTTCTCTAGAAGCCTTATGGAAATGCACTTGACTCAGAGCTCTTTCGGTGCCCTCTCCCTTGGAATTTGGTCCGAACCCAATCTGAGCTCCACTCCAGGTGTGGCCCTTGAGGGTCTTGTTTTCCACTGTGCTGTCTCTGCCGCTGACTAGAGCTAATCTTTCCAGCGCTTTTCTCCTGGTTCTGCCGAAATCTTCACTTCCTCTCGCTCTGGCTCTATGGTCCTCTTGAATGGCTGTGGCCTGGACTGAGTGTTCCAGGATTGCAGTAGACGGTCTTTAACCACCCGGTGGAGGTACGGAGAGAGGAGGAAATCATACTTCTGAACTCACGACAGTGTAAGGACTGCTCTTGAGAACCCCCAAGGCAGTGTCTGACAGGGGACCCACACAACAAAGAGGGGGGGGTGTCACCTAAGAAGCAACATACAGCCGCATTCACACAGTGCAAAACAAGACTCCCACTGAAGAAGGGAGGGCAGAGGGACGGAGCCATTAACACCGCTGGGCTTTGGAGGCAGAGGCCCTGTTCTATTACACAGGAGTTGTGTGGCCTTAAATAAGGGCGTCCTGGTGGCTTAGTGGGTTATGCTTTAGTCTGCTAACCATGAGGTCAGCAATTCTAATCCATTAGCTACCTCTCAGGGAAAGAAGAGGCTTTCTGCTCCAGTGCCTTCAGCACCCCCATGGGGTCACTACGAGGTGGAAGCAACTGGATAGCAGTGGTTTGGGTGGGATCTTGGACGAGTCACTTGATGCTTCTCCCCAGGCCACAGGTTCCGCATCTGTAAAACAGGCAAAATAAGGTGCATACCTCACTGAGTGGTGGCAAGGGTCGCATGGGCTCATCTATGTGAGATGCAGTGCCTGGCAGATAATACATACTCAAAATTTTTTATTTATTACCAATAGTATTGTTTATTATTCCCAGAGGTGAGTGCCAAATACTGGTCGGAAAGAAGAGAGAGCATTCTAAAATCCCAGAAGACTTGGATACTCCCTCAAGTCTCTTAGTCTAGGCAGTTTATTGCCTTTTTGGTCCGGCCAACAGCACAGGTCTTAATTCTTTGAATCACACACATGACCAAGGAAGGGTGGATGCCTGGGCTGTGGAGTCCCACTGTGTTATAAACATCGGACCAAGGGACAAGGCCTACTTGCTCTTTAATGCTATAGACAGGTACCCTCACTTTGAAATGATAGAACAACCTCAACTCACAACCACTTCTTCACCATAGTTAGCTGTCCTTGCTGCCTGAGCAGCTTTTGAATCATGGCTTTGAGTCTCTGCTTGCACTAAAACCCCCAAACTCACTGCCGTCGTATTGATTCTGGCCCATGGAGATTCAAGGGGAGCGTAGGGCTGCCCCTGGGGGTTTCCAAGGTTGTCCAACTTCACTGGAGTAGAAAGCCTCATCTTTCTCTCTCTGAGCCGCTGCTGGTGGTTTTGAACTGCTGATCTTGAGGTCAGGAGCCCACTATGCCACAAGGACTCCTTCTTGCACTTAAGACACTTTAAATAAGGACCGTGTGCACCCATTCTGACTTACCTACAATTCAACTGAAGGTAGACACACTGAAGAAATGATCTCATTCATAACCTGGGAACTTGCTGGCATTACACCATAGTCTCAAGGCCATCCTAGAGAAATCATGTCTGTGTCTGAAGAAGTTTAAGCGACTCTCTTGTCTTCTCTAACTTATTTCCGTAGCATCACAATGCTCAGAGAACCGCGGTGAGAACCTTGTTTCCCATCGTCTGATGGCATGTATCCATTGAGAGAGGACTTTCTTCATGAAACATCTTGTACAACTAGTGGCATCGGTTAGATTTGGGTCTGGCTACCTGGAGCAGAATCCTCTGGATCAACTAGGGGCCTTTCATCTTTCTTACAACGTGCCACAAGAAGCCTTGTGGAGACCAATCAGGGTTGGCACAGTGGCTCTGCAGTGTCACCAGGGACTCGGCTTCTCTGATCTCTCTGCCTTAGCTTTCCTTAGCACCAGACTTTCCTCTTTGTAGTGTCCCTGGTCCCTGGGTTACAGAGTGGCTGCACAGCCCTTACCTTCAAATCTGCATTCCAGGCAGGAAGAAAAAGCAGGACAAAGTACAGAAAAGATGCCTCCCACCCAATCCTGCTCCCTGTAAACACATGCTTCTGAAAGCGGCCCCTCACTCCATCCATCGCTCTTAAGTAGAGACCACTCCCCTCCCCAAACTATAAAGGAGTTGTATTAGTCTAGGTACTTTGGAGAAACAAATCCACAGCAACTCATGTATAAGAGAGAGTTTTATGTAAAAAAAGTGTGCATCACGAAAACATCCCAACCCAATGCTGCCCAAGCCCACAAGTCCAACATTAACCCATTAACCCAACACCAGTCCACAAAGTCCTCCACCTCACAAAACGGAGGCAATGATGCCAACTGCAGGAGAAAAGCTGAGTCAGTGAATGAACAAGCATCTCAGCACTAGCAGGGGTCTCCACATGGCTGCTCCAGCACCCAGGGCTGCATCGGGATAGGTCCATGTAGCTTCTCCTTGGGGATGTCTTGTAGGAAGTCAATCTTGCAAGCTGAAGCAGGGAACTGCTAAGGCAGCTGCATCCGGTGCAACTATCACAAAGCAAGAGACCCGAGAGCTAGAAAGGCGAGGCTCACCACCCATTTATCCCTCCGCCTTTCAATTAGCCCCACAGGAGAGTAGAGCCCAGCCGGGAAGAATTAACTAACACAAAAGTACAGGGGAGGCTGGGTGTATTTGAATCGGGCATGCTCAGCCTCAAACAAGAGCTGGGATATTTGTGAGTCTGGAATGAAGAGAGAACAGGCAATTAGACACATGATTAGCATCGGGTGCCACGTGGATCCGACCTTTGCTGCTCTCACCGGCTGGTCACTTCCAAAAGCATCCCAGACAAAACAAAGAGCATGCGCACACACAAACACACAAATCCCTTCACAAGCCCCTGTAATCAATAGAAAATGCAAATCCTAAGTCATAAAGCCTTTGGGCTCCCAGACCCTGGGTTGAAGATGCTGCTGCTGGCCTGGTGCTGCCTATGAGGACCGTCTTTGCACTATTGGACCCTCTCACCCAGAGGGGTCCGGGAGTTACGCCATGCCAACCCTGCCCCTCTCCAGCATGCCCTGGCCAAGGACGAACTGGGGAAAGAAAACCACCTAAGACAACTTGACCCCAAGCAGGCCCCTCTTTTCTGCTATGATTTTCTTAGAGTCCCTGTGTGGTGCTGCCAACAGCGCACGTGTCCATCTGCCAACTGAAAGGCTGGCTGTGTAACCCCCCAGCAGCCCTTGTGGGAGATAGGTTTGGTGATCTGCTTCTGTTTAAAGTTTCTCAAAACTCACTGCCACCAAGATGCTTCGGAGCCACAGAGACCTTATTGGACAGGGTAGAACTGCCCTGTGGGTTTCCCAGCCTGTAACTCATTGTGGGAGTTGGAAGCCTCCGCCTTCTCTGGTTTACAATCAGGAAACCACATGGAGCAGTTCTAGTGTGTAACACACAGGGGCGCCATAAGTCAGATGGACTGGATGGCCGCCACCCATAGCATCCTTTTTAAACGTTGGAGGGTCTATTTCTCCCAGAGGTGCCCAAGAAGAAAGGTCTGGGGATGGAGTCTCTTGGAGCTGCGGTTGACTTGGTATCAAGCCCTCAGTGCCGTGTGTGGCCTCTGATGGTTTTAGCCTTGTTCTAGGTGTTGTGGGGGAGCAGGTCCACACTCCACCCTGGTGATTGTGGTGGAATCGCTTCTCTCCAAACCCAACTCTCTGCCCTTGAACTGACTCTAACTCAAAGCAACCCTGTAGGGCAGCGTAGAACTGGCCCTGGCAGTTTCCCAGAGTGTAACTCTCCAGTAGAAAGCCTCATCTTTACCGTCAGAAACTGCTGATGGTTCCAAACTGCTGGCCCTGGGGTTAGCAGCCCAATGCATAACCACTCTAATGCCAGGGCTCCTGTTTTTTTCCCCCATACCAGGTGAAATCTGTTTGAGGAGAACTCAGGACCAGGCAAGGGGAGTCTTCCCTGCCTCGTCTCCAGGCAGATATTCTTAGAAGCATTGATTTGCATTCTTAAGCCCATGAAACCTTTGAAGGGACGTGTGTGTGTGTGTGTGTGTGTGTGTGTGTGTGTGTGTGTGGTGTTTTCCATCCTGCGGCGGTGGCAGCTGGGTATTTATAGCTGCATCGACAGGGCCCTTCTCACGTGGCTAACAGCAAATGAAAACCTCATGTGGGGTTTGTTGTGTTTTCCCTCTGTCCTCGCCGGTGCGAGCGCTTCAGTTCTCAAACCTTGTTGCTGTAACCAGAGCCGCCAGGAGCGCTGCCCGATGGTGAGGTCATGTCAACTCACTGTTTCGGGCAAAGGTGCCTGCCCTCCGACAGTTAGCCCATGGGGTCGAAGAAGAGACGTTTGGGGGACACGGTGGGTAACGCGTCCTGCCAGCTGTGCCCGCCGTCCACACCCCCCTCCAGAGCGTCTCCCCTGCTTCAGGAAGCCCACAGAAGGTGGGTTCCTTGAACCACCTCCCGATACCCCTGCACATAGGAGCCTCTTTCAAAGAACACTGTTTTCTTTCCCCCTCGGCTTTCTGTGTCCGTAAGTCTTTTCCGTCTGTGTTTTGCATCCTGGGCTAGACTGAACACCCTGGAGGCTGTGGTCTGTTTGCCCAGATGCCTGGCGCTCTTGGTAGAGGCGGGGGAGGGGTGGCGGGCATAGAAGGGGGGCCCCTGCTCACATGGGCTCCCGTTCTCTGTAGGAGGACTTGGAGTTCACCGAGTTCTCAGGATGGAAGCAGAGTGGGACGTTGGTCTTTCCCGACTTTACCGACACACTTGAAATTCAGGACAGCGGGAGGCTGTGCATGCTGGTGGATCTGGAACCTCCACATTCACCTTCTGAATTTAAGCACCTGGGATCACAGGGGGGCTGCGGCCGGGTTATAGGGCAAGGGGGCCCGGGCCAAGGTTGCCAATCCTTACAAAGGCCTCCAAGGAGCATCCAGGAGGAGAAAGGGTAAGCTTGGCTGCCATTCGCCCGAAGCGTTTGTGCTCCCAACGCTTGGCCACCCTGCGGCTGTCAGATCTTCTGCAGCCGGGCCACTGTATCAAAGGCTCTCAAAGCTCCTAGTCCTCTGAGTGGCTGTGATACCTATGTTCATGGAGGCCATCGGCGTCAGTCCTTGCCAACCCTACGGAGCACAGTTCCATTCTGACACAGGCGGGGCCCCATGGATCAGAAGTGACGTCGCACCATCTGGCTTGATCTGGCTTTCGAATCCACGGGTGATACAGTTGGCTTGGCGGCTCCCAAGAAGGTTGGGGCGCAAGTCCACCCCGAGCTGCCTCTGAAGCAGGTCTTGAGGGTCTGCTTTTAAAAAGCCCGATTATAAGCCCTACTCTGACCCTCGGGGTCACCAGTGTGGCACTTGGCAGGAGGGCAACTTCTTCTTTGAAGACCCCACCCATATGCCAGGTGTGTACACCCTCCAACACATCTCATTCTTATAGTATCCCCGAAAAGTGGGTGATACCCCATTGCTATACAAGAGGACATTGAGATTCTAACGCTTGGCTGAAGTCAGCTAGCTAGCTATTCAGCGGCAGAGTGGATTCAAAACAAGGGCTATCTGACTTTAAGATCATCGGCTCCCTGTACGGCTCCAGCTGTCTCCCACCCTCTCCCTGTGCGGTAACCGCCACAGTGGTCTTTGGTGTCTGTTGCCGCTTCGCTCTGCCAGCTCCACCTTCAGCTCCTGAAGTGGAGTTGGCATCTGACATTGGGCCGGTGGAAGCTCTGGGGGTTGGTAACTTGAAAGGTCTGATCCTGGATTTCAACCCTAACATCCTTCTTCCTGCAGCAAACACACCCATGCCCTCTTTTGCTGCCTGCCCCCGTCTCCCCCTCCTCCTCCTGCTGTGCTTTCTAGAGGCTCCCAAACCTAGGGAAGAGGCAGCCATTCATTAGTCTTTGTCCGGGTCCCAAGAATTTCAAACATACAACAATTCCTCATAGAAAAGCCAAGCATTCTTGGGGAAAGTGTGTGTCACCCAGAGAGAGATTCCTCAAATTGGGACATGGGATGCTAGTCCAGTCCAGGAAAATAAGGGTGGATTTCAGAGCCAAATGCAAGGGGATTGGCTGCCCTGCCACCCCTCCTCCTGACTACCGAGCCTCTCACCAACCACAGTGGGGAGCATGCCTTCCAGGTCATCTGAGGGCGCTGAGCACGTGACATCTTCCTCCAGATGCAGAAAGAAGGGAGAGGTGGATTGGTGTGTGTGTGCGCACGCATGCACGGGGTACGCATGTACTTGCATGTATGTGTATTTATGTGTGGTGTGTATGTGGGATGAGGAAAAGTTTGTGTGTATGTGTGTTTTGTGTACTGTGAATTTATGTGTGGTGTATATGTGTGAGATGTGTATATGTGTGTGGCGCATATGTGTATATGTGTACATGAATTACAGGTGTATTTGTGTGGCATGTATGATTGTGCATGAGCATTTGAATGTGATGTGTGCGGTGTGTTGGCTATACTGTGTGTGCTTGTGTGTGTATGTGTGGTGTGTGTGGTTGTACATGTGGGTGGTATGTATGGTGTGATGGTGTGCGTGCCCGGTGGTATGCATGTGTGTGTTGCATGTGATTGTATGGTATGTGTATCTACGCATCTGTGTGTGCTGTGGCTTTATGGCATGTGACTGTGGTAGGTGGTGTATGTGGCGTGTGCGGTTGTGGTGTGGGGGGTAGTTTGGTGTGTGTATATGTGTCTGTAGTTATGTATATGTGTGTGGTGTGTGTGGCTGTATGTTTTGTGTGTATGTGATGTGTGCAACGTGTATGGTTGTGGTGTATGTAATTGTATGTTATGTGTGTGTGGTGCGTATCTGTGTGTGATGCATATACTTGTGTGGTATGTGTGTATGTGGTGTGTGATATGTGTGATGTGTGTAGTTGTGGCGTGTGTGGTTGTATGGTGTGTGACCTTGTATGTGGTGTGTATCTGAGAGCGTGGTGCATATACCTGTGTGGTATGTGTGTATGTGGTGCATGGTGTGTGATGTGTGTAGTTGTGTATAGTGCATGGCATGTCTACACACGCATGTGCTATGTGCATGTACGTACAGGGTGTGTGGCACACACACACACACACACACACACACACTTCTTCTCCTGGCAGGAAGAGCCCTCTTAGGGAGAAGTCCCAGCAGAGGGCAAGGTGGGCAAGGCGGCGTACTGCGCTTCCATGGAGCAGAAGCATTCTGCCACCACGGGGCAGCTCAGCTTACAGGATGGCGCAGGCGCTGAGGCGATCTGCTCCAGGCTCTGCCAAAGCAGCCCTCGTGGCCATCCCAGCAAACTCGGAGCTGGAAGCAGACGGCAAGGGCCACGAGGAAGCCTGCCAGCACAGAGAGCGAGGGCGTGTGGAGTGGGTCATGGTGGAAAAAAAAATGTTTGGGGCAGGATGGGAGAAACCCAAAGCCCAGACCTTTCCCTGTTCGCTTAGGAAATACATGCAAGTTTATTGTAGAAAATGCCTCAAATAAATCGAAACAGAAAGACAACAATCCAAACAAAATTAGCTGACGACCCCAGAACCCGGAGAAGGAGAGAGGATGGGCCGTGACGGTCCTCTCACATCTTGCACCCCCTTCTCACCTGGCAGAAACGAGCCCTGGGGGACTGGCTAATCCACTGACCACTCTTGACAACCACCCCCTTTTTTTGTGGGGGGGCGCAAACTTCTTAAAGCGGGATTGAGTGCAAATGGCATGTATAGATCTCAGACCACTTCTGTCCCTGGTGATTTGGAGGGACTTGGAAGTCTGAGGACCGTGGGTCCAGAGTCGGAGGCGGTGGCTCTGAGCTCCACGTTTCTTTTCCATTGGATCCATGAGGATTGTAAGGTATCCCCTGGTGGCGAGCAGGGTGGACTTCAAGTTCAGAGCAGGGACTCCAGAACCAGGCCACGTGGGTGTGAATTCCGCCCCTCCTGCTCACTCTCTGGGTATCCCTGAGCGAATGTCTTCAGACGCCCCTGTCTGAGATGCCTTCCCATTGTGTGGAATAACCATGGCGTCCCCCATCAGGCAGCTGTGAACATCACGTGAGACTGGGTTTAACACTTGAACGGTGACTGGCACATAGTAAACCTGCAGTAAATACTCAGTCTCCTTTGGATTCAGGTGACCAGACTCGTGTTGACTCAGATGGGCTAGTCAACCCGCATTCCCTGATTTTCTAGAGTCCCTGGGTGCTGCGGCATAGTCAACACACTGCCAAGACCTGAAAAGTAGGTCCTTTGCACCTACCCAGTGTTTTCGTGAAATTAAAGTCTTGGCAGTCTTACTTCTGACAAATCAGCTATTGAAACCCTGTGGAGCGCAGGTCTACTCTGACCCACGTGGGGCATCGTGGGTTGAAATGGATTTGATGTTGACCG
>NW_022107432.1:26755282-26779252 GCF_000313985.2 Echinops telfairi | reverse complement strand
TGTTGATACCAGCCGCCCCTTCCCCCGTGGCACAATCTACTCCATGGGGTTCGATGATCTGTGGCCGTGGGCCCACACGACACACAGACCGTCCGTTGATGAAGTGGTTGATGACGGAAGCAGCAGGGCACGAATTGGAATGGCGATCAGGTAGTCCCACAGGTCGAGTCTCCCTTTTGCATGCAGGACAGTTAGCGCGGCTCCTCTCGGTCCCTCAGGACAGGTGCCTCTTGACCTGCCATCTGTCACCACCGATGCTTCCGAGCCTGCTGTCACCAGTGCTGCCCCTGGGCCCCTTCTGGGCCTGTTGCTGTCTCCAGAATTACAGCCCTGACTGGCCTTTGCTGCCATTCTTCTAGAACAACCCCCGCCACCTCTCTCCCTTTGCTTTTTCTCTCTTCTTTTTCCCTTCTGCTGCTTCCTGATTCTTTCTGTCTCAAAACCCTCCAAGGGGTTGGATGCACATATGCATACCTCTTTACCAATTTCAAGTCATGGCCCCTCTGACGGGGACCCACAGGCCTGCCATTCACCACTAGAGGCCACAGCAGAACCTTCATTTGCATAGTAGGCAAAGGACACTTCATTTGAATAGCCTATTGACCAATCCCTGCAAGGTGCCTACCAATCATAGGGCAGGCTGCTTCCCCAGGCCTAGCAAAAAGCAACAAACCACAAGCTGTTTACAGCTTATCCAGGAAATGCCAATCACCCTGGACCAAAGTAACAAATCCTCAGGGGGTAGAAAATTAGAGCAAAGTTAGCTGGTCAGAGTTTACAGGGGGTGTGGGGGTAGGGACAAAAACCCTCTCCAGCTGTTTTTTTCCCAAAGAACCAAGGCAAAAGACCACAAAAAGGAACCGATTTCGCCACAGGGGCGGTGGAGGGTATTTACATCACAGCAAGACAAACAAACTTGAAATTGGGTATTGGCCAGAATCTTGTTCAGAAAAAGATGGCTTGGCCCAGAGCCCTGCTTTGGCCTTCCTCCTCCCTCCCTCCTTCCGTCCTTCCCGCCTTCCCTTGTGGATGCTCACCAGCCACTCCAGCTAGTAATCCCACTTTGCTAGGACGCAGAGTGCTTCTGCTCCAGCCCCTCCGCTGAACTCTGCTCTTCGCCTCTCTCTGCACAGCCGAAGGCATCACAGCTAAATAATGGAGCTTCTGCTCCGCCATGCTCCCTCTGTTTCCCTCCTCATCCGGGAGAAGGAAGGACAAATAAGATGGGCTTCTCTGCTGTGCCAACATAGGCTACCACCAGAAAGGTTTCACAGCACTGTCGGTTTGGGTGTATCCAGATAGTGGACATCTCTAGTACATATACGTGCCCTTTGACATCCATTTGTATAACATTCGGACTCATACACATCAGTGGTCCTGTAGGTGGTGGGTGTTTTTTGTTTTTAATAAAGGAAAGCAGCTCTCCTTTTGCTTATTATTTCCCCTATTGGTTTCAGAGACCCTAAACCCAGACTCCTGTAGCATAGGACCACGGGTGGGATCCAGGCGGATGAGGCTGAGGGCTAGGCTCCTGGGCTTCCTCCGTTAGCCCAGTAGTGGCTGTTGCTCCTGCTGCTCCAGCAGGCCAAGTAGCAGGTGGAGCAGGGCACTCTTCGCTCCCTTCCTCCCCACAAGCTTCCTCTCACTCTGGTCCTGCTGCTGCTGGCTGCCCAGGCCAGTTCCTCTGGCGATGCCAGCAGTTCTCTCAGTAGCAGCAGCAATGGCTTTGGCAGTGGCAATGAGGACCGTTGGAAGCAGGCTCCCTTGGAACTTTCCTAAGATGTTCACCCAGCATCCAAGTCATGTCATGTCCCATTCCACTGAATGCGTGATGGGCGTTAAGCAACCCATACATACTACATACCTATAGGGAAGGCACTGGTGGTTCACTGATAGAATTCTTGTTTTACATGCAGGAGACCCAGATTCAGTTCCCAGCCAATGCACCTTCCTATGGCTGTGCTGCTGAACCAGGGTCAGCAGAGCTTCCAGACTAATGTGGACTGGAGCAAGGTCTAGCAGTCTATTTCTCAAACCCAGGAAATGAAACTCCTGTGGATCGCGGTGATCTGAGTGACTGTGGAGATGGCACAGGATTTGCAGTGTTCTGCTCACTGGGTGTGGAGTCACGTGGGTCAGGTTCTGACCGGAGGGCAGCTAATAACAATCCCCTATACTAGGGCATATTCCCCCCCACCAAGAAAAATCAGAAAAAGTATCTGCTGGGCAGAGTTTTCTAATAGGAGTTGGTCCCACTAGGTGAGCATGGAGCAACTCGCTCTGAGTTAGTGCATCCAGCGGCATCACCTGGGAAGGTTCTCTCTGGTCACAGTAAAATTTTTCATGAAGGCAGTTTCACTTGAACCTCATTTATGGTGATGGCCGATTTAAGAGAACAGCATGTGGCTGTGAAATGTGTCCTGCTCAGGGGGTGGGGGGTGGAATGCCACAGAAACTGTTGTGATATTGAACACAGTTGACAAGGACAGCGCTATGGGAAAAACTCAAGTGTATGAGTGCTTTTCTTGTTTCCCAAAAAGGTGAAATGTCAATTCATGACAAACCTTGTTCTGGCTCTCCATCAACTTCCCAAATGGATGAAAATGTTGACAAAATCCATCCACTTGTGCTTGAAGACTGATGACGGACCATTGATGAGATGGGGAAGTTTTCCCGACTATCTTGGAGCTTGGTTCAGTGAATTCTAACAGAAGATTTGGGAATGAGAAGGGTTGCTTCAGAATTTGTGTGTCGAGTTCTGGCTGACTAGGAAAAAGAGTGTTGAGCAGAAACATGCTGTGCTTTGAGAGAACAACTCTGAAACAACCAAGACTTTCCCCCAGGTTATTACTGGTGATAAGACACGGTGCAATGGAAGAAGCCATCATCATCCTACCTAAGAACAGTTCAGTGAAATCAAAGATCGAGACAAAGCTTTTTTTTTTTAATGTGAAAGGGAGTTCGTTCCACCAAGTCAGACTGTTAATCAAGCTTTCTCTCTGGAAGTTCTGAAAAGATTGCATAACAGTGTGTGACAACAAAGACCTGATCGGTGGCAGATGGGTGACTGGTTTTGCCACCACAACAATGCACCTGCTCACACAGCCATCTCAGTGTGCCAGTTTTGGGCTAAAAGCAACATACGTCTCTTACCCTACACATCTTACTCACCTGACCTCAGTCCATGCGACTTTTTGTTTCTTCGAATGAAGAGGGACATGAAAGGATAGCAATTTGATGACGTAGAAGAGATGATTAAAAAAACGAGGGAGGTGCTATCAGCCATCCAAACAGATGAGTTTGAAAACTGTTTCCAAGAATGGAATTGCAGATTTGACAAATGTATTGAGTGTAATGGAGAGTCCTTTGAAGGTGCTAAGGTTGTTTTGTAAAATAATTCAAGTACATAGCTTAGAAAAAAATTCCATTTTTGGGGAGTACTCCCTTGTATATCTTCCCCTCCACCCCCCGTGGCATCGTGCCATTCCATAGCTATGTTCCCCGGTACTCTGCACTAAATTTTAAATTCTCAGAACTCAAGATTTAGTCTCAGCCCCGGGCAGACCATTCTTTGTCATGGGGGCTATGCTACAGATTGTCAGATGCATAGCAACCTACCTCTGTTCTACCCACTAGATGCCAGTAGCATCCCCAAGCCGTGACAGTCAAAAATGTCTGCAGACATTGCCATATGTCCCCTGGGGGACATAAATCTAGTTGAGATCCTTTGGTTAAAATGAAATTCTTCCTGTCATAGTTTACGTTCATTACATCTGATTCTACCCCCGAGTCTATTTCTGCAGTGTGCTTAAGGTCAGGGGACTAGATTCATTCTTTGAGAGGAAAGATAGAGAATTCCAGCAGCCTCTGGGTCACCCTTGATGTCTAAGGGAAACCATTAGCACTTTCTGTTTGCTTGCTTTTCTTCCAAGGCTCCACACGTACCCCACTGCCTCTGGCCAAGGACATCTAAGTCTCTTCCAACACCCTCTCTAATCCTCTTAACTCTTGCCCACCCAGCAGGAAACCTCAGAGGAACCAGTGAATGGCCTTTGCCATCTGTGGCTTCTGCAAACCGATACCCGCCCCCTTCACCCTCCCCGCACTCTCCCCCTTTACTGAGAATTTCCACTTATTTATTTATTTTCATCATGTCTAACATTCTTGTTGCTGTGGTGGAAACTTTTGTCCTTTGGAGAGCTTACCACTCCAGGCCCGGGGTCAGATTCCTCAGCCCAACTCTGGACCTGGCCTACGGAAGTTTCTTTCACCAGGGAGACCGTACCTTGAATGCTTTGGCACAACGGTCCTTGCAGTCTGCGCCTGAGCCTCCCCAGAGTCCAAGGCTCCACAACAGAGGGATCCCTGTGAGCCGAGGAAGAGCTGTGGGGTTTGGGGAGTGGGGGGAACTCCGTGGGAAGCCAGGATCCGGATCCTGGATTTGGGTTCCATTGTTTTTCAGCTTTTCTCCTCCTGGCTTCCTGGCATCTGAAGTCTACGGCAGCCAACCAGTGTCCCTAGCAGTGTCATTTGAATGACATTTGAATGGTAACAGATGGGCCTCACATTCTAGTGGCTTAAGACAACACAGGTCCACTTCTCATACATGCTATCCCTTCATGGCTCAGCAGAGGCGCTCTGCTCAGGGCCCCAGGCCGACTGAGTTGGTAGCAGCACCTCCTTATAAAGGCTGACAGGGGCCCTGGGGCCTGCAAAACAGTCAACGCCCAGCTTGGAGGTGGTCTGAAAGGTTGAGTCCATCCAAATGGACCTTGCCCTGTGATCGAATTCAGAGAAGTCCACCATCGCAAATGCCGTGGAGCACAGTTCTACTCTTGGGGTTGCTAAGAGATGAAATGGATATAAGGCAACTGGTGAAGTGTTGTGAGAATAGCCACGCACAGGGGAGTAAGGATCTGGTGATCACACACTCCAGGCCAGGATTGACATGCAACCCCTACTCTCAGCTCATGAGTCCAGTGGCCCCACCCATTTGAGCAAAGGGGAGGAGTCTAGTCTGTCAATCAGGTCATAGCCAATGATGCCTCTGTGTGGGCAGGGCCTTCTCCTGAGGATTCTGGGGACTCCTCTCTTCCTCCCTGGAGGTGGGACACACTGTCTCTCTGCTTGACATTCATGTTGACAAGCCACATGTGGCTCTGCAGCAAAATTGAAAAGATCTTAAAGGCTAGTATTCAGATAACGGTGATTTCGTTTGTTTGTAAACATTATTTATGACTATCGACTAATTCTTAAATTACTGTGACAGATAAGATTGGCTCTTCCTTCTCCAAAGTTTGCTGGCCCCTGGTCTAGAAGACAGACAGTTTCATGTGTATATTGTGTGTGCGTGTGTGTGTGTGTGTGTGTGTATATATATATGAGCAAGTTTCAGAGTCTCAAAGAAGTTGGTGGTGAATTGTCATTATCTTTTCATTCGATTATCCAGGAGTTTCTTGAAGCTCCCTCATATCATATGTGGATGTTTGCAGCACTGTTGGTTAAGTGTCGAACTGCTGACCATGAGGTTGGTGATTCAAACGCACCTGCTGCTCTGAGGGAGAAAATGGAGGCTGTCTGCTCCCATAAAGATTAAAACCTCCATATACATGGGAGTTGATTTGATGGCAGTGAATTTGGTTTTGGTGTGTGTTTGTATGTGTGTGTGTATGTCGTGTGCATCCTGCAAAATAAGCTTTCTGACTTCCTGTTTGTCCTGGTCCTTGAACTTGCCTTTTTCTGACTTGGATTAGGTCACAAGAGCCAGTCCTTCCTTTGCCCCCACAGGTCTCTGTGGTTCTGACACGGCCCTCACCAGTCTGATGCTAGTTTTCCTGGTGGTCCACGGGAGGCCTTCTGATTCTCCCAGTGATGCCCAGAGCTGGGTTCGACTGCCTGCTCAGGTCCCACACATGCCCAGTGTGACAGGCCTCCACTCCATAGAGCTGGTAGGATCGTACAAGGTTCTTGTCTTAATACTCGGGATGTGTTGTCTGGAGAAACCAGTCTCTGGAGAAGGCTATCATGCTTGGTAAAGTGGAAGGGCAGCGAAGGAGAGGACGTTTCATAAGTAGATCAGTAGAAACAGTGGCTGCGACGATGGGCTCTGGCGTTGTGAGAGGATGATGCGGGGCGGATGGTATTTCACTCTGTTGTGCACAAGGTCACTGTGGGTTGGAATGGACTCGATGTCCCCTAACAACAATAGCGACAAACTAGCAACAGTGGCTTCCTTAGAACCCAGGCCACGACCAGTTCATCAGTGCAGAGAGAAAATGTGGCCCATACCAGCTGAGATGGTTTACTCCCATGCCCACGGGCTCGCTGGTGCCTGCCTACCTAGCTTAGGAAGGTCAAGGGATGGAGCAGCAAAGCCGGACTGGAAAAAGCTCAGGCCACCTGGCCATCCCTCTTACGGCCATCTGGGCAAACCTCAAAGCCTCAAGCCATTTCTTGTTGTGTTAGGCCGGGTTGATGAGAGAAGCAAATCAAGGGACACGCATCGATGTGTAAGAGCTTCATATCAAGAAGTAGTTCTCTATCGAGAAAACACCCCAGCGCAGGACAACTCAAGTCCGTACTCAAGTCCGTACGTCTGATGCTAGTCCATCGGTCCCTCTTCAGACTCATGCAGCCACATGCATTGGGCAGGAAGAGCGCAGGCCAGTGGGTCAGGGGTTCGCAGAGATCCAAGGTCAGTGAAAGCATGGCAGTTTTCAGGGTCAGTAGCAGAAGGGGTTTGGGGGATGAGGTGCCCTGAGCCCTCCTTTTGAGGAGATCAGGCCCACAAGGAGACACCAGCAGGCTGTGGTCTGAATGACAGGTTGGACACTTTGAAACATCAAGTTGATACAAATGTATCTAACTGCCACACTTGCCTCCCTCCAGTAGTCCCACTGGATACCCCTGATACCGACCTGGCCTGTTGTTAAGGAGCCCATGAAACATCAAGTTGATACAAATGTATCTAACTGCCACACTTGCCTCCCTCCAGTAGTCCCACTGGATACCCCTGATACCGACCTGGCCTGTTGTTAGGGAGCCCAAAGACGTGATCTATCCAGGAGTGCCTGGAAAACAGCCATGCTCTGCAATCAATTGCAGGCGTGATTATTATCTCATGCCGCCTTAGCCTGAGATATGCCTCAAATGTATCTGGTTCTGGGGGGCCAGCCAAAGCAGGGGGACTGCACCATGGTTGTTCGTCCCTGCTGAGCTGGCTTCCACTCAACACCGCCTGGTTCTTACGCATCTTCATGGCCATCCTTGCTGCCCACGGCTGCAGCCACTGTGTGCTAACCCAGGGCCCACCTTCCATCACTCTGTAGCACAGTATTCTCCTGTGATCTCTCGGATTCTTACTGGCTCCTGCCCAACAGTAGATTTCCAGGCTGCTCTTTCTGGAAGCTGTGCTGAAACCCGTCCACCTTGGCTAGCCCTTCTGATATTTCAAAGACCATTGGCATTGCTTCCAGCACTGTAGTAACACCGAAGCTGCTGCATTGTGACGAAACCGAGGGACAGTGGTGCAGAGAAATAGATCAAGATACTAAATGGATTTAAATATAGCATAGCCCGGGGGGCCAAAATCATGGGGGCTTAGAAAGGGAAACTTGGCAATTGACTTCATCTCCCTCAACCTCAGTTTCCTAATCTGTAAAACGGGAGCAACTACCCAAAAAACCTCACTGCCATGACAGCCTTACAGGGCATGGTAGAACTGCCCCAGTGAGTTTCTGAGACTGGAGCTGTTTACAGGAGTAGAAAGCCCCATCTTTCTCCCACAGAGTGGCTGGCAGGTTCAAACTGCTGACCCTTCAGATTGCAGTCCGACATGGCACCACTACACCCTCAGGGTCTTTTCGGGACTCACTACAGCAATATCAATATCCATGACAACGTGATCTACCTCTTCAAAGTTGCTGTGGGGATTAAATAAATTCTTTGCTTCAAAGCACTAAGGACAATTCCTTGCACACAGTCAAACAAGGCAAAACTGAAGCAAACCTCACGTCTGTGGAGTCAATTCTGACTCACAGCAACACTGGAAGACGGAGTAGAAGGGTCCCCAGGGCTTTCTAGACTGTCCATCTCTGCAGGCTGCCATGCTGTTCTTCCACAGAGCAGCTGGTAGGTTCAAACCGCCAACCTTTTGATTAGCATCCGAGTGCATAACCCCTGTACCACTGGGAATCCTTTGGCACAGGCAATGATGATCAATTGCTGCTGGTTATAGTACTGCTGTCTGGGGGAGCCAAGCCCCCTGTTGGGCGAGGGGCAGGTAGAGGAACTTCTCCTGGGGAAGGGACTTTCCACCTCAGGGTCCTGCATGTCCAGAGAGTGGACTGGCATGGCAGGATTGGCCAGGGTCCTGGCACTTGCTCAGAGCTGTTTCCTGGAGAATACTGCCCCATTCTGGCCCCTTCTTTTCTGTTTTTTGGCCTTCCGTAGCCTCTCACACAGGGCTTCATATTGTTTTAAACCAGCTCATTCATGGCAGACACGGCAAAATTGGACACAGAAGCCACCCAATCGGTAAGTATGCTGGATGATAACTAGAATGGGCAAAACGACAGGTGGAAGCTCTCAAAAGGGGGATTTTGAAGAGGCAGAGCGAGCTCCTTCAGGTGTTCAGGCTGCCAGGACCGTGGAGAACAATATATATATCTAGAGCCAGAAGGTGAGCTACCATCTTTGAGCCTGGCACTGTTGTTTCCAACTCTGTGGCGTAAGAGATTTAGTTGCTACGTAACCTACCCACTGCTCAGGCTTAGAAGAGAGAGATTCTGCTTCCAGCAAGGTATCCACCTGTGCGTTTTCCTGTTCCTGTTCTTGTTCTGGTATGCCCACAATGGACACATTTGGATCCATGCCGGTGTTGCTTGGTCAGTCATGTCTGAACCAGGAAGAGCTGGTTTGGACTCTTGCTCTCAGGGCAAGCTGTCCCTTTAAGGAAGGCAGCCCAACTTCACAGCCACCCCGCCTCCCTGCTGGGTGCAGCCTGGGCTGCAGCTGGGACCCTCCTGGGCTGGTTGGGAGCACACTGGAACCTCTAGAGATGGGATTGCTCTCCCTGGCAACCCAGACCCAAGGAAGAGATCCCCACCCACAGCCCCACGGAAGGTGGCGGCAGCCCTGGGCTCCCTCCCCCAGGCCTGGCTCTGGGACCTCAGAGGATTATTCTTGAAGACTGAGCTCAGGATCCCTAAAAAGGAAAGTTGGAAAATAGCCGGACAGACGGTGAATGCAAGGAGCCCCCCCGTGGCCTCTCCCTCCTCGGATCTTGAGTGGTGGATTTGGGGTCGAGTTCTCGTGGTTCCTGCTGGAAGGGGGTCCGAGGAGCAAATGTGTGAAGGAGGCTACCAGTTGTGGTACCGGGAGGTGGGCTCCTGGAAAGTCAATGTGGGGAGCCAGCCTAGGATTTAGGGGCAGAGAACCCTTTACTGACAACCCCACCCCTTCCTCCCAGTGGGTGTCACCCTGGAGGCAGGGAGCTGACATCTGGAGAGTTCTGTAGCCTGAAGTCAGGCCCAGGGGATGGAGATGGGGGCCGGGGGTGGGGGCAGATGTCAGATTTCTCCCACATTGAATGAAAACAGAGCATGGCCCGAGAAGGCTGTTGGCGAAGATGCCGAGACCAGATGACGTGGGCTGTCCGAGGCTGGAGTTAGTGACCCTGAGGTTCTATCTCAAGGGAAGACCCGGGCCAGCCTCTTTCCCTCAGGGTGAAGGGACCAGTCAGGCCCTGGGCTTGCTCCCCAGGCCCTGAGGAGGCCAGTGCTGTGCCCTTTGGCTGGGGGCAACTGCCCATGGGCCACAGCGGGCAGAACCACAGTGGGAGGCAGCCGGCTGCCAAGGGCCAGGAAGAATGGGGAGCCTGTTGTGGCTGAAGCCTGGGAACACTGCCCCAGGGGAGGCCCACGCTGCCCAGAGTGAGGCCGCCTGGAGAAGGCAGGAGGGGAGAGAGGCTGCGGGGCTCTAGGGATGGGGCTCTTCAGCCACCCCTCCCTCTCCACTGAGCCAGTGGTCCCCCCTCCCCATTTCCTGAGCCATGGACACAGGCGAGCCACCTGATGTTGGATTTCCAGGTAAAGCTGGAGGGTTGGGGTCTGTGCCCCAGGGAGTCACCTTCCAGGGGGAGAAGGCAGGACAGAGTGGCCTTAGCAGGAGGAGGGGCTTACCTGGGAGGAGGGGCTCAGGGTCAGAGAAGCACCAGGGTTCCCTCTACTTGGACAGGTCTTGCCTGTGCTGTTGTTTGTGCTTGGCTTGTGTTTGTTACCGAAAGAAACAATCCAGAGGAGAGGCAAGAGGAAAGAAAGGCCTGATGGGACTAGGGGGCTGTGGTGATGAAAGCAGCCTTTGAAAAGTAACGGTGACAGTAGGGAGAACTTGTCATTCAGCCCGAGTCTTCAGCGGGCCACCACGGGGCCCAGGACAGCGTGCGCTCCGTCTCGCTCAGTTCTCCAGGCGATTCTTTGAGTGACGAATAAGTACGTTGGTGGTAGCGAGGACAAGACGGAGGCATTGAAGGGATAGGGGCATTGTCTAAGAGGGCCCGTATACACAAACACAGACCTGTTTTTGTATTTGTGTCTGCCTCCCACTCCAGGTGACCCCAGGAGGCAGGCCTTAAGATTATTCAAAGGCAAACTGCTGGCGCTCTGTTGAAGACAGACCTGGAAAAAGAACGGGGAACACCATTTCTTTCTGGCTTCACCATCTGCATGGGTCTAGAGATGTGGGGGAGGGGGCTGTCTAGAGATGTGGGGGGCTGTTTTCCCCATGGTGTGAGTGCTCAGAGTGAAAGTCTTCTTTTCCTTGGGAAATGTTCCATTTTGTGCTTCACTTTCAACAGCGATCTGAAAGTGTAGTGCCCTCATTCTGCATCATCTGAACATTGCGGTACTGCTTGGCTCCCAGTGATTAATTTGTAGTATTCTGTTTCTTAATCTGGTTTCTCTGCTGTACCCTTGGAAACCCCAATGTGCTAATGAGGAAGAGAACCTCTGCTGATTTGGAGGTCCCTGGGTAACCCAGGGACTAAGGACTCAAGTCCTAACCCCTAGGTTGGCTGGCGGTTCAAACTCACCCAGAGGTGCCTTGAAAGACAAGCCTGGTGAACCCTGTGGGAGGGACAGCTCTGCTGTAACACCCATATGAGCACCATGCCTCAGGAGGGACCCGCCTCCACTCATGTCTGGCTTCATGTGGTTTATTTTTATTTCCCATAGTATTTGTTGCGTTGTCTTTTAGGGACATATTTTGACAGTGAACTAGCCTTCCACTGAAACGTGGTTATACTGATTGCTCAGGGACATGGGTTGCAGTTTCCGCAATTTGTCAGCACTCCAGTGGTTTATCTTATTTCTGTTTCCATTGATTCAGCGTTGCCCCCCTCCCCCCCCCCCAATCCCTTGCCTTCTTGTTTTTGCTTTTTGTTTTCCTTTTTTAACATAGTTACTTGTTGAAGGGACACTTCGCTTATGAATATTAGTATTTTATAATACATTCTATGAATTGGACGGGTTTTAGTTTTCAGTTAGAGGGTATCTTAGGGAGATCATCTTGGCAGTTCCTCTAGTGTCTACCAGTCTAGTAAGTCTGGTCTTTGAAATTGAATTTTGATGTCTGCATTTGTTGCTACAAATTTTCTTCTGAGAATGACTTTTGCTGGTCCCAAATGTTTTGCCATGCTAATTTTCCATGATCGTTTGATTCCAAGAATTTAAAAATTGTTTTTATTACTCATTCTTAAGTAAGCGGTTCATCAGTTTCCATGTATTTCAGTTTTTCCGTTCTTTGTGTCATTGATTTTTTAGTCAATAACGTTGATTTTTAGTCAATAGTATTATGGTGGCAGCCTGGTGGTGTAGTGGGTTATGTGCTATGCTGCAAACCACAAGATCAGCAGTTCGAAACCACCAACTGTTCGACAGGAGAAAGATGAGGCTCTTCTACTGCTGCAAACACTTACAGTCTCTGAAACCCAAAGTTCTGCTCTCGCCCACAGGGTTGCTGAGTGAGTCCGAATTAACTCAATGGCAGGGCTTTATATTACCTGGATGTTCTGAAATGTTTGAAGCTTGCTTTGTGACCTAGAATTCGGTCTGTTCTGGAGAATGGTCCCTGCTCATTGGAGAAGAATGTGCATGGCCTTGAGTGAGGTGGAGTGCTCTGTGCATGTCTATGAGGTCCAGTTGGTTGGTTGTGTTATTTACATTTTCTGGGTCCTTGTTTTGTTTCTTGGCAGTTGTCCGTCCATCATTGACAGTAGCATGTTAATGTCTCTCGCCGTTATTGTAGTACCGTCTATTTCTCTTTTCAGTGAGAAGAATCTGTTTTATGCTGCTCTGACTGTAAGCAGGGAGATGGACACAATAAGTATTCTAAGTTAGGAAATGTTCATCGCCCCCAGTCTCCTTGGCAATGGACTCAGCTGGGACTGATCACTGGAGGGGTCCCCCATCATCTAGCTCGCTGATCCCCCAGCTCAAGTTGTTCTCAGTCCAGAGACTCAGACAGGAACGTGTAAATCGAGAGAGAATGACTCTGAATCAGGACGCTGGGGCCCTGCTCTGGTCCACCATCGCTCGGATTTCCCACTTCTCTGAATCTTGACATGGAGCTCAGATAGTGTAAGGGCCAAGCACTGGGCAGCTCATCAGAGGAGGTCCTCACAGCGTGAAGTCACCCCGCGATTCTGCAGAGCTGTTCTGGGGTCATTTCAGAATGCCTAGCCTCTGCGAGGATCCGGTGTTAGGACACATTCACTGTGCAATCCCTGATGTTGGAAACTGTGCTTGTGTCTCTGTGTCCACATCGCTGATGTTGTTGCAATTGCATCTCGTAGCAATTGCCTTTAGACAGGCTGGGCAGTCTGCACCAGATCGAATGCCCCTCCAGGAGGTGGAGAAAAGAGACTCGGGACCTTTCACCTCCTCCTCTTCTTCCCCTTCCATCTCCCTTTCCTCCTCCTGTTGACAGTGTGGGTCTGACCAGGAAGCGGCTTGCTGTGGTGCCCATTTTTCAGTAACACTTCCACGTACCTTCAACTTTTCAGATTCTCTGTTGCAACTACTCAGATCTGTCTGCCCTTGCAGCATGAAGGCTGCCATCGATGATATGCAAATGAGTGGGTGTGGCTACATTCCAGATAATTCTATTTCTTTTTTTTATCGTTTTATTAGGGGCTCATACAACTCTTATCACGATCCATACATACACCAATTGTGTAAAGCACATTTGTACATTCTTTGCCCTCATCACTCTCAAAACATTTGCTCTCCACCTAAGCCCCCAGCATCAGGTCCTCATTTTTCCCCTCCCTCCCCTCTCCCCCGTTCCTCATGAACCCTTGATTATTTATAAATTATTATTTTGTCATATCTTGCCCTGTCCAACATCTCCCTTCACCCACTTTTCTGTTGTCTGTCCCCCAGGGAGGAGGTCACATGTAGATCCTTGTAATCGTTTCCCCCTTTCCAACCCACCTTCGGGCCAGGTAGGGTCTACACTCTTCAGGGTGCTGAGGAACCTTGGTGAAGTGGTTATGTGTGGGGTTGCTATCTGAATGGTGGGCCTTTTGAAACCTCCATGAGCTTCTCAGGAGAATGACCGGGCTTTCTACTTCCATAAACAGTTGCAGTGTCAGATACCCACACCGGATCGCCATGAGTCAGCATTGGCTCAATGGCAGTGAGTTAGGTTTGGGGTTGGTCTTCAGGGTGGCCCTTTGGGCTCAGCATGGGGCTAATTGCTAAGTGAATGCTTCAAACCCTAAGGCGCAGTCATATATAGGGTTGCCGTGAGTTGGAATTGGCATGATGGCAGTGAGTGTGCTTGTTTCTCTTAACCGATGGCGTCAAGGTCCCTGAGTGGCACAGGCAACTTGCTCTCAACTACTAAAGTAGCGGTGGGCAGTGGAACCCATTTAGTGGGACCAAACAACGGCCCAGTCATCTGATTCTGTAAAGACAGCTTGTTGTTAGTTGCCACTGGTTGATTTTCCACTTACAGAGACCTTGTGTAACCCAGTTCACCCAATTCGCTTTCTTCTCGGGCTGTGAGCTTTGCGGAAGCAGATGGACAGGCCTTTTCTCCCCTAGCAGCACCAGATAAGTTCTAGCCACCAGTCTGCTGGCGAACGCCTCCTTCCTAACCTCTGCAGTCCTCAGCCTCCTTTCCATCACGATGAGAGCTGAGAAGACCCTGTGGAGCAGCGGTTCTCAACCTGTGGGCCGTGACCCCTTTGGGGGGGGTGTGTCGAATGACCCTTTCACAGGGGTTGCCTGATTCATCACAGGAGCAAAATGACAGTGATGGATTAGCAACGAAAATAATCTTCTGGTTGGGGGTCACCCCCACATGAGGAACTGTATGAAAGGGTCGCGGCATGAGGAAGGTGGAGACCCCTGCTGTGGAGCAAGCAGGTTTACCCTGTCATATGTGGAGTCACCATGAGTCAGAAGCAATGCTAGGGCAGTGGGTTTGGTCTGGGTTTGGGTTTACCGACTGGGTCAGCTTCTACGTTGACACATTTGATGGTTCCCCTGAGACCCGCTTGACTTCTTAGCATGACGGCCCTCTTCTCCCATCTCTGTTCATCAAGTGTATCTTCTGCCTCTCATGTCCCCATCACGCCACTCACCATGACTCTGTCCTTCCTTTCCATGCTCTCCAGCCTTGGCGATAGGCACCCCCGCCACCCCTCCCAGAGTGTTCATGCTCCTCTCTAGTAATGAGATGTGGACCCCTCCATCAGGTCCATGGCTCTCATTCCGAATCTTTTAATGACCCTGTACCTCCCAACCCCCACCACCTCAGGGGCTCCCTCTTCTCCTCTGGGACCCCGCCCTTGACACAGGCCTCTTCTTACTGCTGTGGGGTCCATTCCTACTCAGAGTGACCCCCACCTGACAGGCCGTGCACTTTCCGCGGCCATGGTCTTTACGGAAGCAGACCCCCCAGGTCTATTTCCTGTGGCACCTCTGGGTGGGTTTAAACTAATAGACCTTCGGTTAGCAGACGGGTTGCTTAACCTTGCATTGCCGGACCTCCTTCTTCTTGTACTACCCTCTAGTGGTTTTTTATATCATTCTCCCCTCCCGGACAGGACTCTCAAAGCGGGGCCCCTTGCGCTTCCCCGTGGGCAGCCCAGGAGTAGGCTCACAGCAGGTACTCCTGACCTGAGCATCCACACCCTCTCCTCTTCCTCTCTGGAGCTGGAGCTACTGCAGGGGCTTTTTGAGTATAGCTGTGCCATTTTGGCAATCAGGACCTCATCTGAGGGCTGCTAAATCCACACTTGGCTCCGCACCCTTAGCCTGCTTGGCCCTATACCCTGTTTGCTTGACACCTTGTGTAGGGCCCTGGGGGAAGGACGAAGGGGGCTTAAGAGAGGCTCAGACTTCAAAACTAGCCACGCCTGCAGAGCAGGGCCCTGCCACCTCTTGGCTCCTGGGTTAGCATCTTCAGTTACTTAAGAAAACATGTGCAAGTCTCAGACAGAGACAGGGGTTCCTCTCATTTATGCCATCTCAGCGAGAATTTTTACAAAGTGAACCGTCATCCTGGAGAAGCAGCTGAGCTCAGCCTGGGGGTCCTTTCCTGAGCCCAGCGAGAAGACACTGCCCCTCCACCAGCTCCCCCTCCACCATGTGTGTCGTTTGGCAGGTGGGAACCCGCTCTTCTGAAGTGGCAGGTGTGCAAGGGGACATATCTCAGAGCACAGGGTGGGAGCGCCCCTGAGTATACAAGTGTATTCTCTCCCAAGGGCGCACGCCTGCAGGAGGGGAGGCCTCCGGTGTGGCATTCCCGTGAGAACCCAACCTGAACACAGCAGGCGGTGTTTCTGGCACCGGTTGCATACCAACACCACCCAGTAGTCCCGCCCCATGGTTGTTTTCAGGGTCATTGTGCCTGCTTTTCCTCACAGCCACTTCAGGTAACAGAGTGGAGCTGCCCCATCGGGCTTTTGAGGTGGCATCACCCTCATAGGAGAAGATATTTCAGGGCTTTCTTTCATAGAGCCTGGGGGTGGGGGGCGTAAGGACCACCAACCGTTTGGCTTGCAGTCGATGAGTAAATGTGGCACCATTAGGGCCCCTACGCCTGCTATTTCACTGCTAAACGGCTCCACACAAATACTTGGCAATGAATACTTGCAAACCTCTCTGTTTTCTAGAACACGTGGTATGATTCCATGTTTCCTGTGCATCCTGCAAGACGGAGGTGGGTTAGTAGATGTTGGATCAGACATAGGCTGTGCTTACAGTGTGTCGGGGGCTCAGTGAACCTGCTTTCTTGTCTCCCTGACACCTATCTAGTCTAAGTTCTCCCTACCAACTCAGCACTCCCTCACTGCCAAGGAGTGTAGATTCTGAGGACCGGGAAGAATTGCTTCTTGGAGTGTCTGAGGCTGTACATCTTGACTAGAGCAGGTGGTCTCATTCTTCTCCCACAGAGCACCTGGTGAGTTTGAACCACTGACCTCCTGGTTAGCAGTCGAGTGCGTACCCACTCCACTACCAGAGCGCCTTGTATGATCCCACTTACGTGAAATATCTAGAGTAGACAAATGGAGGAAGACCAAAGTTTGGGAAGCATCTGCTTTCAGGGGGATTGAGCTTTTTGGGGTGATGGGCAATGTTGGAAACATCTAGTGGTGCCAGTTGTACAACAAGATGAAAATAATCTATGCCACTGAATTGGACATGTGAAAATGTAAAACGAAGGTTCAAATGGGACGTGCTTTGTTTTACACACACACACACACACACACACACACACACACACACACACACACACACACCACACACACACACCTGCTACTGTTATGTGCATTCTGACTCACAGTGACTCACTGTGGCAAAGGATACAACTTCCCTGTAGGGTTCCCGAGGAACCCTGGTGGTGTACTGGTTATGTGTTGGCCTGTTTACTGCAACATCACCAGTTCAAAACCACCAGCCACTCTGAGGGACAAAGACGAGGCTTTCTGCTTTTGTAAAGAGTTACAGACTTGAAACCCCCTGCAGGCAGTTCTAGCTGTCCTGCAGGGTCATGAGGAGTAAGAGTTGACTCCCTGGCAGTGCGTTTGGTTTTGAAGTGGGTTCCTAGGCTGTGCTTTTCTCCTGTGAAATAACTAGGGGATTCAAACCCCTGGCCTTTACATTTCAGCTTAACCATTGGCTCTCAAGACTCTGATATATGAGGAGGCTTCAAAGAGTTCATAGCAAAATGGAGTTAAAAAGTTTCCGGAAATGTTCTGAAGGCCCCTTTTATATACTTAACTTTAAAAAGAGTCTTAATTTTAAACAAGAGTCAGAAAGAGGGTGGGGGGGGGACACAGAAGAAGAGCAACAAGAAAACAATTGCCATCTACGCAGCTGGGTGCTAAGAGCCTCAGGAGGAAGTGCTTGTGTCCAGTGCTCAGTATCTGATGTCACTAGCAGTGGGTGACAGATACACATGTATCCCATCCAGGGACATTTCCCTGCCCGCTGTCAGCCAGGCCTCGGTTGGCCACAGGACAAAGCCCCATTGGAGGAGCGAGTCCTTCCACAGGTGAACCTGGCTGTGGGGAAGCTGGAGAGGTGCTCGGTTAGGTGTCTCCGCCCTTTCCCTCAATGTTAGCATTTCCAGCAACATCTTCAAGTCCTTGGTTGTGTATGCCGTGGGAGCCAATGATCCTCTCTCTTGAGGTTCCCCCCAAGCCCCCAAACTCAGGGCCACCCAGTCCATCTGTAGAGGACGGCACAACGGCCACTGGGGTTTCTACAACTTCAGCCTGGTCTTTCTCCCAGGGAGCAGCGGACAGGTCCCAATGGCTCACCTTGTGGTGAGCAGACCAACCCCCACTCCCCGCACTACGCCATGCCACCATGCCAGGGGGTTCTCCTAAAACCGCCAATCCCTGGAGACCAGGTCACATGCTGAATGGAGGACAATGGGGCAGCAGAGTCAAACCCACCAGTCTCTCCAGGGGAGGAAGATGAGGCTGTTAGGCTAGCATTTGTGCTTCTGCTTTTCAACGGTTTGCCATAGGCGCCGGCTTCTGCAGAAACCAAGCCCTACAGCAAGCAAGGCCTGAGTGACAGTGTCCTGAGAGGGAAAGGCAGGCGTGCAGCTGCCAGGTCTGCTCATGAGCTGGCTGTGGGGGTGGAGACCAGGGGCCTCACCTCTCAGGCGTCTGTTTCTTCACCTGTAAATGGTCCCGGGAACCCCAGCCACCCCTACTCTCGACACGGCCTGCTCCGTCAGTCTTCCGGGAGAACCCTGGCAGCCCCTCAGAGAAAAGAGGGCCTGAATTCATTCACAGGGCAGGCAGGGAGAGAGATGCTCCAACAGGGGCGGCCCAGCTCATTCTGAGGGCGGAGTGGGCAGTCTTTGTCCAGAATCGGATTATTGGGTCTGAGTTGGTGCAATGGAGCTTGGGATCCACCGAGGTGTCCCTGCTCATGGGGGAATGTGGGAGCTGAGTGTCAGAGGCAGGGGATGCTCCCCCACTCCTATCTTTGGGTTCCTACACCTGGACCACTATTCGTGGCCTCTGTCTCTGTGTGATGTGCACCTGCCCTTGACCTCCTTGGTCTGAGAGTGTACATGCCTAACAGATCAAAGGGGAATGCGGAAAGTGACCTGAAGGTGCCCTCCCCCTCCCTGAGCTACATCCCAAGACTGGCACTCGGCCCCTGTCACAGTCTGACCACCTGCCTCTCAGTCACTGTTGTCACTGCTTCTGTCTAGAGGTGTGTCACTGGTGAATGCCAGTCAGCCTTCAAGACCCCATTCAAATGTTACCACCTCTGTCAAATTCCTCTTAACACCCCCACCCGTACCCCTCCCTCTCTGCCACGCACAGACAGGCCGGTGAGCTTCTCCCTCTTTTCTGTCTTCACAGACCTGCCTCTGAGGTAGCACTGAACTGAACTGCCCCACGTAACAGCACTTCACACGCTGTTTCCAGCCCACTGTTCTGTCTGCTCGCTGAGAGACGCCAAGCACCCCGACACGGGACAATTTAGTAGTGGGTTACACATTGGGCTACTCAGCGCAGGGTCAGCGGTTCAAAACCACTAGCTTCTCGGGAGAAAAATGAGGCTTTCTACTCCCGTACAGAAGAATGACAGTCTCAGAAAGCCACAGGGGCAGTTCTACCCTGTCCTGTAGGGTGGTGAAGAGTCGGGATCAACTCAATGGCCGTTGGTTGTTTTGTTTGGCCTCCCCTGCACTGGTGTCTGTGTCTCTCTGTGTCCACCTCGTTCTGAATCAGTCTGGAGAGGGGAGCACTCTGGGGGCCGTTGCTGATAGACGGGTGAAGGGGAGATGTTGGAGAAGACCCTGGCTCGAGTCAGAGAGCCCTGGTTCCCCTTGTCTGTCTGTGACTCAGCTAGGGGTCCCTTTCTCTCTCGGAAAGTTCCCTACCTCCAGACCAGGAAGGCAGGTGGGCTTCAGGCTGACAGAGCTGACCTCTAACTTCCAACCCTCCTTGTTCTGAGGCCTGTGGCCTCCTCCTCACGGACAGGGGATGGGATGGTGTTGAGAGACAGCCCTGCCCTGACAGCCTTGGGCTCGGTCAGCTCAACTGGGTGGCTAGGGCACAAGCTGCCTGGGAACTTTGGGAAGCAAGGGCAGCCCTCAGAGCCCCCCTCCTCCCAGGCCAGGATGTGGCTGTGCTGTGAGACTGGGGCTGGCGGAGGTTCCCAGAGCTGGGCTCCAGCACTCCCGGATGCTCCTGGTCCGGGTAGCCCCTCGTTCTCTTGGTGGGGACAGGAGGCTCCAGCTGCCCAGGTCAGGGCCACGCTGCAGAGTCAGTTCCACAGGTGCCCACCTCTGGCACATCTCCTCCATCCGGGCAGCTGCCAGAGGCTCTGAGGCCTCGCCTTGTGTGAGGCCAGTCAGGAATCAGGCATATCAGACTCTGGTTGTTCCGGGCAGGGCAGATCAGCCAGCCTCTGTCCACCCCCCATGTAGCAAATGTTACCTCACTTAATCCCCACAACACTTTGGAGACCCGGGCAGCAGCCTGGTTTTCCAGATGAGGAGACTGAGGCCCCCAGAGATTCCCTCACCTGCTTTGAGGGCTGTTAACCCCAAGGTCGGAGGTGCACATGCACCAGCCACCGTGAGGGTGGAGGATGACGCCATCTGCTCGCGGAAGGACACACAGTGTCCTGAACCCAAAGGAGTGTCACTAGGAGTCAGCATGGCCTCCCTGCCCGTGCTTTCAGGCTTGGTTTTTGCTGTTGAGTCTGTGCGTCTGTCTGCAGCAGAACCCCACACTGGCCGCCCCGCACCATTTCCACAATCATCCTGAAGTTTGAGCCCATGGTGGCAGCCACTGGGGTGGCTCGGTGGTAGGATTTTCACCTCCGGTGCAGGAGACCTGCCTTGGATCCCTGGCCAATGCACGTCCTACGCAGCCACTACCTAGCTGTCAGTGGACACTTGGTGCCCAACAGATGTCAGTAGTGTTTCTGGATGGGCTAGGAAGAAAGGCCTGGTAACCTCCTTAGAGTCAGCCAATGAAAATTGTATGGGTCACCAAGACTCTGACCCACCACCCGCCGTAGGAGGGTGCAGGACTGGGTGGCATTTTGTTCTGCTGCGCGTGGGGTCTCCGTGAGCCGGTGAGTGTCACAAGGACAGCTGGACACAACACACTAGGTGCCAAGCAGGACAGGATTTGCCACCCATGAGCTCACAAGGATCCCATCAGGCGCCTACTCTTCCTGGTTTCAGATGCGGAAACTGCGGTGGGGCACAGGGTGGCTCAGGAACACATCCAAGACAGCAGAAGAGAAGCAGCTCCGTCTGAGATTTGTACTCGGGCAGTTGAGTGTTAGAGCCCGGGCTCGTCATCACAAGATGATGATGATGCCGTGGTTACAAAGACAGTAAGCATCTGGGGGAGGCGAGGAGGCCTGTGGCGCCCCACCTGGACAAGCCAGGTATGTGCTCTGAGAGGCAGGCGCCCCAGCGCTCCCTCCTCAGCAGCCCGAGGTCAAGGCAGGGCCACCGACAGGTTCCTTCGCTTTGTTAACCCAGTGAAAGAGGAGGGCTGGGAAAGCTTCACTCCATCTGAGTTTGGGCGAGCACACCCCCTGTTGCTTCCTGGGGTTTGACTGAAGAGTTTGCGCCGGCTCCCAATTTGCAGAGAATGAGGAGAGGGCTGAAAACTCCTGTCCAAAATAATAATTTATAAATTATCAAGGGTTCATGAGGGAGGAGAAGTGGGGAGGGAGGGGAAAAAATGAGGAGCTGATGCCAGGGGCTTAGGTGGAAAGCAAGTGTTTTGAGAATGATGAGGGCAATGAAGGTACAAATGTGCTTTACACAATTGATGTATGTATGGATTGTGAGCCCCTCATAAAATGATTTAAAAACAACAACAACAACAAAAAACTCTTGTCCAGGGAGAGAGTCAGGGGCTGCATTCCCCCACCCCCCACTCCCCACCCTTCTTTCCATCCAGACCTTTCTCCCTAACCCTCCCAGGGAAAGAGACGAAGCAGGGGGCACCCATTCTTGCATCTTCCATTTCTCTGCCAATCAGAGAATAGCTTTCTTCTTGATGATGATGATGATGATGATGATGATACTCACCCCTACTGCCTTAGGGCCTGTTCCGCATCCCACTGCTGTGCATTCAGTTCTAACTCAGAGCCACCCTGTAGGGCAGCATGGAACTGCGCCATGGGGCGTCCTCGACTGTCCATTTTTCTGGGAAGCAGACAGCCTCATCTTTCTGCTGCAGAGCCAATGGGAAGGTCAAACCACCGGCCTTGCTGCTAGAAGCCCAGGGGTTAAGTCACGGCAATGAGGTCAGCTGTGATCGTGTCAGCATATATTATGCTAATCCATGGATGATGTCATTGACACGTGGGGGGGGGGGATGAGACTGTAGACTTTACCACTCATATGTGTAGAAGAACACCATTATCTGCTGTCATAGGGATTAAGCTGAAGGGGAAAAAAAACACCCAAAAAACAAAATGTGTTAAGTCAAGGGGCTCTGAGTTGCTCCTGATTTGAACTGGTCCCTGCGACCCAGGAGCTGGTCAAGTCAAAGCCGAGACTCGCTGGTGTGAGGGTATGTCCTTGTCCTCCCTGTCCCTCCCATCTGGTCTGGTGGGAGGACTACGGGACGTTCCTCAGCCGCACTTGGGGGGAGGACCTGAGGTCGCAGACCCCTGCCATCTCCACATAGCTGTGCCTGCGTCCCTCTGCTTGTGGGGCGCTTGCGTGGAAATCCTGCTGAGAGGACCAGGTGTAGTCCAGTGCCTGGCCTTTTGAAAGTGGACTTGCCAGTGGCTGCTGGACCTTGTGGTCTCCTCAGGCCCCCTTAGCTCCCCAGGGACACCCACCTACCCCTACCCCGGGGTGCTTCATAGTCACCGTTACATCCAAGATGTGAGTGCTCTGATGCACAGGCTCCAGGGAGCTCGGCTTCCTCCCCTGTTCCTAATCCACACTGGATGGAGCCAGGTCGTTCTGAGCCTCGCTGAAGACGGGGCTTCTCCACGTGGCCAGGCTTCTCCTCAGACATGCGCTTCTCGCCTGGCCTTCTCTGAGTTGGGGGGCAGTCTCCTGTGACCCCCTCTTCTCTCCTGAATTACCTGAGGTGGGGGAGGGAGGAACCCCGGTCCCACCCACTGCCCTGTCGATGAAGTCCCGGTTCTTCGTTGCTCAGGGACAACGTGGTCACGGCTTAGTTCTGAAAACACAAAACCTCACTCTCTGCCATTGAGCTGATTCTGGCTCACATCAGGAACATTCTAGAGAAATGAAATGGGAACAAAAAACAAACAAACAGAGCCCAAACCTGAAAAACAAATCTGGATTTCCTAGAGGCAAACTATACTGGGAAACATCTTCATCAAAACTTTACCCCATCAATAGTTTTATTGGCATATAATCCCCACAGCATACGATTCAGTAGTTCAACCACAGCACGTAGAGCAGTACAATCATCACCGCAGCCAGTTCTAGAACGCTGTCTTCATTCTTGTGCTCATCGTTATTAGCTCCCCATCTCACCCCCAACCTCCCTGCCACACCCCCACGGAACCTTTCCTGTGTCTCTCTATAGATTTACCTATCCTGGGTTTCAAGTACAGCAAAGCATTGAAAAAAAGAACTAACAGCAAGAACAACAGAAAACAGATAAAACCTCCGTTGAAAAGAAAGCAGAAAGTATTATAACCGAGAGCAAATTTCAATGGAGCCTCGGGGAGATCAGTGCTTTTTACTGTGATTTGAGCACCAGCTTACAGACCCGACCAGTCTTCCATTTACAACGCACACCCCTTTGGTTCCCTGACACAACAGGAGAGCGCTCTTCCTGCGTCTCCTCTGCCTTTCTGGGGTCCATGCCTCCTCTTCTCCTTATTCCTGCCTTCTCAGCTTTGGGCAAACAATCCTGAGGGGCTGGCTGTTTAAAGGGCCATTGTTCCCCTGCCAGGGCTGTCTGGGCTGATGGCGGAGTGGGGATGGCTCATTTCCAGGCTTGAAGGGTGACGAAGGGCCCTGGTCTAGGTAACTCCCTTCTCACCTTAGCTTTGCAGAATGCTCTGCCGTCAAATCCGTCGCCCATCAGCCACTGCCCCGCTGACTCTGCTTCTTGACCACCCCTCCCCCCCTCCCCCCCTGGGGGGTCAAGAATAGAACTCCTCTCCACACCCACAGGCTTTTCTTCCCTTTTTAATCATTTGTTTTGCTTTTGTTGTTGTAAATAAAGCAGAGCATACCCCAATCCAGCAATGCCTGCGTGTATCATTCTGGGATTATAGTCTTCAAGCAATGTGATCTTCCTCCCTGCCCTTCTCCGAGTGTGTTCCTCATGAATAGAAACTCGCTGTCGGCCGGGCTCTCGCTGGCCGATTGTGTCGGAGGAAGAAGGAGAGGGTCAGGACTTTCTTCTGAGGCACCGCTGGGGGGCTGAAATCTCTCATCTTTTGGTCAGCAGCC
>NW_022107432.1:26745017-26755173 GCF_000313985.2 Echinops telfairi | reverse complement strand
GGGCGGGAAACGTTCATGGGAAAAAATGCAACCAGCAAATCCTGGAATTTTCCTTCCGACCTTTTGGATGCCCCTGGCAGGACATGGTAGAAGTCCTGGTGCTGTCGCTGTTACGCATTGGGCTGCTAACGGCAGAGTCAGCGGTTCTAAACCACCTGCTGCTCCACATGTGAAAGACGGGGCTTTCTACTTCCATCGAGAGTTACAGCCTCAGAAACCCACGGGGGCAGTTCTACCCGTCCTGTAGGGTGGTTATGAGTTGGCATTGACTCGAGGGCAGTGGGTTTGGTAAAACGCCTGAATTCTCACTTACGCCCTCACCGAAACCCCGTGAGGCCGGCCTGCCACCATCTCTCTTCTTACGGGCGAAGGAAGTGAGGTTTCCAGGCATGAAGTAACTTTCCCAAGGCCTTACAGCCAGTCAGTGGCAGAGCCCATTTTAGAAACCTCTGGAGTCTCAGCCTTATGGTATGCTGGGAAGCTTTGGCCGCTTCTCAGAAGAGAGTCCTGGGGGACGGGGCGGTTCTTTAGCTAGCACTCAGTGTCTCCGATGACTTTTGAACAATGTGTAAAATCCCCGGAGAAAGGGGCATTTGCCTCCACTGGCTCAGCCAGGGGCCAATATCCACACATATCCTCACATCCAAAGGAGACCTGGCTGTGCAGCCTGCTGAGCTGTTAACCGGAGAGATGCCAGGTTCAGACCCACCCAGACCCCGTTTGCTCCAATAAAGATGCCAAGAAACCCCTGGGGGACAGTTCCACTCTGTCACAGGGGACGTCCTGAGTCAGAAGCCGCTCGACAACCCTGTGTTGTTAGAAGTCTCATTGCGTGGTGAAGAATGGAGGGTCCTGGCCCTCGGGTTTCCTCCCACTTAGAATAAGCTATGTAAGTCTGCTCTCGTAAAGATTCACAGGCTCAGGAAGCCCGTGCAGCAGCTCGACCCTGTCCTAAGTCAGCACGGAGTTGACCATGGTGGATTTGGTTTGGGTCAATATGTGTAGCCCCACCCCACCCCCATCAATCCAGACACAGCAGTGCTTTCACCGCCTGTCTATATGACCGGACTGGACACGTGTGTGAAGGGACACTGCCCCCTCCCCCCCAATGTCCCCAGTGCAAGTGGCCCTTGGCGCACAGCTGCTGTTGCCTTTAGCAGAGCCTGGTACAGCCCTCACTCAGCCCCAAGACCGCAGCAGCCCAGCTCTTTTCTATCTGCCGGGAGCTGGTTTTCAGCCACTGGGCCCTGGGGTGCAGCCTTTGGAAGTCCAGCTTCTGCCTTCAGTTGCACTGGGATTGAGAGGTCAAAGGGCATCTGGGCATGAACCAAAAACTAAGGAGGCACGAAACCCTGCTTTTGTGTTTTTACCTTTTATGGCACAACAATCTGCTTCGTGCCGTTGGTCATAAGACGTGAGGTCTGAGCGCCTCCCAGGACCAAACCCAACCCACTGCCATCAAGTGGATGCCAACCTACCCAAAGCCACCCTAGGGGGAAACGTGACTTGCAATTGGACCCCGTGCCCAAGGACTCGTTTTTCTAAAGGGCCTAACTGCTTTGAGCATCCCGAGTGGGAAGGCAATGGCAGGGTGGGCAGCTAAGTCATCCAGAAGCAGTTATGGGTAGGGCTGCTAACCACACAATCTGCAGTTTGAATCCACCAGCCGCTCCGAGGGAGGAAGGGGGTGCTTTCAACACTTGTGAAGAGTTACAGTCTTCGGAGAACCTGAGGTCAGCTCTAACCTGTCATGGGGTCGCTCTGAGTTGGAATCAATGCAGGGTGTTTGGTTTCTGGATTGTTCTACTCTGTCACCCAGGGGTGCTGCCCAGAGTGGAGACCTGGATGGCACTGAATGACATGTTGACGTGAGGGCTCCCTCCAGCTGCTGTACAGTTGGAAGGCCTTTATGGTGTAAGAAAATGTGGAGCAAACTTCCAGAGCATGAGAAGGGGCCCCCTTTCCTCCCACCTGAACCTCCAGGAGGGCAGGGACTGTGGTGGCCCCATGCCCGGTCCCAGTATAGGTGCTCAGGGACCATCTGTGGAATGAACGGGTGAAGGAATGAGCCAGTCTCTCACAGGCCTGCGAGACTCACGGGGAAGACTGAGGGGCAGCACTGAGCTGAGCTGTAGCAGAGTGGGGACACCACTGGCGTAGCTGGAAGAGAGTGCTGTGTGGTGGGGGGTGGGCGGAAGGCCACCGCTATCTCTTCTGATGGGAGTCCCTTTGGCCAATGGCCTGCGGACTGCTTCTGAGCCAGAAAGACCTCCTGATGGGGGAGGGCCTGGGAAGTCATACAAAAGACTCAGGCCTGAAGAGTCCCCACACCCACCCACACACCCACCCACACACCCACCGCATGCACCCACACACGCCTCTCGTGTTTTGTTTGTGTGGCTTCTCCTCCAGCACTTAGAAGTGGAGAACTTGTGACATTGCTAGCATTCTTTGACTCCCCAGGGCAAGGGTGGCGGTGGGGTGGAGGGCAGTTCTAACAAATGAGTCTGGGCAGAAGCCTGCAGGGCAGCCCAGAGAGATGAGGGGGAGGGAAAAGGCAAAAGGTGAACCAGGAGGGAGGGAAGCTCTCTAATCAGTGACCTGGCACCCCACCCCTCTGCCAACGACACCTGCAGCAGACCCCCCCGCCCCCCCATCTATGCTCTAGTTCCTGCTCCTTTTCTGGCTCACAACCCCACATCCTTTAAGACTTGGTTCATTCTCCCCAGGCGTTCTGTGTCTTTATCTTCTTTCCTGCACCCAACAGTTTCCCCCAAGACTCATCATATTTTTTTTGCAACGACTCACTCAACTTGCTGCCATCAACTCAATGCTGAGTTAGAGCAACTCCTATGGGTTTCCGGGGCTTTAACTATTTACAGGAGTAGAAAGCACAGTCTTTCTCCTGAAGCACTACTGGCGGTTTCGAACAGCTGACCATGAGAATTGCAGCCAAATGCATAACTAGTATACCACCAGGGCACCTTTTTCCTTTAAAGAAACCACCCCAGTTCTACCCAGTGCAATGTCACTGAGAGGAAGTATAGAGAGCCTTATGAGGGTTGAAGATGATAGTGGGACAGGAGGAAAGTAAAAGGAAATAGAGGAAAACCCTAGGAGGCAAAAGACATGTATAGAAGTATAAACATAAGCATGTACATATGTAAATATATTAATATATAATGATATGGATATAGGTCTATGAACATATATTTATAGGTTAACTATTAAGGTAGCACATGGACATTGGGCTTCTACTCAAATACTCCCTCAATGCAAGAACACTTTGTTCTAATAACCTGGCATTCTGTGATGCTCACCTTCCTGAAATTCTTGGTGAAGACAAAATGGGTGCATAAGCAAATGTAGTGAAGATAGCTAATGGTGCCTGGCTATCAAAAGACATAGTGGCTGCGGTCTTGTTTAAAGGCTTGAAGTTAAACAAGCAGCCATCTAGCAGGGAAGCAACAAAGTCCACATGGAAGAAACATACCAACCTGTGTGATCATGAGGTGTCGATGGAATCAGGTATCAGGCATCAGAAGACCCCAAACAAATAACCATTTTGATGTGAACATGGGGGTTCCGAATGAAGACCCAAAGCCCATCTGTAGACAATTGGCCATCCCCTCACAGAAGGGTCACAAGGAAGGGCAACCTATGTACAAATGTGCTTGATACAATTGATGAATAGGTTGTTATAAGAACTATAAGAGCCCCAAATAAAATGACTTATTAAAAAGAAAGAAAACACCCCTATATAACAACAATAGCAGTACTTATAAATATCTGTTATGTATTGCAGCCCTGATGGTGTATTGGTTACATTGGGCTGCTAACTGCAAGGTCAGCAGTTCAAACCCATCAGCCAGTTCTGAGGGAGAAAGATGAGGCTTTTTACTCTCATAAAGAGTTATAGTCTTAGAAACTCACAGGGACAATTCTACCTGGTCCTATATGGTCGCTATGAGTCGGAATTGACTCGATGGCAGCGAGGCTATAAATCCGGTTTTAAAGGAACCGGGTGGCATAATGATTTCCTTGTCCTATAAGGTCATTATGAGTCAGAATTGGCTTGATAGCAGTGAGTTATCTACCAGGTCTATGTATGAGGATCCTTGGTGGCACTGTAGAGTAAGCATTGGACTGGCTAACTTCTAGTTTGGCAGTTCAAACCCATCAGTTGTTGTAAGGGGGAAAGGTGAGGCTGCTTCTAGAAGGATCTCCAGTCTTAGAAACCCTATGTAGGGCGGCTATGAGGCGACATGGGCTGAAGAGCAGTCAGTTTGCTGTCTGTTTTATGTATCAGGTAAGGAGCCTTGGTAGTACAGGGCTTAAGTGCTGGGCTACTGCCCTACAGGTAGGTGGTTTGAACCCCCGGCCACTCTGTGGGAGGAGGTTGTGGCAGTCTGGTTCCAAGATCCAAGGTTGGATCTTGGAAGCCCTGTGGAGCAAGCAATTCCACTCAGTCTCCCAGAAATTGACCCAGGGGCAAGAGGTTTGGTCTGTGTGGGAGTTACATCATTTCTTGTCAACTTGATAAATAGAGTGAAGGCATGGAGTCTAGCCTGTCAATCAGGTCACAATTTGATGCTACCTCCTTGTGGCTTTGGCCTTCTCATAAGGATTCTTGGGACTTCCTCTCTTTTCTCCTGAGAGGTGGGACACTCTCTCTCACTGCTTCACCTTGCTATTGAGGGGTGACACTTAGAGAGCTGGAGGAGCCGCATGGAGACCCCCGCCAGCACTGAGATGCTTCCACTGCCACTGGATCCATAAGACTTCCCACCCACTGGCCTGTGATTTTCCTGCATTTGGCCATCAATACATGCGTTGTGTGAGTCTGAAGAGGAATTTATGGACTAGTAGTGGCCATATGGACTAATATCAAACTTATGGACTTGATCTGAATGGGCTGAGTTATTTTCTCAATATACAATTTCTCTTTGATATAAAGTGCTCTGGATTCGTTTCTCTTATCAACCTGGTCTAACACAGTCTGGTTGTTATGTTTTAGGAGCCTTCTATGCACAAGGCCCCACACTAGATGGTCTACACACTTTTACTCAACTGACTAGGAACCTTTGAGGCCACTATTCCTATGACTGCTACTGGACAAGTGAAGAAACTGAGTCCCCAAAGGACTAAGTGAACCAGTCAATGTCATACTGTGAATTGGTGGCAACTCCCTGCTGCAACCAGCTATGCCTGACCCCAAGTTCCTGCTCAACTTATAGCTTCCGAGCCTCTAAGCATCCCTACTAGAAGCCACCTGTGTCCACCTACCCCAGTGACGTGGCGATTACGGACTTAACACTCAGGCAGGAACTGATGGTAGAGTTGGCCTCAGGTTGGGAGGTCCGAAGGGGGGTAATCTGAGAAGGCTTGATTTAGATCCAGCCAACAGTCGCTCTACCCAGTAACGAGCTGATTTTGTAATATCTTGTCTCATTATATACAACAGTCACCCTATAAAGAATGGGGTGTTGGGGTTATGGGGAGTCAGTTTCAGGACCGATGGAGCAGACAGAATAGGAACCTAAAGCAGACACATGGAGCTGAACATATCAGCCTTGCCTGGAAAATGGGGTAGGTGATTTTATACCTCTGGCCAGATGGACTTGCTCATATGCCACACGTGGAGTGGATGAGGCATGCCCACACCCAACCATCAGCCCAGGAAGACCCAGTGCGCTTCTCCTGTCGAAGAGACTCCTGACTTCACTACAGGGAGCCAGTCAGAGCCTGGGCAGGGGAGGGGGGAGGGCAGGCCCAGCTCTTACTTTGTCTCAGAGTTATTCACCTCTTCCCTTGATGAATGAAGGGGTGGAGACAAGCTTGGGAGTGAGTGGTGAGGCTAAGGCTGCTCCACCCACGATGCCCATTGGAACCACAGAGGCCGTGATTCCACATCCTAAATCTAAACCTGACCTTAATGTGCAACATAAAACTGCCCCAGTAGGTTTTCTTGGCTGAAATCTTCCAGGAGGTTTATCACCAGCCCTTTCCTTGGCAGCACCTCTGGTGGGTTCATACCATCAACCTTGGAAGTATAGCCGAACCACGAACCTTTTGACCCCAAGATGCTGATTTCATTGGTGGAGAGGGTGCCTGAATTGCTATTGTTTTAAAAGTTGCCCACAAGATGCTAAAGGGCTACCTGGACGAGGTAACCGCTCATGGCAGGTATTTCTTAGGGCAGCCAGCACACAGGGAGCTTTCCCTGGAAGGGTGGTGGCTGTTCCTACATGAAGAAGTGTTAGGATCACATGAACACCTTGCCCTATGCCCAGAGCCAGGCAACAGAGTAGCAAAGGTGAATTATGTAAATGAATGAACACACTTTCCCCAAATTCAAGATGGATTTGCAGCTTTGCTGCCATATTGCAGCCAGATCAGCAAAACCAATGGTTTTCTGAGCTTCCCGAAGCCTTAGAATCCCTTGGAGGGCTTGTTAAAATGCAGTTCCCTGGACCCTGCCTCCAGAGTCTCTGACTGGGTAGGTCAAAAATGGAGTCTTAGTGGGTTACCTGTTGGCCCTCAGGATCAGCAGTTCGAATCCACCGGCCGCTCCGTGGTAGGAAGATGAGGCTTTCTATTCTCATAGTGAATTACAGTCTGGGAAACACACAGTGTCAATTCTACCCTGTCCTATAGGCTTGCTAGGAGTTGACGCCATGGCAGTGTGTTTGGTCATGTTATTTGTTTATTTTTGAGCTGGAACCCGAACCCCACTATTTTTCAAAGGCCCCCCACTGCAGCCACAGGGGTGAGAACCTGAGGGTTTGGCTCAGGATTCCTGAAAGAAGGGACACAGGATGAGCGGTGAGACAAGTTTGATGAAGGGAAATGTTGGCAAAAGAGAAGGGAAGCAAACCGACAGAGAACTAAACTACCTGTATCAGAACCATTCGAGAAAACGGGTTAAAGCACAGTGTCCAGCATCCTGAGGGAAGAGCCCCAGAGTCTACCTCTTTCGCCAGCACGCCAGGTGGCTCAGGACCCTGAATCTTATGACCTTCCAAGTTAGAGTGGAAATCCACGAACGAGGCGCAGGGAGAAGAGGCGGGGACCTGGGGATATGCTCCACGCAGGCAGTGTGTTGAGTGGTTTTAACCTGAGACCAAAGGGCAAGTAAGAGGAGTGCAATTGGGGTCCAGGAGAAAATGGTTCATCTTGGCTTGGGCTTGGAGGACCTCTGAACCAGTAGGAAAGGATCGCTCTTGGAGAACTGGTTCTAAGACAGCACGTCCCACGCTCAGGTTGAAGTTGTCCAGGATTCATTTAGTTGGAATCATCGTCATCCCACACGGGAGCAGCCGTTCATTGTATTGGGCCAGTCTGCTGTGCAAGAGCAAAGATGTCACTGAGGACTGAGGTGTGCCTGACCCACGCCATGCCATTTAGAGGGACACTGGGGAAGCATTGATGGATTTGAATGACAGGGCTGGGATTGAACTTGGAAGTTGGCATTGGAGGTGAAGAACAACCAAATCTGTCTAGGGAGAAGTTACAACTAGGAACTTCTCAGAAGCAAGGATGGCAAGACTTTGTCTTATGTAACATGCCAGACGTTATCAGGCACGAGTGGTCCCTGGACAAAGGACATCGTGCTTGGGGGTCAGCAATAAAGAGGAAGACCTTAAAGGAAACAGATGAACCCAGGGGCTTCAGCAGTGGCCTCAAGCAGGGCAGTCATTTGAGGATTGCAAGGACAGGCCAGTGCTTCATTCTGTGGTACATGAGGTTGCTTGAACTTGGAATTGACTGACACTCAATGACACCTGACAACAACCTAGCAACAGCGAGTGAATATAAGGTGAGGTCTCAGTGGTGCCATTGACACATACAGCATCAGTCACCTAACATTCCCAATGTCCTCAGAATGGAACTAGCCTCTGAGTCAGTGGTTCTCAACCTGTGGGTCACGAAACCTTTGGGGGTCAAACGACCCTTCCACAGCAGTCGCATAAGACTATCAGAAAACACATATTTCCAATGGTCTTAGGAACTGAGACACTGCTCCTCTATCCGTCTCCAGCGGGTCCGCCCACATGCAGACACACCCACATATGAGTACCCGGCTTGAAGACTGTTACCATGTTACACCATGCTTCAAGACAACATTTCATTTATTTGTCATTAGAAATAAATATTTTGCAATATATACTTACATATTGTTTTTGTGACTGATCACTATGCTTTAATGATGTTCAATTTATAACAATGAAACTACATCCTGCATATCAGATATTTACACGTCGATTCATAACAGTAGCAAAATTATGGTTATGAAGCAGCAACAAAAATAATGTTATGGTTGGGGATCACCACCACATGAGGAACTGTATGAAAGGGTCGCGGCATGAGGAAGGTTGGGAACCACTGCTCTGAGTGAAGCCTGTACGTGTGTCTATGCAGGAGAGCAAAGGGTTGCTAACAGGAAGCATTTCAAAGTAGAGCCATTGGGCACGGAGACTGACAGATGCTTTTGTACGATAAACGAAAGAAGGAAGCGTGGGGGGGACAGAGCAGGAACTGTGGAAGGCAACTCGCTTTGGAGAGTCAACCAGTGTTCTCCCAAAATTCATGTCATTTGGATGAGACCAAATGAGATGACTATTTTTGGACATAGGGGCTATAGATGTAATCATGTTAAGATGAGGTTGTACTGTCTGAGGGTAAGTCCAATCTCATTGGTGTCCTCAGAAGAGGAAGAGACAGAGGCACACAGCTGAGATGGTGTGGCAGTTACATCATCTCCTGTCAACTTGTGAAGGGGTGGAATCTAGCCTGTCAATCAGGCCATAGCCCATGAAGCCTCTGTGTGGGGAGGGCCTTCTCCTAAGGGTTCTGGGAACTCCTGTCTTCCTCCCTGGAGGTGAGAGACATTTCCTGCTTTGTCTTACTGCTGACAAGCTGGTTGGAGCTACACTGATGCAGCTAGAGCCCTGCAACTGGAGAAGCTACATGGAGATCCACACCACTGCTGAGATGCTTCCACCGTCGCTGGATCTGCAAGACTTTCTACCCACTGGCTTGTGATCTTCCTGCCTTCAGCATCATTGTATTGCTGCGTGAATCTAAAAAGAGGAATTTATGGACTAGTATTGACCTATGGGGTAATATCAGACTTATGACTTGATTTGGAATGGACTGGGACATTTTCTTAATGTACAATTGCTCTTTGATATAAAGTTCTCTCTTGCACACATATGAGTGTCTCTGGGTTTATTTCTCTAGTCAGCCTGGACTAACACAGATGGTGATGTGACGGTGGAGGCCGAGAAGGGATCAATGCAGCTACAAGCCAAAAAACAGGAGGCAAACCAGAAAAAGGAAAAAAAGAAAGCCCCAAATGTTAACCCCAAATCAAATTGCCTTCTAATTGGTTCTTTTTAAAAAACCATTTTATTGGGGGCTCCTACAGCTCTTATAACAATCCATGCATCAATTGTATCGATCACATCTGTGCATATGTTTTGGTTGTGTCTTATAGTGGTTCTGTAGGACAGGGTAGACCTGTCCTGTAGGGTTCCAGGGCTGTGAATCTTTACAGAAGTAGGCTGCTGCTGCTGTTTCCCACAGTGTGGCTTATGGATTTGTATCGCTGATTCTTGATTGGCAGCACAGTGCTTTAACAACTGCATCACCAGCAGGAGGATAGACCTTCCCCCTGGCTTCAGAGAGAGTGTAATCTGCTGACACTTTAATTGCTGTTTCTGAGCCTCTGGAACCATCACAAAACAAGTGCTGTAAGCCATTCAGTGTGGGGTTCTTGGAAATCAACACACACACTGTGTCTCATCCCAGGTCAGACAGTTATATGCTGTGACTCTGGGCCGGTCCCTTAACTTCTCCGGGGTTCAATTTCCTCAGCCCTAAAATCAAGATGTGAATACTCGCTATTATTAGCTAGTTGGGAAGATTAAACACAATAGTATGTGCATTGGCATGTGTACCGGGGGACTTCAAGAAGTCTATGAAAAAAATCCCATTATTTTTATCTTTTTTTTTTTAATAATCATTTTATTAGGGGCTTATATAACTCATCACAATCCGTACATACATCATTTGTGCCCAGCACATTAGTACATATGTTGACTTCATCATTCTCACAACACCCGCTTTCCACTTGAGCCCTTGGTGTCAGCTC
>NW_022107432.1:26742110-26744162 GCF_000313985.2 Echinops telfairi | reverse complement strand
TGCACCCATTGTCTTCAGTGACTTCAGGTGTTATATCTTTTGGTAGCCAAGCACCATCTGCTTTCTTCACCACATTTTCTTGTCCACCCATTGTCTTCAGGGACCGTGCCAGGCAGGTGAGCATCTCAGACTGTCGAATTGTTAGAATGAAGCATTCTTGTGTTGAGGGAGTACTTGTGCAGGGGCCCACTGTCCATCTGTTTTCTTAATACTCAACCTATAAATATAGTACATAGATCTATTTCCCCCTTGTCATATATAATTATATTTACATCTTTATATGCCTGTATTTACATCTCTATGACTACCCTTTGCCTCCTAGTTCTTTCCTCTATTTCTTTGAACTTTTCTCTTGTCCCACTATCATGTTCTGCCTTCATTTGGGTTTTAGGCATTCCTCTCGGTTACATTGCCCTTGATCCAGCCCTGCAAGGCCTCCTGCACCCTCTCTGACAAAGAACAACAACTCTCTCTACTCCTGTAAAGAGTTCCAGTCTCGGAAACCCACAGGGACAGTGCTACCCTGTCCTACAGGGTTACTATGAGTTAGAAGTGTGTTTGGCTTTTGTATATATATTTGTGTATGTGCATATCATCTGTTTTAGATACAGATAGTTATAGATATGTTTTGTCCATTGTATATGTGTATATTATATATATGCTATATGCATGTATATATATGTGTGTATGTACATATATAATGGTGTATATATACACACATACAGTGTACTTGTGTATATACATATATACTAGTGTGTATATATATACATGTGTAATGGACAAAAAGAGACTTACATATATATACCTATATGTGTGTATGAAAATATGTATGTGTGTTTGTGTGTATAGCTAAGGACCAGATGGTACAGTGATTATGCAATGGGTTGCTAACTGCAAGACTAGCAGTTCAGAATCATCAGCCACTCTGAGGAACAAAGATGGGATCGCTACTCCCGTAAAGACTTAAAAGTCTCAGAAACTCACAGGGGCAGTTCTACCCTGCCCTGTGTGGTCACTGTGAGTCAGAATTGACTTGGTAGCAGTGAGATATATATGTCCATTGCTAGCAAGGTCTTTTTAATTCATGCTGACCTTAAGCCACTGGTTCTCAACCTTCCTAATGCTGCAACCCTTTAATGCAGTTCCTCATGTGGTGGTGACCCCCCGACCATAAAATTATTTTTGTTGCTACTTCATCACTGTCATTTTGCTACTGTTATGAACCGGATGACCCTGTGAAAGGGTCGTTCCACCCCCAAAGGGGTCGCGATCCACAGGTTGAGGACTGCCTCCTTAATGGACATAGTAGAACTGCCCCTGTGGGCTTCTGAGCCACCAGGGTGGACACATATGGATGGATGGATGAATGAATGGATGGATGGACAGACAGACAGACAGACAGACAGACAGACAGACAGATAGACAGATAGATAGATAGATAGTTATTTATATGTACCCTGGCAAGATTATGTGGCAGTACTCAAGACATGGGAAGAATGAAAGGAGTTTCTCTGATGTTGAACTTCAGGACAGCGGTATCATTGCCTGACCCGCGCTGGGTGATCTAGACCTGAAACTGAAGAGCCTGTGGCAGGGAGGTGGCGAGTGGGTAGGCAGCGATGGCGATGGTGTCAGACATGGGAATAGACATGTTGGAGACAGAGCAGGAGCTTGGTGGGAAGGAGGAGTTGGCAGTGACCATCCCTGAGTAATTGGGAAATCAGTAGATGGCTGAATTTTGAAACCGTGTGGTTTGGGTCTGCCTCCCTGCTGAGAATTCACATTTCTGATAGGCTGCTCCACTGACTCAGAAGCTACATTTTAATAAGAAGAGTCATCTGGAGATCTTGTGAAAATGCACTGGGGTTCATTTTAGTGGGAGAGGGAGGGCTTTTGGAGGGAGAGTGGGAGGGGCCATTGAGGGGAGGATGGCTGAGAGGCGAGGTCTGAATCCAAGCAAACCCGGGCACAGCTCGTGTGTGTGTGTGTGTGTGTGTGTGTGTGTGTGTGTGTGTGTGTGTGCGCGCTCCGCTGTTTGCTGGGCACCAGGAT
>NW_022107432.1:26725440-26742010 GCF_000313985.2 Echinops telfairi | reverse complement strand
CACCAGGATTATTCTTGTCTAAGGGGCAAGGTGCTGTCCCTGCCCTTGAGAAGGCCATGGACCAATGGGAGTGACCGGCGTTTGGGGAGCAATGGCACCTTGGCCAGGTATCTGATGGTGGCAGGAAGGCAGACCACCACGTGAGGAGGGGCACCTAACCTGCAGCCATGGGGCAGGTGTCAGGATGGCTCAGGCAGGAAATGAGGCTGACCAGGGGAGTGCCCAGCAGGGTGGGGTGGAGCAGCATGGTGTTCCCAGGGGTGGGACCCAGCTCTTAGAAAGTACACAGGCAAGAGACAGCTTGGGGCCTGGGGGCCAGGTGGGCCAGGGGTCTCGTTGCTCAGAAAGGCCCAGAAGAGGGAGGATGGAGCCCAGAAACTCTGCAGGAAGGTCAGGGCAGACAGACATGCTCCCCTGGAGTAGAGTTTCTGGGGTTAGGTGTATGTGGGAGCCCAGTTCCTGAACACTGAGGATGGAGAAGAAGAAGAGCAAGTGGGTGTCCTGCTGGGTACCTAAAGCCCCCTTGGTGGAGAGAATTTATTTTTGGAGCATTTTTTCATGACTTGTAGCCTACTTGTTACATTCTGTCAGACGGGAGGCACCTCAGAGCCTCCCCCTCTCTGGGCATTGGCAAAATTGTCCTGTGCTCCCCCTCCCAAGCTGGGGTCACCACCGAGAACCCCTTCCATGTGGGCAACCAGTCCCCAGCCCCTGCTGAAGGCAAGTCTGTCTGATGCCAGCCCTGGCTCCTTCAGCAGGGGCCTCTGGGTCATGAGCATGGTGGTTGTGTGAAGTGAGGAGCAGATCTAAGGAGCACATGCCCCTGAGAGTGAGCACCTGAAGGCCCTGGGCCTGTGCGGCTCTTAAGAGTGACAGGGGGCCAGCTGGACCTAGCCCCTGTCCAATCGCTGTGAGCTCCCCTGCAGCCACCAGGCTCTGCAGGGGGCAGCAATATGCCTGGGCCCTCAGCAACATGGGAGTCCTTGGGGAAGTGTTCCAGCCGCCATGGTACTCCTTGCTTCCCTCCCAGGAGACCTGAGTCAGACCAGAGAAGCCACTGCCAGGCCACACAGGGGTGGCAGGTCCAAGAGCCAAAGGCCAGCAGATTGAATCCCCCAGCCATCTTCCCCTGTGGAAATGACAGCCTTGGACATGCTCTGGGGGTGATTCTACTTGCTCCTGTAGGGTGGCTATGAATCAGACTCAGCTCAATAGCATCGGGTTTTTTGTTTGTTTGTTTGTTTTCATTACCATAGGACATCCAGTGTTATCATTGTGATGCTAGGGCTTATCATGGACAAGCCCAAGAATTCAGGAAGTACTGCAACTCATTCAGTGCCCCAGTTCTGATCTTGTTTCTGTTGTGCATGCAGAAAGCGATCCGCTGGGGGAGTTGGAGATAAAAAAGCGGAGGAAAGCCTCGGAGCCCTCCTGGTAGGAATTGCAGTCCCCAGAGCAACAATGCCTGTGGGGGTGGCGAGCAGGGCAGGGTGGCCAACACCAGGGATGAGGGACGCAGAAGCGCGATAAGGACTGGAGGTCAGGTTGGGGAGCAGCTCCAGGCAGTTACTATGTTACTTGTGAATTGAACAAATCAGGCAGGAAGCTGGCCCCCCCTTCTCCCCGTCCCCCCCGAAAGGAACTTGCCTCCTTTCAGTCTTGACCCTTTACAGACGGCCAGCAGTGGTTCTTGCAGGCAGGCAGGGCGCAGCTGCGCTTCCTGGGAAAGCCTGCCTTTGCTGCTGGTGGCCCAGAGCGAAAAGAACATGCAGGGCCTTTGTCCAAGAGCACTGGGGACAGACTGATGGACGTGGCAGAGCAGCCAGCCCAGGGCGAAGCCGGTTGAGGGAGGGAGGCTGGGGGACTGCACAGCCCAGATGTCGCCAACGGCTCGGAAGCTGAGACCGGAACCTCGCAGTGCTGGTGAGATGGTGGAGCTGGGTTACCTTCTGCGGCTGAGGACCAGTGCTGTCTGTGCGTGCCGGCTTCCTCCCAGAGATTTGGGGCGGCCAGGGGTGTCTGTGTGCGTACGTGCACGCAGCCGGGTAAAGGGAGGGGGCATTGACTATTTAAAATAGTACCTAGGAAGCCCTGGTGACATAGCAGTTACACGTTGGGTAAAGTGGCAGTTCTAAACCACCAGCTTCTCCTCAGGAGAAAGATAGGGCTTTCCACTCCCACCAAGAGTTCCAGTCTGGCACCTATAGGGGCAGTTCGACTCTCGGCACGCAGCGAGAGCCGCTTCCCAGGTACCCACTGCTGTCACGTTGACTCCCGACCGTGTCTGTCAGGGTAGAACTGTGCCTCTTAAGGTTTTCGGTGGATGATTTTTTTCAGATGTAGTTTGCCAGGGCTCCCAGTGTGGTTCGTGGAAGACAGGAAAATACACTGCTTTCCCCACTGTAACAGTTCCTAAATGTTTGCTGGGACAGAATCTATATAAACCAAGTGTGGGCTGGATAGAAATCGGCATGGATGGGCTGCTTTTCGGTGAAATTATTATTCCCTTCCTTTACACACTGAGGAGCTGACTCAGTTTACTTCATGTTCACCCTTGATAGCCAATTGAATTGTGTGTATTTACTGCCTAGATGTGAGTACACACTCACGTATTCACACATGCTGCACAGGTCACGTAAACATGTGCCACACGCACCTACAACATACAGACATACTGCACATCCACACACCAGCTAGACACATACACCACTCCGCTTGTACACTGAAACACCACCTCCATGCATCCTCACGCATGCCTGACCCACCCTACCACACCTCCTAGACATCTGTGTGGGGGGGCTTCAATACATTTTGGGGGAAAATGGAATGAAAAGATCATGAAACTTCCACTGATTTTTTTAAAAACTCCCGTGTATACACACATCATTTACATACACGCACACTACATAGTCACATGTACCACATACACACCACCAACCCACACATCCTCCCTTGCCCGTACAGATGCCAACCCTCAGTGCCAGCACGCACCCAGTCTCCCTTCCGTCTGCTTTCCCGGGTTTCTCCATCACTTCTTCCATTTTTTAGATTAGAGCAAAGGTTCCCAAATTTATTTGACCCACTGCCCCCTTTTCAGAAAATAAATTATTCAGAGGCCCCCCCACCCAAGCAATGAAAAGCTTTTGTACTGTAGCTCATAATCCAGGATAAAGTGTATGTGTCTACTTTTGCACCCCTCCCCTCAATCATGCCGGCACCTCCAGGGGCAGTATTACCCCCTTTGGGAAACACTGATTAGAGCATCTGTTTGTATCGCCCCTCCACCACCTGCTCCAGTCCATGTCCCGCCTTAAACCTTGTCAAGATCCTGTGCCCTGCCATGTCCCGAAAACCCCATTTCATGACCACGTTCTCGAGCCATCTCGTCAGGCTCTGATCAAGCCCTAGGAAGAAGACCAGCTTGTGGGGGTCTGTGAGTGTCCTGCATTCACTTCCCAGAAGCCCCTGGCTGTTGTTGGCCCCAGACCCAGGACCCTCAGCTGGCATAGAGTGCTAAAGAGAAATGTGGTAGCTGAATGAATGAATGAATGAATGGTGGGTGGTGGGTGAATGAATGAGTGAACCAGTAAACCAGTGGTTCCACCCATCCAGCATCATATCACACTTAACGTGACTGGGCACAGGTCTGACAGAGCCAGAGGTAGAAGAAATGTTAGCGCCCATGTCAAGTAGAATCTTGCAGTGCCATGGAGAGAGGGGGCTCTAGAGGGCATTTGGCTTGCCTTGCTGATTGAAGGACAAGGCCCCTTTCTGACCTCTTTCCACTGCCTTAAGGGTGCACATGTGTGTCCTGGTGGATGCTCTTAAAGAGCATCAGCAGGGCCAAGAAGAGAGGCCAAGGCCAGGTTTGTCCTTGCCTGTGCTCCCAGGTCATCATCTGTTTTCTGAGTGTGACGTAGTGTTTCTAAGTTCCTGTCTAGGGTGGACTCGAACTTGTGGCCATCCCAGAGGGGTCACAAATACAACCCTGGTCCATGAGGTTCTCAATGATGATTTTTCCCCCAAAGTAGATCACCAGGCCTTTCTTCCAAGGTGCTTCTGGGTGGACTTGAAGCTCCAGCCTTTCAGGTAGCGGCTGTGTGTACCACCCAGGGCATTGTTGATCCATGGTGATTCACTGTCGATCAGAGTTGGGAAAAGCATGAGGCTCACATGCGGGTTAAACAAGTTCAGAGTGAAGAATCCCAGGATGGATGGATGGATGGATGGATGGATGGATGGATGGATGGATGGATGACTGGGAGATCCGGAAGAGCAGCAGAAGGACAGGTTCTCATCCTACCCTGATCCATGCTTGCGTCTCATGCTCAAGTCCTCTGCCGGCATCAGGACCACTAGGAAGCAAGAGAGAAACACACCGGAGGGAAAATTCTGAGATGCCTTTTCTAGGGATGTAATCCATATATTAAAAAAATATATATTCTCAATGGATCAAAACAGAAAAGATGAAGGCCCAAAGAAATGATGTTTTCTTGCCCGTGACCACTGAGCCACCGCCTCCTACCGCCGAGTGGAGGCTCAATCCTAAAGCCCCTCATGCTTCATGGAGAAGTCTCCTTCTTCTGCTAAAAAACAATGTTATTTCTGTTCCCGGTGATCAGAACCACAAAGGTCAACAGTTTGGAAAATTACCAAAAAAAAGACTGCTTGTTTATTTCACCAACTTCCCCCACTATCCCCCCATGGTTGGTGCTTGAGGTGGTTGTGTTTAGTCCTCTGATAGTATCAATAACCCCAGGATGGACATCTGGTCCTGGGCCTCTGATAGCATCTCCAATTCCCTGTGGTCACTCTGTGGTCCCCTTCGGACACAGCCCTCTTTGTGTGAGCAGGGAGCTCAGGCTGCAAAGGAGCCTCTGCTGGGATGTGGTTGGCTCTTGGGATGCGTGGTAGAATGTTTTTGGCTGTGGGGCTCCAAGAGAGCCAGTCCAGTCCAGGAGCAGGGGCCAGTCAGGAGCTCCTCCCAGCCCTCGGGTTGCTTAGTAACCGGTGATCCTGGAGTTGACTGACTCCTGGTGGCGCCTGTGTCGGAGGAGACCTGCGCTGCACAGAGCTGCCTTTTCACAAGCAGCTCTCCAGGACTTTATTTGGGTGGATTCAAACTACCAACCTTTCAGATAACAGCAGAATGCACCGACTACACTCCCCATTCATTCCGGGATGGCTTGGAATGGCGCTGAATTCTCAGGACACTGGTGGGCTTCTGTGGTGGGAGATCTGGACATAGAGGGTGAGAGGAATGGCCTTCTGTCTCCCTCTAGACCCTTTCAATAGGGTGCCTTTTCCTTGAAGCCCCACCCCATCTGTGTGAAGTAGACAGGGGTGGGGCCGAGAGGGGTTGTGTGGTGGAAGACAGCTGGCATCCCTTTGACCACGTGCCTCAGACCTCGGCTCCGTTGGATGCCAGAGGCTTGGGTGTTGACATTCCAACTTCTCTTTGACTTCACAGCTGTCACCCGATGGCTCCTCCACTTCCATCCCCTCGCGTCCTCACCCCAAATCCTGGTTTTACGTGCGTCCTGCCAAAGCCCTTCATGCCCTCAGACACGCAGGCTGGCACACACACCCTGCCGGGACATCTCGGGCATCCGTCCTCTCCTCCCAGGTCTCGGCAGTCCGGGGCCTCGTCCACTCTGACCCAGGCGGAGCTGCCTCCTACGGTGCCCATCTTCTGTCTCTCCCTCCGGTAATGGCCTTCACGTCTCAGGGCCAGAATTACCTATCTTCCTCCCAGCTGTGGTGGGGGCGCCCAGGCTCCTAGAAGGACGCCATGAGGCCAGCTCATCCTCCCGTGGCCCATCCAACCAGCCAGCTGACCAACCCACCGAATGACTAGTCAGCTTCCATGCCTTTTCCCAGAGTTCCGGGTCTTGCTTTCTTCCAACTCTACTCTCGTTCACACGGCCCTTCTTTGAGCCCCTGGTTCAGCCTGAGGGCCCCTTCCCTGGCCTCTCGAGGCTGCCTTGTGGTGGGCTCTCTCTTGAGGCAGGGCCTCACCCTGGCGCGGCGTTTATGAAGACTCCTTTCCTGGAGCTCCACTGTCAGGTAGCCCTGCCCTTCTTTTCTTTGAGGGAGCCCTCGTGACGTGAGTTCGAAACCACCAGCTGCTCCCCAGGAGAAAAAGCGGAGGCTTTCTACTCCCGTAAAGAGTTCACAGTCTCCTAACCCACCGGGGCAGTTCTACCCTGTCCGATTGGGTCGCGCACTGAGTCGGAATATGGACCCGATGGCAGGGAGTGTGGAGTTTGGGACCGTCCCCAGAAGGAGACCTGTTGGTGCAGCAGTGGGGTGCACACCGCTCAACCCCACTCAGTTGCTCTGGGTGTGTGTGCATGGACAGATGACGCGGCCTAGGCCACCGTCAGGGGCAGCTCTACACGGCCACATGGGACCGCTATGAAGTGAAGATCCACGCAGTGTCCCAGGCAAACGCATGGGTCTGGAGCTGTGTCCCCTCTCATCTTGGGTCCGTCCACCTGCCGTCCCAACAAGGCTGCACCAGTGAGGGCGGGGCTCATGCCAACCAACCTTTCAGATGACAGCCTAGCCCAAAGCTTTGTATCTGGGCATGGATGGACTAATGAATGAGTGAGTGAGTGAGTGAGTGAGTGAGTGAGTGAGTGAGTGAGTGAATGAGTGAGTGAGTGGTGGGTGAGTGAGTGAGTGCCTGGCTCTGTAGAGGGACTGGATACTTGTGTCCTGCCCCTGTGAGACAAAGAAACCTATATTCTCTAATCATTTCTCAAAGTGACAAACTCCCCGGCTCTCCTCTCCACCCCTTTGCTGTGGGAGAACTGACACTTGGGAGAGATTGGATTTTCAGTTTCACTTTTCCCAGCCTGGCACCCTTTCCTCCCCTGCCCTTCTCCATTGTCCCAGGGGCTCCTCTCTGGGCCTCCCACCCACCCGCCAGCACAGAGGGGTTTCTGAGGCCCAGGGAACTTACTTGTACTTTCTCTGCCTTTCCCAGAGCCCAGGGGGAAACCATAATTTAGGCAGCTTTCTAAAAATAGTTCTTCCAGTCCTGGAAAGAGGACTTGCTTATTTTTGAAAGTGCTCCCTGGCCCCTCCCCAGTTCTCCCCGAGACTCACATTGCAAGGCTTGTTGTTCAGGACGCCCCCCACCCCCACCCCATGCCTTCCCCCTGGCCTGGGGCCCAATCACAGGTCTGGCATAGCTAACCACATGCCCTCCCCCCTCACTGACAGAGAGGCTGTCAGGGAGCTGGACTCAGAGCAGTGGAGAGATGTGGAGGGGACAGGCTTTATCTTGATAGTCTCAATTCCCTGTCCTAATCAGAGATGGATCTCAGTCCGATTCCTTTCTTAGAAAGCTCTGAGGGGGGACAGCAATTCCAATGTGGGGTCTGGAGAAGGAGTTTGAGGCCCAGGCTCATCCGTGGCATCTTTCCGAGCCTCACAGGGCCTCGTCTGTACAGAGGAAGGAATGATCAGAGCTGTCTTAGAGTTCTGGTGGGGAGTGGAGATGCGCCTTGTAGGTGGTCAGGACTCGATAAATGACAAGTGTCCCGGACCAGGCAGCATCTGATTTTGTTGTGCACAGGGTAGTTTGGGTTGGAAGCGACTCAATGGCAACAACATCAACAACAACAACAACACAACTTCATTATGATCAGAACCACTGGATTTAGAACATTCACACAAAAAGCTCAAACTCAGTCCCATTGTCTTGATTCATCTCAACCCTATAGGGCAGAGAATTGCCCTGTGGGTTTCTGAGACCTTAACTCTTTTTTTAAGAAATCATTTTACTGGGGCTCATACAACTCTTATTAGAATCCATACATCCACCCATTGTGTCACGCATATATGTACATTTGTTGCCATCATCATTCTCAAAACATTTTCTTTCTTCTTCAGCCCTTGGTATCAGCTCCTCATTTTTTCCTTCTCTCCCTCACCCACCCTCCCTCTTTCATGAATCCTTGATAATTTATAAATTATTATTAATTTTTCATGTCTTACACTGTCTGATGTCTCCCTTCACCCACTTTTCTTTGGTCCATCCTTTAGAGAGGGACTTATATGGAGATCATTGTGATTGGTTCTCCCCTTCTCCCCCACCTTCCCCTTCCCCTCCTGGTATCTCCACTCTCATGATTGGTCCTAAGGGGTTTATCAGTCCTGGATTTCCTCTGTTTCCAGTTCTGATCTGTACCAGTGTACATACATCCTCTGGTCTAGCGAGAATTGAAAGGTAGAATCAGGATCATGATAGTGTGTATGTGTGGAGGGGGAGGTGGGGTGGGGGGGTGAGAGCATTAAAGAACTAGAGGAAAGTTGTATGTTTCATCAGTGTCATGCTGCACCCTGACTGATTCATCTCCTCCCTGAGACCCTTCTGTGAGGGGATGTCCAGTTGCCTACAGATGGGCTTTGGGTCTCCACTGCATACACCCTCTCATTCACAATGATATGATTTTTTTGTTCTTTGATTCCTGATACCTGATCCCTTCAACACCTCGTGATCACATAGGCTGGTGTGCTTCTTCCATGTGGGCTTTGTTGATTCTGAGCCAGGTGGCCACTTGTTGACTTTCAAGCCTTTAAGACCCCAGACACTATATCTTTTGATAGCCAGGCACCATCAACTTTCTTCACCACATTTGTTTATGCACCCACTTTGTCTTCAGTGATCATGTTGGGAAGGTGAGTATCATGGAATGCCAGTTTGATAGAACAAAGTATTCTTGCATTGAGGGAGTACTTGAGTGGAGGCCCAATGTCCATCTGCTACCTTAATACTAAACCTATAAATATATGCACAAAAACCTATTTCCCTATTGTCATATATAAATATATTTACATATGTACATGCCTGTATTTAGACCTGTATAAATGCCCTTTGCCTCCTAGTTCTTTCCTCTATTTCAGGAGTCCTCAAACTTTTTAAACAGGGGCCAGTTCACTGTCTTTCAGACCCAGACTATAGTTTAAAAAAAACTATGAACAAATTCCTACGCACACTGCACATATCTTGTTTTGAAGTAAAAAAAACAAACAAGCAAAAACACCCGGTGGGTCAGATAAATGTCCTCGGTGGGCTGCATGTGGCCTGTAGTTTGAAGACACCTGCTCGATTTCCTTTTACTTTCCTCTTGTCCCACTATCATGCTCAGCCTTCATTAGGGTTTCAGTAATTCCTCTCAGTTACATTGCCCTTGATCATGCTCTACCAGGCCTCTTACACTCTCCTCACCACTGATTTTGGATCACTTGTTGTTCTTTTGTCCCTGGGTTTGTTAACACCCACTTCCTTTTCCCTGCCTCCTCCTCTCCCATGTCCCCCACCACCCTGAACTGTCCATCCTGTTGTTTTCTTCTCTAGCTTGTTTATCCTGCCTATCTTATCTAGATAGACCTGCAGAGATAATAAGATGCATAAAAATCAAGACAGAGCAAAACAAAGCAACAAAAGAAAACAAAACAACAACAAAAAAAGCCTATAAGTAGTTCAAGGTCTGTTTGTTGACCTTTAGGAGTGTTTTCCGGTGGAGTCTGATGGGGTGACACACCCTGGCCCTAAAGTCTATTTTTGGTATTCTCTGGGGATTTTATTGCTCTGTTCCCCTTTCTGTTCGGTTGGACCCCCTTAGTGTTTCACCTCAGTGTGTTGGGGTCAGAGCGGGCACCATTCCCACACTGTGTCTCCAGTGTTGTCCCCCATAGTGCTATAGGTCAGTGAGGGACTTGGAGTTTTGTAGTGGGATCGGCCCTATAGAGACCGTAACTCTTTAGGAGAACAGAAAGGCTCATCTTTCTCCTGAGGAGTGGCTGACGGTTTCAAACTGCTGACCTTGTGGTTGGCAGCCCCAGGTGTAGATAACCCACTGCACCTCCAGGACTCCTGACTTAATGGGGAAAATGCGATGGGCAGTGAACCACTTATTGTTAGCTGCCATTGCTTGGGCTCCTGCCTCATGATGTTCACACACAAACACAACCCTGGTCCAATATTGGCAGATGGGACCCTTGTGATTCCTAGGATTTTCATTGGCTGCTTTTGGGAAGTACACTACCTGGGCCTTCTTGCTAGTCTGTCTGAGTCTGAAAGCTCTGCTGAAACCTGTTTAGCATCACAGTAACTTACAAGTCTCCACTGAGGATGGGTGGTGGCCGTGTGTGAGGTTCTTTCACTCAGACTCAAACATGGGGCTCCAGAATGCCAGGTGAGGAGTCTACCATGAAACCAAACGGCCACTCTTGTAAGTCAAGGGGACGTAGTATGTTGAACCATCTTCACGGGAGGTTTTTGTAGTTTAGAGATACTTGAACATTGCCCAGTATACATCATCCAACCTAAGAAGGTGAAGGACCCCAAACCACAACCAACCCCGCTGCCATCATGTCAATTTTGACCCACAGTGACCCTAAAGGGCAACATCGAGCTGGTCCTTGTGGTTTTTGAGTAAGTCTTTACGCACTCAAGCAGCCTCAGCTGTGTCCCTCAGAAAGGCCAGCGGGATTCAACCACCAACCGTGCAGTTCGCAGCCCAGTGCTTAACCCCCTGCATCACCAGGGATCCTTTGTGAAGGACCAGAGAGTAAATAAGCAAAATGCGGGTTTTCTTGTCTAAAAACAGTCACAGATAGACCATATTGAGACCAATAGGTGTGGCTGTGTTTCGGAAAGACTACATTTACGAAAGCAACCTGACCTTGGCCCAAGGATTGTAGCTTGGTGATTATTTGGAATAACACATAAAATTCACTCGTAGATAGAGACAACAGTCTGCAATAGAGAACATTAACTTTTGGATATCTTTATAGGAACAGCACTAGATTTTAGATAGAGAGAGGAAAGAGAGGGAGGCAGATGGATGGATAAAAACATAGTACCTAGATGGTTTAGATAGATGATAGGTAGGTAGGTAGATGGATGGATAGGTGGATAAATAAGTAGATCAAAGGTAGATAGATAGATGGGTAGGTAGGTAGGTAGGTAGATGATGGGTAGTTAAATAGATGGAGGGTAGATAAGTAGTTAGGTAGATTGATGGATAAATGGAGATTTATAACTTTTACAGTTCCTAGGCTCTGATCTAGAAAAGACTTGGTGACTTACTGAAGATCCCTTGGGCTGCTGACTGTGAGGTCAGCGGTTCAAAACCATAAGCTGCTCCACAGGAGAAAGGGCTTTCGACTCCCATAAACAGTTGCAGTCTCAGGAACTCACAGGGACCGTTCTGTCCTGCCCTTCAGCATCACCAGGAGTTGGCATGGGCTCAATGGCAGTGAGCGGCACTGTTGGAAGAGCGAGATCAATATGAGCTAATGTCATCCTCGTGACCATCCTATGGAGGATGCACGGTTTTTCCAATTCCAGTTTAGGGATGAGGAAGGGAGCAGGCACAGAGGGGAAGTAATTTTCCCTGCCTCCCATGGTTAGACCAGAGTTGGGTGTCACCATTGCCGACCACATCTGGCAGGAAACCTGTGTAGAGGAAGCCTGTGAGGGACCCCAGTCTGTTTGCTGCCTCCCAGGCATAGGCCTGCTAGTCTGAGGCTCAAGGCGAAAGCAGGCTGGTGTCCATGGACTCTGGACAGAGAGGGTGCGCACTACCGGAAACCATGCTCTCCCTGTTGGCTAGCAGGCCCCGGGGCCTGTGACCATTTCCTCAGTGACACTAAGAGGCACAGGCAGGGTCAGTGCATGGGGAGGAATCTCTGGCCCTTGAACAGGAAATTGTTTACATTCCTATGTTTCACACAGCAGCTCTGGGAAGCTCTGGGCCCCATTCCCAGGCCCTGGCCCCAGGGGATCCAGTGGGGACCGAAGTCAAAGGAGCTTGCTCCCCAAGATCCCACAGCTCTGCGATCAGACCAGGGGCCTTGGATATCCTGTCTGTTCCCTTTGCTTATGAATGTAGCCACTGACCAGGCCCCCACACACATCATCTGCTACTCTACTCCATGCCTTTTGCTTAGGCTGGCCCTCTGCCCTGAATGCCTTTTTCCACACTCTGCACCCTTCCTTAATTAGGTCTCTTTCAAGACGCTAACAATGCCATCTCCTCCCAGAAGCCTTCCCTGACTTATCTTTCACCCTGCAGGCTAGACCAGGAACCTCCCTTCTTGAACCCCTGGTGTTGCCTCAGCTCCCCGTTGTCCCACATTGGAGGCTGACTCACTGTCTCCTTGCCCCCAGGCCCAGCTCAAGGTCCAGCACACCATCCAGAAGTACGTGTGTTAGAGCGAGACCGCTCTGTCCTCCGTTCTCAGCTCTTCACTTAGAGGATGGGGTTGGACCTGTGCTAGTCTTCCTGTAACCAACAGGGCCAGGGGCCAGTGAGACCTCCTCCCAGGGACCCTGGGGAGATGAAATGAGAGAAAGAGTAGAATGATCCATCCAGTGCCAGACTTCTAGTAGACCGAAGAGAGACAGACAATAGCCTGCCCTCTTACCCTAAATTATACACACGGGGCAGGGGATGGGAGAAGCCTTCTGAATCGTCCAAAGCCATAAGACGGCGGCTGCTAAAGCTAAAGAGCCCTGGCGTGGAGTCCGGATAATTTCTTGTGGGTCCCAGCTCTGTCTCTTGGTATCGGACAGTCCTTGATCAAGTCGTGGAACAGCCCCTGAAGGCTCTATATCCTCACAGGGAAGGACGGTTGATAATAATAACCTTCCCAGGTCACTCTGAGGCTTCAATGAGATCTCAAAGCTGTCTAAACACCTGGCCCAGCTCACAGGAAATCCTCAGTGATGGATTATGACGTAGGGAATTTCGGTCCACAGAGTCTTTGAGAAAACGCCAGCCAGGTTGCAGTTTAGGACAGTTCTGACAAATGTACCCTATGCTTTCGTGGTTTGCAGCTTTGGCATCAGACAGCCCTAGGTTTGAATCCCAGCTATGCCACCAACTAGCTGTGTGACCTTAGGCAAGTTCCTTTACCTCTCTGAACCATGGTTGGTTTGGTTTTATTCATCCATTCATTTTTACTCTTCTATAAGCTGATCACTGATCTCAGAGGGTCATTTGGATGGGAGCTGAAATGCAGGCAATGCTCAGTGTTCGGCACCTAGACAGACTTGAGTATTGCTTCTCTGGTGGTCTCGTGGGAGAAGGCAGACACACTGCTGACTCTGTGGTAGAATTCTCAGCTTCCACATGGGAGATCTGAGTTTTATTCCTGACCAAGCACCTCATGGGCAGCTACCACCCATCTGGCAGGGGAGGCTGTGTTTTGCTACGAGTGGGGCTTCAAAAGGTACATGGAAGAGTTCCATTATCTTTCAATTCCATTTGTCCATGGACTTTTTGAAGCCCCCTGGTAGGATGCTGAACAGGTTTCAACTGAGTTTCCAGACCAAAGTGGACTCGGAAGGCAGGCCCGGTGGTCTACCTCTGGAACTCAGCGACGGGAAGCCCCTGGAGCACTAGGCCCCAATGTGCAAGTGTTCTGCTGTGTCTGGGGCACCATGAGTCAGGGGCTGACCCCGGGCCAGGTCACCACAGCAGCTGTTCCCGAGGGCGCAGGGGCAGGTACACAGGGCTTTTTGGAGTCCTGCTGACCACAAGGAGCCCTCGTGATGCTGTGGGGTATACACTGGTTCAAAACCACCAGCAGCTGGACGTGAGAAAGAGGAGGCTGTCTACACCCATACCTATGTGCCATCTTGAAAACTCACAGAGCAGTTCTAGTCTGCTGCGACTCAGTGGAAACGCGCGAGTGAATGAATGAGTGCAATATCTGGTAGAGGGAGGGGCTAGAGGCCAGGGTTGAGGGGGGGGGGGGGAAAGGGTAAGAATTTCAAGGTTAAAAAACAAAAAAGAAAAAGGCAAAAAAACAAAAGGAAGAACTCCCGCCTGGGAAAAGAAAAGGAAACCCAACCCCCAAGGGAACAAACCCAAAAACCGGGAAGGTCAAGGCCGAAAAAAACATGAAGCCCTTAAGGGAAAACCCGCCAATTCAAAAAAGAAAAAACGAAGAGCAAAACAACCAAAAACAACAACCCGGGAACCCCAACCAAACAAAGAACAAACGGGCAACAACCCCGGTCTCCTGGATTCAGGTGGATGTATTTTCTCAGTAGGGTTGCTTTGAGCCAGAGTCATGGGTTGGCTTGGGGTTGGTTGAATTTCTCTGAAGGGGACGCCCTGTGAGGGGCTCTTGACATTCTCACCGGAGATGTTGACTACACAGTTGTGTCCTGGTGGTTTGATGTCACGGGTCTGCTTAGAGAAGACTGTCCCCACATGAAGAGGAGGAGAGAGCTGAGTCAGAGGAGCAAGGAGACAGGAGGAAGAGGGCCTGGAGCTCTTAGTGTTAGGAAGGAGCCCAGTGAGGGAAAGCTGAGTGGGAGCAGCCAGGTTCAATCCCTGTGGTCCCTGTTCCCACTCAATGGCTTTTGATGCGTCTTTGCATCCTGTTTTCCCACATTACTTCCCAACGCTCTCCCTAGGAAGAGACTCCATTTCTCTTCTTTTCTAAAGGGCTTTTGCAGCAATGTATCTCCCCGGGCCCCTCCACCCAAGGACGAAGGCTTAAGTTTCCAATGAGCTGAGAGTCCAGGGAAAAGCCCCTGGGCACTGGTCAGGACCTTTCCAAATATGGAGAAGTGCCAACCAAAATTCAAAGTCACCGGCATTGGGGTCTAATAGAGACTGGTGGATCCTCCGAGACCTGCTTTTCAGTCAAACAACACAGGCCTCCGACGTGAATTGTACCACCAGAGAGGAACACACCCCACAGCACAGTCACCCACAGGAGCCCCAAAGAGCAGGATTTGTCCCAAAGCAAAACTCAGAAGGCAGGCACAAAGGAGACTGGAGACTGAAACTCAGGGAGGGAGCAGGAGGAGTGGCGTCACACTGGGGGAAATGCAACGATGACATGAAACAAAACGTGTTCAAATTGCTGCATGGAAAGCTAATTTGGTCTGTAAACTTTTACCCAAACCACAACAAAAACAAAAAAATAGATATCATTTTTCAAACCTTCTCAAATCCAGAAGGCAACAACGGTTGATTTCTTATGTGTGATTGGGCAAACTCCACCAATGGAGCCCCACCGGTGCCTGGAGATGGGCAGAGACTGCTGGGCTATGGGCAAGGCAAGCCTTCCCTAGCCAATGGCGATGACAAGAAAGCCACAACATAATTGTTATAAACAACACCCAAATCAGCTGCGGTAGAGTCTGACTCGTGGCAACCCCATGCGTATCAGAGTAGAACTTTGCTGCATTCCAAGGCTGATCTTGTGTAGGTAGCTCTCCAGAGGCACTTCTGAGGGGGCTCCAACCTCCAGCACCCCAGTTAGCAGGCAGGCATGTCACCTGTTTGCACCACCCAGGGTGCTGGCCTTCTCTTATGGAATGTCAGTCCTGCTTCAGGCATCCTCCTTACGTGATTTCACGTAGTCCTCACCGAAATCCAGTCCGGGAGATGCTCTTAAGATCTGAATATCACAGCCGAGGAACCCGAGGCTCTGAAATGTTCAGACACAGGCTCAGGCAGGGACAGACTACAGGGCAGTCACAGGTAGGAGACGGTGCCCTCAGGAACACAGACATAAACAAACTGCCCGTTGGGAGGAGCTGAGAGGAGAAGCCAGCAATGGAATCCCAGGGGCTTTTCCCTTCCTCTTTGCCACCAGGAAGCGGGCGGGAAGGATGTGTGGGAGCAGGGGGTGAGCAAAACTTGTGGGTGGTAGGAGATGGAGATACAGCCTACAGTTGGAGAAGAGGCGGGCAGCCCTTGGGACCTCTAGAAACCGCTCTTGGTCTGGAGGAAACTTTCAAGACTGGAATGACTTCTCTCTTTGTGAAAAATCGGAGAACCCGGGGGCAGTTCCTGCCCGTGAGTTCATGGTCATCGGTTGCATTCCTCACCTGGTGCCGCCCTCTCACTGGCTCTGCCCATTCCATTTCACCACCGTCGACAGACTCACTGTCCCCCGAAACGTCTCCTCCGTGCTTGAGAGTTACTGCTGACAATTGGGTCCCATATAGATAATTCTGTAAAGGAGCCCAAGGGTCAGGGCGAACATTCCTTACTAATCCAGCTAAACAGTTGTTTTGTTTAAAACTGGCACCAGGGAATCCTTTTGGCTCGTGGTTTGGAGCAATTCTCTGAGCTAGAGATTCGGGGATGGTTCCTTTGTTCTTTTTTCTTCCCCCTCCCTTCTAACAAGGTGGGAGCTATTTCCAAATGAAGCTGGAAGGGTTGGTCTCCTTCTCTAAGACAGTGAGGTTATTGGGGGGGCAAGATGAGAAGATTGGGGGGGGGACCTCACAGAAGTGAGCAAAGTGGTGGAGTAGTGATTGGACCACAGCCTGGACACCTTTCCTGGCTTTTAATACCTGCACTGTCCCTGTTTTAAGCTATCCCTTGACTTTGAGCCTCAGTTTTTCCCATGATCTCTACTGTGAGCTGGAGTCTCTAGGTGGCGCAAATGACTCATACACTGGGCCGCTAACCCAGCCCACCCAGCAGTACCTGGCAGAAAAGGCCTGCCAATCTGCTTCTGCCGAACCAGCAGTTGAAGACCTGCTGGGTTCCAGCTTTGCTCTTTGGGGTCCTCA
>NW_022107432.1:26723426-26725319 GCF_000313985.2 Echinops telfairi | reverse complement strand
ACATGGCCTTTGAGACTATTCAGCTGGGAGCATGTGGTTTGTGTCTTGGGTACACCAAGGGGACCCCAAGAAAGGGAGGCAGGAACAGACTCCAAGGAAGTCGTGGGTGGCAGGGGTGCCCTCAGGAACACCCACACAAACAAAGTGCCTGTTGGACAGCCCCTTAGAAGGGTGGATTGGTAGTGCTGCTCTGGGTCCCTTGCGGGGACGATACTTCCTGTTGGAGGGTCTGTATCCATTTCTTCCCTTGTCTTGAAGGCCACTGCCCCTTGCTCCCTGTCTTCAGAGAGACATTGAAAATATGTAGCAGGTATAGTAGGAGCCTGTGTGGTGTAAATGGTGATGTGCTTGGCTGCAGCCAGAAGCTTGGGAGTTCATACCCACTAGTCCAGTGGTTCCTCTGGAGAAAGACCTGACTATCTACCCCAGAAAAGATTGCAGTCTAGAAAACCCTATGAGGCAGTTCTACTTGAAGTCAACACAGTGGTACTTCACAATAACCTGGTGTGGAAACCGAACAGTGAGAAAACCATGGTTCTAAACAGCTGGGGCCAGCCAGCCGTAGTCGGGTATGCCAGCTGAATGCCAGCCTCTGGTAAAGCTTGGCTTAAGGGCTAATGAACCAAGGAAGGCTCAGAAGGAAATAGAATCCCAGGAAGTTCCCAGACACCTAGTGGTCCTTCCCTGGAACTCCCTTTGCGATGAACCCAGCCTCACTAGCTTCAGAAACATTGCAGAGGCTGAAGAAACAACTGTGAGCTGGTCCTTGTTTCACACAGTCCTCCCAAGCATGGCAGTCCTCAGAAAACCCCAAGGTGGTCCACCTGTGTCTACCTACACAATTGGCATGTGACTAAGCCTGAGAGTTGGCTCTTCTAGGTCGGTTAAAAGATTAGCACCATGCTTATAAACAAAGATAAAAGACAATTACATATAAGTTCTAGAAGGACATTGAGAATGGTTCATGATTTACCTAAGAGGCCGGCTTAGCTGAAATGATTAGCTAGATTATGAGCATTTAGGAAACCCAGTCACATGAAGTTAGATTGGAACTTCAATAGAAAAATGCTCTAGAACTTGGTTCAAGGAATGCCTTCGCAGATTGACCGGCTCAAGGTGTTTGGAAAACTCTCTTTACGGCCTCTTTATAGGACAGAGGCTTTGATAAGCGCCCGATCAGATAAGAGTGTTGATAGGCAGTTCTCTCCCATTCCCAGTGGAGCCCGCGGTGTTTTCCTTGCCTTTGTCATGAGCAACATTTTGAGTAGTGATGTCCATGAAGACCATGGGGGTGAAGACCATGGTGATCATTCTGCTGATGGCTTGATTCTAGGAGAAAGACCGAGGCTCAAGACTTTAAAAAAAAAAACCAAAACCAAAACAAAACCTAGAACCCAAACTGATGAGATAATATTCCACAGAGATATTTTTGTGTCCAGATATAGAAGATGTGTAAGCAGAGAATAGGTGAGCAGGAGGTTGGTGTATGAGCTAGGGTCTCTCCGCTGTACATGCTCAGATGGCCTGCATATATTTGCTTTCTGCTTGAGCCCTTGGTATCAGCTCCTCATTTTCCCTCTCCCTCCCCGCTTCCCCCTCCCTCATGAACCCTTGATAATTTATAAATTATTATTATTTTGTCATACCTTATACTGTTGAATGTCTTACTTCACCCACTGTTCTGTTGTCAATCCCCCAGGCGGAGGTTATATGTAGATCCTTGTAATCGGTTCTCCCTTTCCATCCCTCCCTCCCGGTATCACCACTCTCATCACTGGTCCTGAAGGGATTATCCATCTTGGATTCCGTGTGTTTCTAGTTCCTATCTGTACCAGTGTACATACTCTGGTCTAGCCAGATTTGTAAGGTAGAATTGGGATCATGATAGTGGGG
>NW_022107432.1:26720100-26722572 GCF_000313985.2 Echinops telfairi | reverse complement strand
CATGACCCCAAGTCTACCTTACAAATCTGGCTAGACCAGAGCATGTACACGGGTATAGATAAGAGCTGGAAACACAGGGAATCCAGGACAGATAAGGTGGGGGTGGAAAGGGGGAACCAATAACAATGATCTACCTATAATCCCCTCCCAGGGGGACGGGCAACAGAAAAGTGGGTGAAGGGAGACATCGATCAGTGTGAGACATGAAAAAATAACAATACTTTATAAATTATAAAGGGTTCATGAGGAAAGGAGGGTTGGGGAAGGCGGGGAAAAATGAGGAGCTGATACCAAGGCTCAAATAGAAGGAAAATGTTTTGAGAATGATGATGGTAACAAATGTACAAATGTGCTTGACACAATGGGTGGACGTATGGATTATGATAAACGTTGTACAAGCCCCCAATAAAATGATTTTAAATAGAAAAAGAAAAAAATTTGTACAAATTGTTAGATGGAAAATTAAGTCGCTCTGTTATCTTTAGCCCAAATAAAACTAAAACCTTAAAAAAAATAAACACGCATGTAGATTATATGAAAAAAAGAGGAATAAAAGAAACACGGGGAGAGTAACGTTGGAAGAAAGGTAAATGCATGCCCAAGAAGGAGCTGGCGGGACCCAGGAGAGCCGTTGGGGAAAGGGGGACCGTTGGGTATTGGGTGGAGAGCTCCTGCTAATCTATGGGACAGAGCAGTTGCCCTGCCTGACGGCTCTGTGCTCTCCCCTCTCTTGCTCAGATCACCATGAGGACCTAGGGCAGCTGCCTGCTGACCCCCAGCCTGCAGTGACCATGGCCCCCCGCAAGAGGAGCCGCCATGGCCTGGGCTTCCTGTGCTGCTTCGGGGGCAGCGACCTCCCTGAGATCAACCTGCGAGACAGCCACCCTCTGCAGTACATGGAGTTCTCCAGCCCCATCCCGAACCCCGAGGAGCTGAATGTCCGCTTCGCAGAGTTGGTGGTCAGTGTGGGGGCAGGAAGGAGGGTGTCGGCAATGGGGAGGAGGGCAGAGAGGAGGAGGCTAAGTGTTGGGATCTCTGCCTCTCAAAACCATGTCTGGAGTTGGGGTTGAGGTGGTGGTGGGGTGTCCCCAGGAAGGCTCAGCTGTGTGGGAGAAACAGAATTGTTCAATAACCAGGAAACATTATTTGTGTCCATGGACAAATGGACCAATCTCCTATCTCTCTTGGATGCTAGACCTCATGGTGTAGCAATTAATTCACCATAAACTAGGACAGACGCAGGGTTTGGGTGAGGAAAGGCAGTGAGGAGCCTCCAAGAATTTCAGAATACTTGACATCTTTCTTTTTGGCAATCTGCTGTTTTCCTGGGATCCCATTATCACAGAAAGAGGCACAGGGACAGAGCAGAATCCTAAAGGCAGACCTGGGGCACTGGGACACCTGGAACCTGGTTTGATTATATGGCATGATTATATTGTGTGTCTAACCAGAGGCGGTAGAAGCCCTGGGGCTCACCCCAGTACCAGCAAGACCCATCCGGACCAGGGCATTGCTGTTTTATGAGAGCCCCCTGTATGTGGAACTCGATACTCTGAGCAAAAAGAGTCTGAGGGTGGAGACAAAGCCTGTACATCGGAAGGCCCTGGGTCAGGAATGTCGGATCCACACCTAGGACTCAGGAATGAACTCATTGACAGCTATTCTTGTTCAAGTTTATCTGTGTCCGATTGTTGGTCGTCCATCTGCAGGAGGCCTGGAAGGAGAGAAGCAGTGCCCTTGTGTTAGTCTGAGTAGAATAGAGAAGCAAATCCAGGGAGACTTGTGTGTGGAAGAGAGAACTTTATATCAATTGTACATTAAGAAAACATCCCTGTCCAGTCCAGATAAAATCCCTAAGTCCGATATTACCCCATATGTCAATACTCATCCATAAGTTCCTCTTTAGACTCATGCAGCACATGCAAGGATGCAGAATGCAGGAAGATCACAGGCTGGTGGGTCTTAAGTCTTGTGGATCCAGTGGCAGTGGAAGCATCTCAGCACTGGTGTGGGTCTCCACGTGGCTCCTCCAGTTCCAGCTCTGGCTCCATCAGTGTAGCTGCAGGTAGCTTGTCAAGAGGAATGATTTTCAGGGAGACCAGCAGAGAGCCCATCTGGCCTCCAGTGAGCTATTTATCCCCTTCATACCTCCAAATGAGGTCATCAAGCTGATTGTTGACAGGCTAGACTCCACTCTTTCCCAGGCTTACAGGAGATTATGTTACTGCCACAGCCATGCTAGCCGGAGTGTGGTGTTTCATACCTGTATTTGGTAATGGATGTGTCTTATTTAGGCAATCCATCTCTTCACGTAACAGCCATAAGATGAGACCATGAGGGTTAAATGACAAAGTTGTTCAGCCTTACTGAGAATATCAGGTTCAAGGTAAAAAAAAAAAGGTCAGTGTTGCCTTCATTGATCCCTTGCCTCGGGATTGGAGGAGAAATTGAGTGTGCAGTAGTGAGGAATGC
>NW_022107432.1:26717645-26719685 GCF_000313985.2 Echinops telfairi | reverse complement strand
AAAGGTTCCTTATAAGACCTCTAGCAAAAGCCAGGATGAATCGAATTAAGTCTTCCCCGGAAGGATACCTGGTATGTTCAATGGCCTCATATGCTCATGAAAGCAGGACAAGAAATACAGATGGCTGGAGAAGAGCGGATACCTTTGAATGATGATGTTGGCAAATACTATTGAATATACCATGGACATCCAGATAAATGAGCAAATCTATTTTGGAAGAAGTACAATCAGAATGCTCCTTAGAAGTACGAATATGAAGACTGCCTCACGGACTTTTGACATATTATCAGGAGGGACCAGGCCCTGGAGAAGGACATCATGCTTGGTCAAGTAGAAGGTTAGCAAAATAATAATAATAAGACCCCATGGAGATGTATTGCTATGCATCAATCAGACCGACTGACTGGCACTTAACAATAGAGTAACACCAAGGAGACCAGCCTCAGGTATCAAAGAAGAAAAATATTTCTAGGGCTTCTGTGAACTGGGCCCTGGGTGCACCTTGCGGATTTCAGGATGAGCCATGATTCCCTCCTGCAAGGATGTGAAGTCGAGCAGCAAAGACAGGTTTTGAGCAGTCATGAGATAGCCTGCCTGAACCAAGGACACCTCCCATGAGAACTGAAGGCAGAATGATGGCTCAGTGGATGCATGGAGGCGTGTAACCATGACAGAGGGGGCATTCCCCCACCCATGGACGAAACAGCATGTGTGAAGGTCTCAGGTCAGAAGGAGCTGGGCCCCTTGGAAGACTCCACGAAGCCCAGAATAACTGTGGGTTTGGGATTAAAGGCTATGGGGAGCCACTAGTGGCTCTAAGCAGGGCTAGAGGTGATCTGATCTGCTTTTCTGAAGGACCTTTCACGAGACGCTGTGGAAGAAGAGTTCTGGTTAGACTCTCGGGAGGCTACTATTGCCAGCCAAGTTAGGGAGAAGGGTGGCTCGGACCGTGATGTTAGTGAGGATGAGGACAAGGGAGGCAGACTCAAGACCCAGTTAGGAGGAAAGATAAGAGGATTTGGTTGGGTTGGTGAGTGCTAGGAATTCAGTCCGACCCAGCTTTATGACTTGAGAAACGAGGTGGATGTGGGGGCCAGGTGCAGGATAGAGCGAGCTGGAAGAGACTCAGGTCTCAGGGGTTGGGGTGATGAGTTTAATTTCTATAATCTCTCTGTGCCTCCTTCCCCTCAGAGATAAAATAGATCGTGGTAAGGTTCTAACATTATGTAAGTGTCCGTGGTACTTCGTGTACCTTCAAGTAGGGTAGGGCCGTTGAGTCGGAGGGTCTGGAGCTCACAGGTTTGAGAAAGTTTGGGATCATCACTAAGCCCTTGGGAATAGTAAGAAGGTGTCACTTAGACAGAAGCAATCGAGTGAAGAGAGAAAGGAACTCAGTTTAGCGCCCCGTGGGACATCTACATGTACAAGGCATAGAAGATGAGTCCAATTAGAAACGTGAGCGAAGTGGGAGGAACTCCCAGAGAGTGTCGCTGTTGAAGAACCCAGGGAAGAGACATGCAAAAGGGTGTGGTAGTCCACAGCGTCATATGCTGCCTGGACCAGCCAAAGATGTGTCCATTGATGTGTTACTGATCTGTGTATATAGCGTCAGGGATGAGAGACTGCTGATGAAAAGAGACAAGTGCCTCAATAACCAGAATAAAATGTTGAGTATCGCTTCTCTGGAGGTCAAGCAGGGGGAGATGGTTCTCACTTGGTCTACGGGAGATTGGCACAGGGGTGGGCCTGACGTTGAGCCACGGGAATTAGACAAGCGTTCTTTGGGTGGCTGGGTAGGGAGGGCAGTCTGGGTGAAACTAACTGCATAAATAAGCAAAACACAGAGGTCGAAGACATGCGGAGTTTGTGTTGGGAGACACATGGCGCACACAGCTCCGGTGTCCCCTTTCTTTCTGGTCTTGAGGAAATGCTACAGAAACCTCTCTTTCGGGCTCTGGGAAATTTGACTAAGGATCTTCTTGAGACTTGTGGAGAGTGGCTTCAGGAGAGAGCTTCCGTTGGGCCTCAAATCTGCAGTGT
>NW_022107432.1:26691816-26717226 GCF_000313985.2 Echinops telfairi | reverse complement strand
AAAAAAAGAGTATAGATATTGAGATTTAAAACCCTTCTAGCTAGGGGCTTATAATTCCTTAGATATTGCTTTCACTGTTTATGAGTTTTGCACACATAAATGTTAGCGATATTATGCGCTGTTGTCCTTGTGTGAGTTTTGCTTTCAATAAGAAAAGGGCCCATTATGACTGAGCTGAGAACCCATTCTGTCCTTTATGGCCCATAGCTGTTTTTCTGAGGGGCCAGAGCATTTCTCATGAACGATGGGAAAAAGAAACTTAGAGAAGAGAGCTTTGTAAGCGCCATCTGGCACAGCCAAGTCTATCAAGTTGCCCCCGATGCGTTAGAGAGTTGCCCGCAACTTGATGAAACTTAATAGTTCTGCTTCTTGGGAAACGTGAGACAGGCTGGCAGAGGGCCGGGCACTGGGGTCTGTGTGGGTAGCCTTGTCATGGGTGTGCAGAAAGCCACTGCCTTTCTGTGGAACCAATCAGTGCCCCCTCTGAGATGGCATGCCTTTCCTATTCTGCTGAACTCTTTGTCCTTGTTGGCTCTCTAGGGTCCATCCTGGGACCCACATAGAAGCAGAGGGAGCCAGAGGACTGCTGGGAAGGACTAGAAAGATGAGAACCAAGAATCTGAGTATGACTGTAGACTGAACTGCTTCCTTCGACGACTTCACTTAAGGTTGACAAGAGGAGAAAGACAACACATGATGGGCAGGAGAATTAACCCCCCCACACACAAACACACCCCCAAACTCACTGTCATAGAGTTGGTTCTCATTCCTAGCAACCCTACAGGACAAGGTAGAACTGCCCCTGTGGATTTCTAGGACTATAACTCTTTATGGGAGTAGAAAGTCATGTCTTTCTCCCTCAGAGTGGCTGGTGGTTTCAAACTGACTGACCTTGTGGTTAGCAGCCCAACTCCTAACCACTACATCACCAGGGCTAGCCAAGCTCTACTGGAGACCACAAGGACCTGGAGTCAGAGGAGGGTGGGTATGGAGAGGCAAGGGGGCCAGAGACACGCAGTAAAGGAAGTGTGGGCCGTAGCATGCGACGGAGGCAAAGGCACTGAAATGGTGCTTCTGGCAGAAAAGGAGTTGTGTGGTCAGCTCTCTCGTGTTCCGTGGGAAGGAGGTGCTAAGGCTGACCGATGGTTGGATTTGGGGGCAATGTGAGTTGCCATGGGGCTGAACATCGGACTCACCATCGTCTCTGGGATTCAGACACCGTTTTGTCTATTGTCTTGGCAGGATGAATTGGATCTCACCGATAAAAACCGGGAGGCCGTGTTTGCGCTGCCCCCAGAGAAGAAATGGCAGATCTACTGCAGCAAGAAGAAGGTACCAGCTCCGACCCCTTACTGCCATCGCAGGGTCCGCCGCCCGGGCATCTGTGGCCTCCACCTCCACACTCCCTTGTCCATTCAGTAGATGCCATTGTGCGCCAGCCATGGGAGGAGCAGCGGTGGATAAAACGGAGAAAGAAAGAGGGAGAGAGAGAAGGCAGGGAGAACAGAGAGAGAGAGATGAGAAATTAATTCCAGGCTTAATTACTCAAGCCTCATGATTCCTCACTTTCCCAGTTGATTTAAGATGAAATATCCTTAATTTGATCTCCTTGAGAGCTCAAGTAAATGATTTATTAAAATGCAAAGTTGTTTCTCACCACCTTTCAAACCAAATTGTGTGTGATTCCCCCACTGCCTTTCAAGGCCTTCAACCTTCCCAACGTTCTCTTCCTGTAACACTGCTACACACACACACACACACACACACACACACACACACCCCTGCACTCAGATGTCATCTATTAATCACTCGGCAGGTTCAGACCACCTCCACCTCCATATACACACACACACCTATGTTAGATGCCCCTCTTTCTGGGCTGCTTCCATGATCAACTTTTCAGTTCTACCACAGGGCATTGGTCGCCCTGTCTCTGGCCCTAGACTGTTCTATCTCAGCACAGTGATGGGTATTTAACAGGTGCTTGTTAAGTGCATTTGGAATGGGAGAGGGGTGCGCCAGCCTAGGCAGGAGGGCATGTGTGTGCTCATGCAGGTGGTTTGAGAGATGGGATTCCCCTCCACACCCCCACAACAAAGGCAGAATTCTTTCCTTTGGAGCCCAGAGCTTTTGAACACATGTGTCCACAAGGAAGCTACAGAGATCAAAACCAGACTGCTTCCCCACTGCTCTCTAATGTGGAGTCTGTGAAACAAGAGTGGACCCCAGTGGACCTGGCTGAGGAAGACAAGGCAAAGGCCAGGGCAGCTAGCTGGCAGAGAGGTGGCTGTTTCAGGAGGTCCATGCTCATGCAGATTTGAAAATAGAAGACAGACAGAAAGAAGATGGGGGGGTGGGGGCGCAGGGGGACAGTTCAAGGACTAGGGCCCAGGGACAAGAATGAGCCGGGCCTCTGTAATGTCCAGAGCAGATTTACTTGACTGGAGAGAGGGCTAACATTTCAGCCGACATTAAATTAATGTCTACTTAACCTCCAATCATTCTTGCCCATGTTCCAGGGAGAGGTTGAGGTTGAGCCTCCTGGAACCTGAGAACTAAGCCAATATCCTTCTGGTCTGGGCTCTTCACTTATCCCGCACTCAGGAAAGTCTGTTAGTTAAATCAGAAGCCAGAGAGGACTCTTGAGTTTCCAAACTCTGGGCCTTGGATGGCTCTCTTCCTCTCTTTTTGTTAAGTTACTCTTTCTTTGACCACCTACTATGTGTGTGTTAGTCTGGGTTGACTAGAGAAACAAATTCATAGACACTCATATGTGTATAAGAAAGAGCTTTATATATAAGAGCAATTGAATATTGAACATCCCAGCCTAGTCCAGATCAAGTCCTTAAGTCCAATATGAGCCCATATGTCTGACACCAATCTATAAAGTCCTCTTCAGAGTCATGAAACACATGCAATGATGCCGCATGCAGGAAGATCAAGGCCAGTGGGTGGAAAGTCTTGTGGATCCAGTGGTGGTGTAAGCTTCTCAGCGCTGGTGTGGGTCTCCATGTGGCTCCTCCCGTTCCAGGGCTCTATGTGCGTTGTCAACAGGAATGTCTCAAAGGGAGTGAGTGTGTCCTGCCTCCAGCGAGCTATTTATCTCCTTAGAGCCTCCAAATGAGATCCTCAAGCTGCGACCTGATTGACAGGCTAAACTCTACCCTTCACTCCTAAGTCTCAAGTTGACAACAGCTGATGTAACTACCACAATGTGTTAGGTATTACTCCAAATGCTGAATTTAAGTGCTCCTCAAACTACCTGAGAGACTGAGGTTTCATATTCCCAACCCGTCATAGGCCACCGCTTTTTAAAAACACCATTGGAGTGATATTACCAGGAAATAAAATAGAAGGAAAGGGGGAAAAAAGATGCATAAAGTTTAAGCACACTTTTTTATAAGGTTCCACAGACATGCCGCTACATTTTATTAAGTATCACCAGAATAGATATAGCCTAGGGTAAAAAGGAAAGTGGTCAGCATTGGGCTTGTTTTTTAACTGCACCCATGGTTCACTGAAAGCGGGTCTACCTGGACAGCCTTTGCCCATGGCATTGCCTGGACAGGAGAATAAACCTTTGTGATCTCAGGGAAGCAACGGCGATGTAGTCACTTCCTGAAGGTCACCCCAGCAGGGCGGGCCTGAGGCAGGAAGGCCCCTGCTGACATCAGGTGGAATGCAGATGCTCCGCTGGTCCTGGGCTGCCTTGCCTGTTGGTCAGGGCCACCCCTCTTCTCGTTCCAGGAGCAGGAAGACCCCAACAAGCTGGCAACCAGCTGGCCTGACTATTACATTGACCGGATCAACTCCATGGCTGCGGTGAGGCGTCCCTCTCTCGCAGCCTGCCATCATCCTGCCTACCCGGCCCCCACACTGAAAGGCTGAGAAGTTGGGGGAAAGCCCTCCAGATGTGTCCTCCGACTTTCCTCTGCACCAGACGGCCTACAGACGGCGCCTCGGCAGCATTCTGATGGTCCCCAGAGTCTCATCATCACCCCTCCCAACTGTGGGAAGCCCGATCTCAAACATGTGAACGCTCACGAGCCCGCTTAGATGGATGCCCCAGATACTTGAGAAATGGCCAATGCCCGCAATTCTCCCTATTTTAAAGATGAGAAAACTGAGGTCCAAGACCAGAACCGGGGTCTTCTCAGAGCCTCAGGGTCCCTTCTCACTGTATCACCTCATTGTAATAAACCGTCCCCTGAAGGACCCTCCCTTTCTAAAGGGAGGGTGGTCCCTGGGTCACAGCAGGGCTGGGAACACAGGGCATTGGGAAAGAGGACGTCCAGGGTGACTTTCGCTGCCTTCTGCCCTCTGCACCCACAGATGCAGAGTCTGTATGCATTCGAGGAGGAGGAGACGGAGGTGAGGAACCAAGTCGTGGAAGACCTGAAGACAGCTCTCCGGACGCAGCCCATGAGGTGTCACTTCTGATTCCTCTTCCCTCACTCGCTGTCCTTCCAGGCCTCCTCACCCAATCCACTCCTCCTCCACTCCCTGGGACACCACACAGTTGTCTGCCCCTATACTGTACAAGCTTCATTCCCAGCATTCCACTCAAGTTCACTTGACACCACCTCCCTTGTCAGCTCTCGTGGTCCTCTCTGACTGAGGCTGAGAAGCTACTGAAGCAGCTCACGTTAGGGCAGAGGGGAGACTGACCAAGGCGAGTGCAATCAAGTGTAGGTCTGAAGACATACCTGAAGGTACATTGGGTGCAGGTGCTTGCTCGTCTAGTGCAGTGGTTCTCAACCTTCCTAATGCCATCACCCTTTCATACAGTTCCTCATGTGGTGGTGATCCCCCAAACCATAACATTATTTTTGTTGCTACTTCATCACTGTCATTTTGCTACTGTTATGAATTGGGCAACCCCTGTGAAAGGGTCATTCGAACCCCAAGTCGCAGCCCACAGGTTGAGGACTGCTGGTCTAGTGGCTGGCACCAGAGTGTTCACAGAGGGAGTGAGGGGCAGCATCAGGTGGGTGTGGGTTGAAAGGTACTGCCACCACCAGGGGGCGATGGTGCCTACAGATCTGCAGCTTCCATCTAGAGTGGAAACAATCAGTCTTGGGGGGAGACCAGGACAGGGGAATAAGCGTCCCGAAGACACTATAAAATAGAACCCCAGAATCTCTCCCCTTCTCAGACCACATAGTGTGGGGGTGCCAAAGAAGGGTCAGGAGAAACAAAGGCCCTTGAGTTAGGGTCTACCTAGTGGTGTGCTCCAACTGGTTCACACCCACTCACCAGAGCTAGCTGTTAACTTTTCGGGGATTTTTTTGCAAACCAGTTGTTAAGTGTCACTATGGTTGAAAAAGAAAATTTTTACTTAGTTATTTATTTAAAATTCTATTGGGGGCTTGTACGGCTGTTATCACGATCCATCCATTGTGTCAAGCACATTTGTACATATATTGCCATCATCATTCTCAAAGCATTTTCTCTCTACTTGAGCCTGAAAAAGAAATTTGATAAACTCAGAATGAAATCATCTGTATCAAAAACAAAGATCATAAATACTCAGGCCATCTCCTCGGTCCGTAGTTGCTTTTATGCCTCCTGCCATTGGCGGTACGCCCGGGAGTCGATCTGCATCCATTGCATCTGCAGACTGGGGGTTCTCTGCAGACGGGGGGTTCTAGAGGCTGGCCTGCTGGTCTTCCTCCCCTCTGAACGTCATGCTCAGTGACATCACATGGGCAGCTGGGCCTGGGCTCTATCATGAGTGTTTACACCACGAAGTGCTGAGATTGTTTTTTAATCCTCTTTCTTTCCTAAATCAGGAGCCTTGGTGGCACAATGGGTTAAGGGCTGGGCTGGTAACCTCTAGGTTAGCAGTTCGAAACCACCAACTGCTCCATGGGAGAAAGATGAGGTTCTCTACTCCCGTGAAGAGTTACAATCTCGGAAACCCACAGGACAGGGGGCGGTTCTACCTGCCCTATAGGGTTGCTGTGAGGCGGCACGGACTCAATGGCAGTGAATTTGAAGTTGAGTTCTTTCCTAAAAGAACCAGTTTTAAAAATATGTACTAGCTATCCACTGGTTTGTCGTGTGTGTGTGTGTGTGTGTGTGTGTGTGTGTGCACACACATGTGCACGCATGAGTGAATTCTAGGCCGAGCCTGGAAAAGGGCTTCACGGAGAATGAGAACTTCCTGTACCTCTGTGCTTTACTCTCTAGGGGGGTTACAGATCTGGCAATGGGGGTAGGGTACAGAGACAGTCAGGAAGAGACTAGGGGTGAGGTCACATCTCTAACTTCCTGCCTCTCACAGCCCCTTGTGTGTAAAGATGAGCCTGGCCATGCTCACAGTGAGTAACCGAGTGAGTGTACATGTGTGTACACGAATGCCCTGGCCACACAGGGTGAATCACTTGGACATATTGGCCCACTCTGCTGACCAGCCCATTCATCTGGGCACACTCACCCACACTCACTCACCTCCCCCTCTAGGCATGTTTTCCCCCGGTTCATAAAATTCTGATCACAAGATTGACACACAGCTATTGTGAAAATGTGGAATAAAAATAATAATAATAAAGCATGTAACAGAAGGAAATGAAAAACACAACAAAAAGATCCAGATTTGTGGATTTCTCGTTTTATTTTAATAAGCCTGTTTGTACAGCATGGAAATACACACAGATAACCTTTTTCATGAATTTTTATACATAGTGGATTCCCACACTGCTGTTATGACTATTTCTCTGGGTCATTAATTATTTTACTAAATTAAAGGCTCTACACCTTTGCATGTGAGTGAGAGAAAGAGAGAGAGAGAAACAGACAGAGATGGATGTCTTCAGTACCCGGGTGCAAACGATGGACCACTTATCAGAGTAATGGTTTTACATAATAAAATAAAATGGATGGGCTTTTAAAAATAAACCCATTACATTATTTAAAATATTGCAGAATTTGTGAGCTAGCAATAAATGTGCCTCGTTATGCTGTAAGCAGCCAGAGCTAGCGGCAGATAAGTAACCACCACCATTTTGATGTACTGAGGACTTAAAGGATATTTGGAGGTCCCTGCAACAGCCCAAGTCTGGTATGAAAATAATTGTGGTTTCCTTGGGTGCTAAGAGCAACAGGTTCACCTAATACCACTATCCCTGGCTGCCTGCACTGATCATGGAAGAAAAGCACTCAGTCGTTTCAGGGAGATTAACAAACAGGAACAGTGTGATTTTCTTTTCCCCTCCAAGTTCATGGCCCCCAGAGTTCTAGCCCTTCAGGGTGGCAGAGACTGCAGAATCAGCACCCACACACGAAGCGTTTGCTACTGACCGTCAAGATTGCTCTCTTGACCAAGTTTCTCAGACTTGGTCCCGTGACTGGGCCCCTCCAATGGGCTCTCCGTTTGAAGACCTTCTCATTATCTGCCTGTCGTTCATTCTTAGCCTGCGTGGAGATGAGTCGTCAGGATTCCCGGAGGTGAATTTAGGTCTAACAGCCGTCATAATGGCTACAGGCATCTTCTTGACATAGATACTGCATGAAAACCATATGTATGCTCATCTCCCATGAGGGGGGAGAGGATAGATTTCAGTGCTTGAGATGAAATGTCCGAATGAATCTAGCAGCTACCAGGAGTAGGATGGAGTATGAGGTGGTATGTAGATAATGGGGATCCCTCTTGGCAGAAAGGAGGTGGTATCGCATGCAGATGTAAGGCATTGTATGTATCTTTTTTGCGAATGGACAGGTTTGTGACCCGCTTCATTGAGCTGGAGGGCTTGAGCTGTCTGCTGAATTTCCTCCGGAGCATGGACCATGCCACCTGTGAGAGCCGCATCCACACCTCACTCATTGGCTGCATCAAGGCCCTGATGAATAACTCCCAGGGCCGGGCGCACGTGTTGGCGCAGCCGGAGGCCATCAGCACCATCGCCCAGAGCCTGCGCACGGAGAACAGCAAGACCAAGGTGGCTGTTCTGGAGATCCTGGGTGCCGTGTGCCTCGTGCCTGGTGGCCACAAGAAGGTGCTACGGGCCATGCTGCACTACCAGGTGTACGCAGCCGAGCGGACGCGCTTCCAGGTGAGGGGCCTGGTGGGGAGCAGGGAACCTGACTGGGGTGAGGCAAATGGGGGGGTGGGGTTCCCATCCGGGGGATGAGGACTGAGGATTCTTTGTGACAGAGACTTGAGGGGATGGAGAGATAACGTGGGCTGCAAGGGGGGGCTGTTGGCTCAAAATGACAGGGAGAATACTGGGACCCAGAGGGTTCCCATGAGAAGACATGAGGGGCCTTCTGAGTTGCAACCTTCAATGAAAGTTTGGCTGGAAAAAGGGTCCTGGGGCTCCCCCTGAGACTGTAATATTGATCCGCTTTCTCCTGGGGCTTCTACATGGATCTAGCTTATGATAGGACCTCCCTTAAGAATTGTTGCCTAGAAAGCAATTGCTGGGGTCAAGGGGAGACCCTGTGGCCACATCAGTGCCCACTATGGGACTTAGGACCAGTCCCGGGAGTGTAGGCCAACGGCATGCCATCCTATTTTCTTGTCCCTGCTGTGGAAAAGCACCAGTGAGCCAGACAGGAAATATGAGCCCCAAGTGGCTTAGCCCTGCACCCTGAAAATACTCCGTAAAAATGAACTGTCATCACCAAATCTTTGGCTTATTCGCCAGCATGGACTATGTGTTCATTCTGCCATCAAACATGGATGAGCACCTGGTCAGTGCAGAAAGGGGACCCTGGCTCTTCGCAGAAGAAGCAAAGGGGGCGAAAGATGGTGTACAAGGATCAAAGGTGTGGGTGGAGTGGAGAGGGGCTAAGTCGGTACGAAGACCAGAGGGGAGGGAGACCAAGAGCTCTTCTTGACAAAGGTGCGTTTTAGAGGCAGTCCCAGAGGAGCGAGGGAGACGTGGAGGGAAAGAGAGAAGTGGGTAGGCCATTGCCGGGAGTTGGAATGCCAGGAGCAAGGACTCAGACGCTTGGCTTGTCATATTCAGGGCTGGCTTTTCCTTATCTGCCCGGCCTTTCCCTGCAGACACTACTGAACGAACTAGACCGAAGTTTGGGGCGATACCGGGATGAAGTGAACCTGAAAACAGCCATCATGTCCTTCATCAACGCTGTCCTCAACGCTGGAGCTGGGGAGGTGAGGCCCCTGGCTCTTGGCTCTTGCAGTCCCCTGGCACCTGGGGTCTGGGGCAGGTAGAGTGGGTGAGTGCTTCCTGGTGGAAGTAGCGGAGGGAAGGGGCAAGGCAGCGCGTTGGTGTGGCTGTCACTGCCATCATCTTCAGATTATCCTTGTAACCACAGGACACCTTCACTTGGGACATGATGTCAGCCAGACCTGGGCTGCGTATATCCCACAGCCTAACTAATCTGCAAGGAACCCTCTTGGGATAGTGGTTATAAGTTGGGCTGCGATCTACAAGGTCTGCAGTTCAAAACCACTAGCCTCTCCATCAGAGAAAGATGGGGCTTAGTACTTCCATAAACAGTTACAGTCCCAGAAACTCACAGGGCAGTTCTATTCTGTTCCGGTAGGGGTCACTATGAGTCAGCATTGATTCAGTCATGGTGAGTTCTGTCTTGTTTGTTGGTTTGTTTGTTTGAGCTAACCTGTGGCTCTAGAAAGTTGTGGCAAGGAGTAATTCTGGCTTTGCTTTGACACAAACTTCTTTGGGGGGTTTACCTCGACCTGCAAGCCCTCATGGGGAGTTTCCTGCAGAGGTAGCTTCATGCATCATATTTGCCACAGACAGCGAACGTAGACGATCACTGAGCTTGGGTGTGGCTGATGGCCCAGGTGGTGGGGTTATTTACAGCAGGAGAGCAAGCATTGGCCCTTCTGTCTCGTGCTCTATTGGCCTGATTCTGGATTGGCTCCTAGCCTGGCTCTTCTAGTAGAGGAGTGTGGCTTCTGTTCTTCCTTCTTTTGGGTCCCAATGGGGTCCTCAGATGATAAAACATCGTGGCATTAGAAGAAGATCTTGAAGGGCAGAGGAATGCCCCAATTCTAAGGTCATCAGACTCCCCAGTTCAGGCCAACCACTGAAGGACAAAAGGAACAAATCACAGCTCTCTCCGAATCCCTCTGGTCTGCCAGCACATCTGTGTGCATCCAGTCCCATCCAGGATTGGGTTAAATAAGGAAGAATCTGTCCTTAAGATGATACCATCACCCTTACCAGAGCCAGTTATTTACAGCTGACCTCAGCTCTCTGTCATTGATAGCTATAACTCCCCTGGTCATGGCTACGATTATCACCCCTCTAGGTAAGTTACGCCGTTGTTCCCATTTCACAGATGGGAAAACCCAAACCTCCTCAAGATCACAAAGCTCTTGAAGAGCAGAGCAGGGATGTCAAGCAAGATAGGTCTGATTCCAGAGCTGTATTCTAGTACATACTGCTGAAAGCAAAGGGAAAGCTGAGAAGGGAGTTGAAGGAAATGAGCCAGGAGACCCTGAAGAAGCTGGGCAGTGGGCTTGCTCTAGGGGAACATCACGGTCAAAGGAGGTCTCCTCCAGCCTTTTCTCGGAGCGCTGGGACCTGCAAGAGCAATGAGTAAGTTTGCTGCAGGAGATGTGAGCCCGTGGCCGGGGTGAGGCACCTGAGAATGGGGTTCTCTGAATTAGCTGGTGAGTCTTCTCTTGGTGACCCCCAGGATAATCTGGAGTTCCGCCTACATCTGCGGTATGAGTTCCTGATGCTGGGGATACAGCCTGTGATCGACAAACTCCGGCAGCACGAGAATGCCATCCTGGACAAGTAAGGGGCAAGACACCCATCCCGACTGCAAGCCTGTGGGCAGGTGTGGGATGGCCAAGACTTTTGTTAAGGCCGGTCTTCCCACAGAAGCCAGCAGAGCTTCTGAATCTGCTTTCTCTTTGTGTGGGGAGGTGGACAGCTCTCCCACCACCTTGTCCTACCTCCTAGCTATGCCTCTCACTGCCCTCTTGACTGGCCTTCTTGCCTCCTGTCTGATCTTACAGACCAATAGGCCCAGTAGTACACAACCACAGAAGGACTGCCCCATCGGGGGCCTTTGAAACCACGTGGTGTGTTCATTGGTTTTCTGAGCGGTTGGTGAGGGCCACAGGGGGGCTTGTTGGCTGAAGGGCACAATTCACTTCCTCTGTGTGATCAGTGAGCCCCCTCTGGTTCTACCCCATTAGTTCAAGCAATTTTATTACATGGAGTCTTAGGGGCCGAAGATGGATCTATTGAGGGTTGAGTTGGGGGGGGGGTGGAGGAGGCTAGAAATGAGGGCCCATTAAATTTATGGACTGACATGGGGCCAGCATGACCACACTGGAGAAGATAGATATAGCTTAGTGGTTCTCTACTAGGGATGCTTTTACCCCACCCCACACCCCACACCCTTCCCCCCCACCCCGGGACCTTTGACCAAAGACCTATATTGGTTCTCCCAACTGGAGCTGAGGGGGAGGCGCTGCTGTTGACATCTAATAGCTAGAGTCTAGGGTTGCCGATGACTATCCTGCAATGAGCAAGACAGCCCCATCATGACCAACAAATTGAGAGAAGTTCTCACTCCGAAATGTTCATCGTTTCAAAACGGAGAAACTGATCTAAGGTGAAGGGATCCCGGGTCGGCCTCTCTGACCAAGGGGCACTGGGTTCTGTGGAAGCAGCATGTTGGTCTCCAGGCAGGTGGTTTCTTTCTGGCTCTGCCTTGGAGCATGAGGGTTGAGGAAGGGCGGTGTACATGATTCAGCCATTTTGGCTTCTCTTCCTCTTTGGTCCGACAGCTCCTTTTCCCTCATTCCCGGGGCCAGGGCCCTGCTCTGAGAAAAGGTGAATGCTCATAGATCAGTCAATTTCTGCCTCTGTGGGATGCCTTTGGCACAAGATCAGATTGGAGAAGAAGAAGGGGGTCCTTCATCCGAATGAAGCATTCAGAGATAGTCAGTGTCAGGGGGCAGGGAGGGGCGGGCGGCGGGTATTGTTGGCTCTAACGTCTCCTCGCTCTTTCCCTCCTCTCCTGTCTAGGCACTTGGACTTCTTTGAGATGGTCCGGAATGAGGATGACCTGGAGCTAGCCAGGAGGTTTGACATGGTGAGGAGTCTGGTGGGGAAGGGAAGAGGGTGCCTGGTGAGGCACGCCAGATTCTGTACCGTGGTGGGCCCAGCGTTGGTGGGCTCCAGGGAGGGTGTCTCACCATTCTAGTTCTGGTGGGCCTTATCTCCCCTCTCCGGTCTTACCCGGGGGGCTTTACCGGATGCACTTGTGTGCCCTCAGCATCTTCCTCCCATGAGAGGAGACTGCCGTCCCCAAGAGCAAGCGAACCCGAGCTTACCTGAGATTAGGGGCAAATGCCTCCCTGAGCTGGCTTCCCACCTTCCAGTGCTTCCTGGGTCACCTGCCCCCATTGCTAACCAGATCCCACTGAGCAAACCAAGCCATCGTTCCATTTTAGCCTTCAAAACCACGAAAACCAACACCCCTGCTGCCTCAAAATGATATGGCAAAGTCCCTCCCCAAATAAAAACCCCCTTTTGAGTAGCGCTTCATAGTCACCAACCACTGTCCATTGTGTTCTCATAAACGCCCCCCACTTATCGATGAGGTTGTGTACCTTGTTTGTTATCGCACACGTAGAGGCCAGAGGATCGGGGCTATCAGCTCACGTTTCTGGACCTCAAATGAAGCGGCCTTTCCACCTGTGTCCCTTCTGGGTTGAGCCATCTATGCACCTGCTTCCTTCCCTTCGTTGGGATCAGTAGTTCTCAGCCAAAGGCAATTCCGCGCCACTCTCCCACCCCACAAAGCCATTTGCCGCTATCTGGAGTGTTGGGGGTTGGCATGACTTGGTGGAGGGTGTTGCTATCAGTAAGCAGAGGCCACAGTAGGTGTTGCTGAATAAGATACCATGCACAGGGCAGCTTCATAACAAAGACTTATCCAGTCGCAAATGCCAAGAGCACCAAGATTAAATATGTACTCAACATATTTCCCTCCCCTGTGCTCAGTCTCTTTCTTTCTATGCCTGGGACAGAGGCAGAGGAAGGAAAGCTCTCCTGGGATGTGGGACTCCGTACATGGGAGTAGGGTCATCTCTCCCTAGTCCCTTCCTCCATTCCCTTCCCTGCTCCTTAGTAACTGCCCCCCTCTGCTCCTCCAGGTGCACATTGACACCAAGAGTGCATCCCAGATGTTTGAGTTGATCCACAAGAAGCTGAAGTACACTGAGGCTTATCCCTGCCTGCTCTCCGTCCTGCACCACTGCCTGCAAATGCCCTGTGAGTCCCCAGCCCTCGTGACTTCTCAACTGGGCCACCAAGCTCTGGCCTTCAGGGTGGCCTGAGACAAGGCTAACAGGGCCTACTGGCTGGTGGATCAGCCTGCCTATGTCCTGGATAGACACACCCTTGGCAGACCAGTCCACAGGACTGGGGGCCTTGTGGTTACCTCCCTTCTTCAGACATTTCCCCCCACTAACAAGTGAAGCCGCCCTGGTGGTCAACACCATGGGATGACTTCTGCTGTCACCCATAGGAAGGGCTGGAGCCTTGGCCTTGAGCACCTTCAACATCCCAGGCCACCAGCAGAAGTGTGACTAGGTATTTTCAAGACCAAACAGCTCCTTCAGTTGTCAGCTCAAGACAAGCGTGTGGTTTCTCCTCTTGGGAAGTTCTACAAAGAGAAATCTGTGGTTGGGAGGGTAGCACTGATGTGGAATGAACATGCCTTTTGAAATGTTTCATCTCCTCCTCCATCTAGTCCTTCTTGCTGACTCCCCACCCCACCTTCTTTATCCCTGCCTCTCCATCCAAATACCAAACGTCAGCAACTACAGGACCAGGTGGCTAAGTTCTTAAGACCCAGGTAGACACAGCAGTTGAATAAATGATAGAAAGCTGCTACTAGCCACCCCAAAATATTATTGGAAGGCAACTTTAACTGCAGCCATTGGCAGTTCAGCTGTTCCTAAGTATGGCCCATGATAATGGTCAACCCAAAAGACGCTGATGGTGCAGTTGATCATCATGGTGAGGATGACAAGAAGCACAATGGATTGGGTGCTGAGCCAGGGCCAGGCCTGACCCAAGGTCTTTTATCACATCATCTCTGAACCTAAAATGACCTAAGGGGTGTGTATGCTGATTATTTCCATTTTACAGGGGATGAGCCGGAAGCTGAGAACATTATTTTCTCTATGGCAGGGGACTTGTATTCTTTCCCACTCAGGGCTTTGGATGAAACTTGTTTTTTCTCTGTAAACCAGTGACCCGCCTTCACCCTGTTTTCCTGGGCGAGGTACAAATGGAAAATTATGTCACTTTCCAACCCTTGGATCGAGAGGAGTGGTGGAACGGAATTTAGATCCGTAATGTGGATTACATATCAGTTCTCCAAAACTCAGCCCAGATGGTCTGCATGGAAGACGTAAAATATCCTCAGGGACCCTGATTTCAGCCCCCGGGGGTTCCCCTTGCCTGGTGTTCCGTGGGCACCATGTGAATGGGTCCTTTCAGCTTGCCCCTACATGGGGTTTTGTGAATATGGTCTTCCACTGAGAAGACCTTCTAGTTCGGCATTGATGTACAAGTCCCCATGCTCCCTTACTGCCCAGCAGGGGCTATTGGGACACAGACAGAAAAGAGGAGACTTGGGGCTCTCATCTGAAAGAAGTGCTCACCCCCACCCAGACTGGGACCCCATGAAATGAGGCCCATCACATGGTGCTTTGTCTTCATAGGTCAGGTCACCTTCCCTAGGAGCATTGCCTGGGTTCCACCCATCCCTTCTCTAGCCCGTGCTGAGGTTATTTTCTTCATCCTGTTCTTCAGAACCACAGCATAGCCAATCCTGCCTCCTCCTCCCTCCCCAGAGGCTTCCTTATTTTCCTTCAGAGCAGATTTGCTTTCCTAATGATGCTTTCATCGATTCTGTTTTTGAGATAATGGATAAATCAATTTGTATTCTCAGGATACAGCTGCCTAGAGTCCACACAGGGTGGGAAAGGAGCCAAGAAGCACTTCTGGGGGTAGGACAATCTGTAGGAAGGGCTGATTCATTGATAGCAGATCTGTTGCAGATCATCAAGAGATGGCTGGATTTGTGAATCTTCATCAGCCACACTGTGCTGTCTGTTCCATCAGAGGGGGTTGGGGGGTGAGGGGGTTGCTCAGGGTGGAGACGGGCACCCCCTCAGAAATCCAGGCGCAGGCAGTAGTTTAGGTCCGGGCTTCCAGGGAGCCCTAGGACGCAGTAAAGAAATGATGTCTGTCGCCCCTCAGACAAGCGGAATGGTGGCTACTTCCAGCAGTGGCAGCTCCTGGATCGTATCATCCAGCAGATGGTCCTCCAGGATGAGAGGGGTATGGACCCGGACCTGGCTCCACTGGAGAACTTCAACGTCAAGAACATCGTCAACATGTGAGCGGTGGCCAGACTTCACCCTGATTTCCTCCCTCCGTCCCCAGCTCCTTCTCACACTGAATCTCACCAGTGAAACTCAGCTCTCTGCCTCCAATCAGAGCAGGAGTCTGAGATGGATTCTAGCGGTGACAGCTCTGGCTTTTCCTTGGCTGGTTTTGGGGGGAGGAGACCACCAGGTTTTTCTTTTAAGGTGCTTCCAAGTGGACGCAACCCTCTAACTCTTCCGTTAACAGCCGAGCTCATTCACCATCTGTTCCGCCCAAACCAGGGTCTCCTCTCTCAAACCAGGCAGTAGGTACAAATGGGTTTTATGCAGTACTGGCCCCTAGCTCTCTGTGAGTGACAGACATGCTCTTTGAGTGGCTCTCTAGTGGGGCAGCCAGTAGTCACAGGTGGCTATGGAGCATTTGACAGATGCCTAATTTGAGCGAGGAACTGATTTTTTCATTTTAATCCATATACATTTAAATAGTCACATGATCTGGGGCTAATGAATACCACATTGGATCGTACAGGTTTAAAGGATGTGTAACTAACTCTCAATAATCCACTCGAGGGACTGGTTACAGGGGGGAGTTGAATGCATTAGATCAGACTAGGATAAACCAGAGGTCTGCAACTATGGCCAATGGATTGAAGGGGCTTTCCCAACTGGTTGCACTCTGGTCCATGAGCTAAGAATGTGTGTGTGTGTGTGTGTGTGTGTGTGTGTGTGTGTGTGTGTGTGTGTGTGTGTAAAGGATTGTTAAGAACAAATGAACAAACAAGAAAATCCCTCAAAGACTGTATGTGATCTGCAAAACCTAAACTGTTTACGCTCTGATCCTTTACAGAAATTCTGCCAACCACTGACCATGAGGCTGTTGGACAAAGCATGTCAGAGCCGAAGGGTTTGGCTTGTCATCTTTTTCTGACACTGGGTTTAGGGAACAGAGAGAGACAAATTTAAAAGCACATCAATTAATAATAAGACCTTACATTAACACCCTGATTTTTTAAATTTAAGTCTTCACTTAACTTTCAGGATGCATCTGAAGCAGGTAAATTGGCTCTAAATGATTCATTATTTTGCTTGCTAAAGCCAAGTAGAAAATTATGACTGGGCTTTCCTGCACCGGTTTTCATTGGCACCATTAATTGCGGATCTAGTTAAAGACCTAACTGGCATGTTTCAACAAGGACAGTCAATAAAGTAATCAAATTGGGGTTTTCTTTTTGTTTCTTATGATTCCTTTCAGTTTTTCACGGGGAAATGTTGCTCCTGCCCAAGGGTGAAGACTCCTTAGCCTCCCTGATTTGTTCCCCCTCCTTTTTGGGGAATAGAAGTTGGAAGATCACTTTCAATTATCAACATGGTCTCAAATGTAAGAAGGACAAATCCCAGATGTGAATCAACCTGGTAGACATGTTGTAGCCTGAAATGACTATCTTCCTCCCCCAGCTGGGACTGGGGAAGCTATAGTGGATAGGGGAACATGTGTGTGATTACCTTCTTTTCTCTGTTCTTAACCACTTCCTCTCCCACTAGCTAACCCGTTTCTGGGGAGGCAGCATGGGGGCAGGAAAGAGAAAGGGGACAAGCCTGACTCGATAGGGTCACGTGTGTGTGCACACATGACTGCATTCCTGGGGCCTTCAGAGAGTCCTTTCTGGGTACCTCTCTCTACAAAACGCAGACCACTGATCACGTAAGCTGCGTGTGTGTTACTTTCTTTCTTTTGTTTACCCCCAGCATTTTTATTGGCGTTTGGGTGAAAGATGGCAAAGCCAATTCATTTTCCATTCAACAATCACCACATCTTTTGTTTCATGGCCTTGGTTGCGATGCCCTAAATGTAGCCACCCTCTGCCCACTGCCCCTTCGTTCTTTCCTGCTTTCTGACCTTGGTGTTTGGGCAAATGCTGCTGAGGAGTTCGTTCCTGAGAATCCAAGTTAGGATCACTTGGTAGACCTGTCTATTGTTTGGCTAAAAGTCGCTTTCTGGGTAGAGGGGAGGGGAGCTCAGTTCCAGACCTGAAGGGTCTAAGGGCCACAGATTTGGGAGTGCCTGTCAGCTCAGTACGTCTGGTCTGGTCTTTTTTTTTTTTTTTTTTCAATGAATTTGAATTCTGTTCTTCATTTTCCCTTTCTGTTATGATCCCCATCAGAACAGTCAGTAGTGGTAGCAGGGCACCATCTAGCTCTTCCGGTCTCAGGGTGGTAGAGGCTGTGGTACATTCGTTCTTTCGATGAATTAGTTCCTCGCGCCTTGTTTTTCCTTCACTCTCCTTCGCTCCAGACCAGGAGAGACCTAGAATTCCATCTCAGATGGCCTCTTGCATTCTCTTAAGACCCTCATCACTATTCATCCAAGTAGAATGTAGAACACTATCTTTGCCCCTAAAAGTGCTTCTAAGCCCCAACAGCTATGAGTCATTTCCTCAGGGTGTTTGGCTATGGCTAAGAAGTTTTCCGATTTTTGCTCCCAGTATGCTGTACAATGTGCCTGGATATATTTGCAGCACACAGATATGTAGAAATAGTCTCTGTCTAGTTGTGGGGTGTTTTTTGTTTCATCAGCTGCCTGCTTCCATCCCCCCACCCCCAACCAGACCAGTCAGCTCCTGAATCACTGATGACACAGTGTGCACAGACGGACAATGGTGACGGTCTCCGTTTTCTCCCAGGGAGACCGCTTAGGGCTGACAATAGCGTAAAGTCAAGTCCTCCACAAGGCTTATGACATCTGGCGTGTTGGATGCCCTCAGGCGATCTCTTATTCTAATAGCTTCTCTGCTGGCTGGCAAACGCGAGCACAGCTATCAATGCTTCACCCTCTGGATGTGCCTGACCCCAAAGTAGACCGAGTCCACCCTGGCTCCCCCCCAAGGTTGGGCCAGATGGGTGAAAATGTAATGGGTGGATCTAAAGAGGCCCCTTCACCAGAATTGGTGAGGTTGGCAATGACTCTCTCTAAAGAATTATGTTCCCCTAACAGCGCTCTCCGTGTTGTAGGCCATCAAGAGAGCCTTGGTTTGGAAAAGAAAGCTTATTTTTAACACCTGATTATAAGAGTCGGCATGAATGTTTCCAACATCTTTCCTCTTTAGCCTCTAGACACCCATCTTGTGTTTTGGGGTGTCGGGAAATTTCTTTTGCTCTAACACAGTGGTCCTCAACCTTCCTAATGCCGCAACCCTTTAATACAGTTCCTCATGTGGTGGTGACCCTGTATGTGCAGGTGGGCGGACCCACCTGGAGATGGATAGAGGAGTGGTGTCAGTTCCTAAGACCATCAGAAATAGGGTCTTAGGCAACCCCTGTGAAAGGGTCGTTCAACCCCCAAAGGGGTCACGACCCCCAGGTTAAGAACCGCTGCTCGAACGCGTAGGTCTTTGCAGGAGTCGGAAATGGGGACCGTGGAAAGGCCAGCAGTTTTCTCTTCTGCAGCGAACACCAATTGTTACAAAGGGGTAGAAGTCACTGTATCACCAAGGGGAGCCTGAGAGTTAGTCCAAGTTCTGCAGCTGAATTCATTTGATACTGGATTTGTTTCAGTATCTGGTCTCTGAGCCCCTATTGTGCCATAGAGGGGTTGGAGCAGGGTATCGAAGGATTCACTTAGGGAGCCCTGGTGGTGTCGTCGATTATGCCTTGGGCTGTTGAAGCATTCTACTCCCATTCAGATTCACGGTCTTGGAAACCCACAGGGGCAGTTCTCCAGTGCCCTGTAGGGTCACTCTCCGTTGGAATGAACGTGATGATGACGCGGTTGTATTTTTTTTAGTTTGAAGGGTTCTTTGAGTTCTCTTAAGAGACATGTATCATGAGAACCAGGCAGAGATGGAGACCTGGAGAGACACGGGGAGTTACAGAAAACCAACTGAGACCTGGTAGCCAGGATGCAGGTGTGGCTCGACAGATTGGAGATCTGCGTATCTGCTTGGAGGATGGGGACATAAAATGCCTTGTGGGAGAATCGTCCGTCACTTTGGCCCCTCCTCCTCTGTCCCCAGGCTCATCAATGAGAACGAAGTGAAGCAGTGGCGAGATCAGGCCGAGAAGTTCCGGAAAGGTGAGGGGTTCTACCGGACCCTGCTGCACGCCCTACCAGCCCAGAGCCCCGTGTTCCTCACGGAACTGAATACATGCACATCCTACTCTTACGCGTCTTCCCGTCTCCTCCCCACGCCCCCTCTGTCCCAGACCACACGGAGCTGGTGAGCCGGCTGGAGAGGAAGGAGCGGGAGTGTGAGACGAAGACGCTGGAGAAGGAGGAGATGATGCGGACCCTGAACAAGATGAAGGACAAGCTGGCCCGGGAGTCCCAGGAGCTTCGGCAGGCCCGGGGACAAGTGGCAGAGCTGGTAGCCCAACTCAGTGAAATCCCAGTACGCGGGCACCCTGTTTCCCTTCAAGCGGTGGAACTGAGGCCATGGACTTGGGCAGAGCGGGCCAAGCCATGTGTGGGAGGGGGCCAGGGACCTAGAGTGCGGGAGAAAAGAGGAGAGAGACTTCAGGCCAAGAGAAGGGGGACCCCTGAGGCTATCAGGGCTGGCTGTGCACCCCAATCATCTAGATGGTATCTCTGTGTGAATATGAAAGCGTGATGTTCCTTCTGTCCAAGGAGGCATGCCTTGCAAAGCCGAGGGGCCGGGGATGGGAGGATCTGGCTTTCAGTTCATTGTCCTCATGCAGTCGGCAGCCTACCTTGCATGTAACCTGCTGTTCCATTGTGATGATGGGCCAGTGGGGTGGTGTGTGTTTGAAGGTTTGTGTGTCTGCCTGTGGTTGTATCTGCATGGGTGAGTTAGGTGCTGGGGACAGACAGTGTGGGCACTAAAGGTAGATGGGAGGCGACAGCAGGACTTGGGATGGAGCATGAATGGGAATTAAGAGTAAGGAATAGAATCGTGGGGAGGGATATGAACAACATCCTTACTGATGGCTTTGTCCTTTGTCTCCTCACAGACAGGCCCTGTAGCCTCCCTGCCTCATCCCGGGGGCCCACTCGCCTTATCTTCCTTGACGACAACCCATGACCTGCCTCCACCCCCACCCCCTCTACCTTTTCCCTGTTGCCCTCCACCGCCGCCACCACCCCTTCCACCTGGTGGGCCTCCCACTCCCCCAGGTGCCCCGCCTTGCTTCAACATGGGCTTGCCCCTCCCTCCAGACCCCTTCCCTAGTAGCGATCCCCCACTCAGGAAGAAGCATGTTCCTCAGCCCTCCCACCCACTGAAGTCCTTCAACTGGGTCAAGCTGAATGAGGTGAGTAACCAGGATGGGGCCGTTGGGTCTGTTCTCCTACAGCCCGTAGCCATCCATCAATCCCTCCACTGCAAAAGTCTCTGTTGGCAGATCATCATTCTACTTTCCTCCTTTGGTGGAGGGCCAAGGTAGGCACAGTGGCTACAGAAGATGGGGTATACCAGACAGCTAGCTGTCTCCACTCAGGGGGAACACCAGCACTGAGAGGAGGTACTTGGCACCTGGTAACTCTCACACCAGCAAAGCCACCTACAAATGGAATGTATGTGTGCTGCAACGCTGCCTGGTCCTGCACCATCGTCACAATTGCTGTTATAGTTGAGCCCGCCGCTGCAGCCACTGTGTGAGCCCACCTTGTCCAGGGTCTTCCTCTTCTTCACTGCCCTTCTACTTTCCAAAGCACGATGCCCTTGTCCAAGGACTGCTCTCTCTCCAAAGTACGGGAGATGAGATCTCCCTGTCCTTGCTTCTCAGGAGCATTCTGCATATACTTCTTCCAAGATAGATTTGTTTGTACAGCATGAAGTTCAGTATTCTTTGCCAGCACTGCAACTCAGATGCATCTGTTCGTCGGTCTTCATTATTCATGGCCCAACTCTCAGATGCCTAGGAGGTGATTGAAAATGCCGTGGGTTGGGTCAGGCACGCCTTTGTCCTCTTGGTTTTCAACACTTGAAAAAGGCTTGTGCATCAGACTTAGCCAATGCAATGCACCATTTGGTCTCTTGACTGCTACCTCTGTGAACATCTTCTGTGGATCCAAGCAACATGAAAGCCTTGACAACTTCCATCTTTTCTCTGTTCATCATGACGTTACCTACTGGTCTGGTTGTGAGCATTTTTTTAGACATAAAGTTGTAGTCCATATTAAAGGCTGCAATCTTTGCTCTTCATCAATAAATGCATCAAGTTCTCACTTTCAGCAAGCAAGGTTGATTCAACTACATTTCACAGGATGTTCATAAGCCTTCCTCCAACCCTGATGCCACACTCTTCTTCATATGCTCCAGCTTCTCTGATGATTTGCTCAGCACGCAGGTTGATTAGCATGGTGAGAGGATAAAACCTCAACGCACATCTTCCCTGATTTTAAACAGCAGCGTTCTCCCTTGTTCCATTCACCTCTTGACCCATGCACAAGTTCTGCAGGAGCATAATCGAATGTTCTGGAATTCCCATTCTTCTCAAGGCTACCCATAGTCTTCTCAAGAGTTGAATACCTTGGCATGAACACAAGTAAACCTATTTCTGGTATTCTCTGCTTTCAGCCAAGATCCATTTCAGCCAAGATCCATCTGACATCAGCAATGATATCCCTTGTTCCATAACCTCTTCTGAATCTGGCCTGATTCCTGGTAGCTCTCTATCGATGTGCTGCTGCAACCATTGCTCAATGATCTTCAGCAAACTTTACTTGCATGTGATATCAATTTGGGCACCCTGTTGGGTCACCTTTCTTTGAAATGGGTACACATAGGGATATTTTCCAATCAGTTGGCCTGGTAGCTTTCACACTTCTTGGCACAGATGAGTGAGTGATTCCAGTGCTTTATCGGGTTGTTGAAACATTTCAACTGTTATTCTGTCAATTCCCGGAGTTTTATTTTTAGCTAATGCCTTCAGTGTAGCTTGGACTTCTTCCTTCAATATTATTGGTTCTTGATCATATGTCACCTTTTCAAATGGCTGAATGTCAACCAGTTCTTTTTGGTACAACTCTGTATATCCTATCCACCTGCTCCTGAGGCTTCCTGGAGAGTTCAATATTTTGCCCGTAGTATCTTTCAGTATTGAAACTCTAGGCTTGAAGTTTGTCTTCAATTATTTCAGGTTTAGATATGCTGAGGGGTTAGTGAAGTAAAATAGATTCCCAGAGCAGGGATTATGGGTCCCTGGAAATTCAAGATCAAGGTCAACTTGAGGGGAAAAATGGAACATATAGGAGAACTTGAGCTGTGGTCTAGATATGGCAAAACTGTAAAAACAAAAACAAAAACCCCCCAAGGTTATATGTGCAAAGGATGAAAGGGATGAAGTCATATCAAGAATAGCAAGGTCAGCAGGCTGAGGCCCCAGGAGCCCTGCAATGGAGAGTTTGGTGCATGACCATGAAATAGCTATGCCACTCACTCTAGACCCCCTCCCTGGGGGAAGGGACATAGCGCTGGTTACATATTCTAGATCAGCAGTGGAAGAACCCTCGTGGATTTTATGCAATAATATCCAGTCCTGGGCCCAAGTGTGGAAGATGATTCCTCTCCCAGACTCTCAGGAGCACAGAGTAGAGATTCCATGGGTCTCATTAGAACCCAGTCATTGGAGACCAGTCCCAGCCTTATCCAAACCCTCTGTCTCCTTTCTGTAACTTCACAAGTCCTGTGAAGAGGACCAGGAGTCCCTGGGGAGGGGGGGTGCAAACAGTTAAGAATTGATCTACGAACTGATAGGCTCACAGCTCAAGTTCAGTCACAGCCATTGAAAACCCTCTGGGGGTCCACTCATTGGCAACTGGTTTGGATGTTTTATTTTGACCCTGAGCCCGAAATAGGGGTCGCTGGCTGCAACTAGCCCAACCCACACCACACTCTAACACGAGTTCTGCAGACAGTAACTGGGAGCTAGGACTCCTGAATCCACTGTGACCTTGTTAGATAGGCCTGTTAGACTATAGGATGCCTATAGAATCCCTCACGCTACCAGCCTGTGTTAAAGCTTAAGCTAACGTGGAAACTCTGGAAGGAACAGACTGAGGGTTTTCAGGTGAAGTAGGCGGTCAGGCTTTTGTTAGCCAGGTTGTCCTAACAGCTGACAAGCTAGTCGAAGGTCAGCTCTAGGCGCAGGCCTTTGCCAGGAGCCATAATGTATAATAATAAAAAGCGAGACACCACGTTCCCTATCAGAGGTTGACCAAGATCCCCCTGAGTTGACCCCAAGTCCGTGTGTGAGCTCCTTAGGTTTTTTTAATGGCTGGGTTTTCCAAAGCAGTTCGCCAGGTCTTTTTCCCATCACACCAAGGTTGAACAGTCAACCTTTAGTTAGCAGCTGAGCGCTGATCATTGTGCCTCCCAGGAACATCCTAAACCAACGCTATCCAGTGGAGTCCCACTCATCGTGAGCCAACAGGACAGAGGAGAACTTCCCCTGTGGGTTTCTGAGGCTTTACATCTTTATAGGAGCAGAAAGTCTCACCTTTCTCCTACAGTGTGCCTGGTAGTTTCCACCTGCTGACCTTGAGGCTAGTAGCCCGACAATTAACCAACTATGCTACCAGAGTTCCTTCCAGGGACATCAGGCGCTGACAAAGAGGTGCAAAGCTGGAGCTTAAAGTCAGTTCACTTGTAGTCTCCTGGGCCTTTGATCACATCTCCAATTTGAGTTATTAAGGCTACAAAGCCACCTGTTAACAGCACCTTGACCAGGATCGTTAAGGTCTGTAACAGCCACACCACAAACCCATGCCCAGTGGAGGCTTCCCTGTAATCCGGAGAAGGAGCATAGAGACTGAGTGCACAGGAGCAGGCAAACAGCTAGCTGGGCAGGCAACCAGGAGTCCACGGTCTGTGCAGAGAGGTTCATGATACCCGATGGTTGGGTTTAAAACTCTTTGGAAGTCTAATCAGACACGCCAACACTCAGAGAAGGAAGACAAGGAAACTGAAATGTTGGCAGCACTTTCATCTGGAGATTCATACTTTGGGGGATCCTCTGTGGGGCCCGCTAATCACGATGCTGATATAAATCTCCCAGGGCTCAGGGATAGGTTGAAGCTTGGTTGCTAGACTGAAAGGGGCAGGCTGCATAGACTGGGCACTGGGGAGCTTTGGGATGGGCTGCAGACATTTCTTAACAGGCGGGCTTGGGGAGCACCGGTGGAGAGCATTGGGCAGTTCTTGAGACTCCATCGTGCAGCCCAAATCTGCCTTTCCTCTCTCTTTTTCTGATACATTGGTGTTGTGATGTGGGTGGAAGGTTACAGAGCAAATGGGTTTTCCGTCCCACAATTCGCACACACTTAATCAGTGGCCTTGATCGTCATCCCCGCCCTGGAATCGGCCCTCTTTCTCACTTCCTCATGTGTTTCTCACCTGGACTCATCCTTCCTGCCTCCAGGCCTAAGCTATTAGGGGAGCAAATGGCTTAAACACTTGCCTGCTACCTGAAATGCATAGTTTGCATGGGGGTTAGAGTCCACCCAGAGGTCCTTCAGAAGGCACCTAGTGACCTACTTGCGGAAAGTCATGCGTTGGAATGACCAAGTGACCAAGGCCATGGTACTGAATCACTCGTTGGTCAGGCTCCTGGTCTGTAAACAAAGGCCATCATCATTTCCATCGCATGGGACTGTCAGAAGCTTTCATGGACTTAATGGGTAATGACTTTCATGGGTGAAGAACGTGGCACGGTGGCTTGAAAGGCTTACTAAAGCTAGAGTCATTATTATTAGTGGTACCACCCTGGTGTGTCTTAAACACGCCCTCCTACTCATCCAACTCTGAGTATGAGCATCACCGAGCCTCAGTTTCCTTTTTTGTGAAATGGGACAAGAGGGGAGTCACTCCAGTTGCCCGCAGTCTCACTGGGTGGCAGAGCTAGGAGTGCAATCTAACTACTCTGGAATTGCTCTGTGTGGGCAGCATAGCGAGGTGTGCTTTTGAGAACCGTTTCCCTGGCGTGTGAAGGGGGCCTGTGGAAGTAAAGAAAGTCCAGGACACAGATAGGAACTGGAAATACAGTGAACCCAGGACAGATGCACCCCCCAGGACCAGTGGAGAGAGTGG
>NW_022107432.1:26679421-26691306 GCF_000313985.2 Echinops telfairi | reverse complement strand
CTGGTCAGATTTAGGATGTGGAGAAGAAGAGAAGTAGACAGATGTCTACCTGGCTCTAGATCTCTGTTACAACTCCACAAAGACCTCTGGTCCTTCTGGTAGTGGGGGAGGGGAGCGCAGGAGAGGGAGGTGGGGCGTGAAGAGTCAAGATCAGAAGCCCACTCTTTCTCTTCCCAGCCTTTTGCATCTCATTCTGGCCTCCTCCGGAGCTTTACCTCAATGGCCTTCAAGCCCTCCCCCTCCCCTCTCCCAATTCTGGATTCAGCTGTGAGGTGGGAGTTTCCCTGCAGTGCAGATTGTAGCCCCAGCCTTCCGCAGTCCACTCTTGCTTTAGTCATGGGCCCCCTTGCTCTACTAGAGTGCGTTCCCTGCCCAACTTCCCTCTGCCGCCCAGGGCTTTTCCACAACCCGCCTGGACCTCTGTCCCACGCAGGCCCCGCTGTGTGTCCTCATGCACACACACTCGCACTCACACACGCACTAGCTAGTTCTGCCATGAGAAGAATCCCTCGGTGTTAGCTTTGGCCCGCTGCCTGTATTCCTCGCAGCTCGGAGCTTCCCAGCCTCACATTCCCCAAGCGGGTCCCTGGCCTTCGGAAGGCCACAAGAATGTCCCTCCCCCTGGCCCCCACCCTTTTGGCCTAACCCTCCCTTTCCAGAGTTTAAGAAAATAAAAGTGAGTGAAAGGTATGTTTCTCCCTCCAGTCTTGCAGATGGGGGAGCTGTCAAAGGAGTAGGGAGCTGGAAGCAGGCTCTCTGGCCGCCCACCCCCCTTCCCGGCAGCCATAAAGGGGACAACAAAGCAAGGAGTTGCGTGAGGATCCTTGGATAGAGGGCTGAGGGCACACCGGGAGGGGCTCTGCTCTCTGTGCTCTGAGGATGTCATTGCCCAGTCGCCTCATGCTCTCTAAGCCAGGCCCTGGCTGTGAAATCCGGACGCTGGCCATGCCAACCCATCGGGACCCCATGTGATGGCAGAGAACTGGCCCATGGGGTTCCAGTGCTGAAGGAAGTAGACTATCACAGCCTTCTCCCCTGGAGCAGACGCTGGGATCAAACCATTGACCTTCCAGCCAGCAGCCGAGCGCTTACCTCCAGCGTCATCAGGGCTTCTTGTTATCCAACTGGGGGTGTTTTGTGCCCCGGCTAACAACTCCTTCCTAGATTCCTGGGGAGTGGACTCAACCCAAAGAGCTTAACCAGAGAATTAAGGGATTAAGCTGAGAGACCTTGAACTGTTGGCTCCTGGGCCCACCCCAACCATAGAGGATGAGTTCTTCCCTGGGGCTGACCAGTGGGCACTTGTGGTAGGGTCTTGTAACCTTTGGCACTTGCTCACATGCTGGGAGCATGGGAAAGTGGAAGGGAGACCTTTGGGAGAGAGACCGATGACGTCAGATAAAGGAGACTCTAAGCAGCCTGGATATATGTTCCTTCCAGTGAGTGACTCCAGCCAATGGCAGGAGCCAATTCCCTGCAGACCAGAGCCTTTGGAGGGAGCTGGGTGTGTGTTCTGCGCACATTGTGGGTTTGTGGGCTCTTTGGAGAGCACATATCCCCTCTCATCTAGGCCCACCCATCACACCAACACTCCCATTGCTTTCTGGGACATGCTTACATGTGGTGGCCCCACACAGACGGAAGAAGGGGGTTGTCTCTGGCTTTCATCCTGGAAGAGAGAAGATTGAACCTCCTTTCTCTAGAAGGTTGGGGTCTGAGGGGAGCAGAGACCCTCTTCTGAAGATCTAATAGCTTGTACCTTGCAGTGTGGGCAACTGGGAGTGTGAGGGGGTCAGGGGGGCGCTGAGTGTAGAGAAGGAGTTACCCAGCAGCCTTGGCATCTTCTCTGACTTGCTCGTAGGAGCGTGTCCCCGGTACCGTATGGAATGAGATGGATGACATGCAAATATTTCGGATTCTGGACCTAGAAGATTTTGAAAAAATGTTTTCAGCGTACCAAAGGCATCAGGTAAGACAGCATCCCCTCTGGTAGTCGCTTGGGCCATAGGTTGCCTCCTTTTTCGGCTTGATGTCCACATACATGCCTTGATCCCAAACCTAAGTCCCTTTTCCCTCCCTCCCTCCCTCTCTCCCTTTCCCCTCGTGACATCCTTCCCTCCATGTCAGTCGTTATTGAGGACATGGATCTGAATCAGGAGAGGGGAGGGCAATCCCACTGTGTTCATCAAGATGAGACTTTCTCCTTCTGGGAGAACCCTGGCTAAACCCCGAGCTTTGCTTTACAGCAGTGTTTCCCCAAGTGGGAAATACTGCCCCCACCCCCACCCCGGGATGCTAGAACAATCCAGGGGTTGCTGCAAATACCGGCAAATTATCCTGAGTTACGGGCTATATAGTTCAAAAGTTTTCATTGCCAGAAGGTGCTGAATAATTTTTTTTTCATCAAGGGAGTGGTAGGCCATTCACGTTGGGCACCTACGCTTTGCAGGCCCAGAGAGCAGGCGCAGCATGCCTGGCCTTCCAGGCGTAGAGCACGGAGGGCGAACAGGGCTGCCACGACACAGGACCTTCCCCAGGAAGGCCTCCAACTACGTGTGGGGACCACACAGTTGCCCCAAACGTTGCTTCTTGGACCTCTCCCTCAACTGAATATGATTCAGGAGGGGAGTTGGGGCCCAGCACATCGGGGAACCTTCCCACCGAGGCCACGGTGGGAATGACCGGCCTCGATGCTTCTATTTGCTTTCCCTCTGGCCTGCCTCGGGGAGGCTGTTTCCTCACTGCCTTGTGTTTTCCCTGGTTTGCTCTGCCCAGACTAGGAGTCCCGGTTTGGCGATTTCCCCACTGCCATTGCAGTCTGTGCCCTCCGGGGCCCCAGGCAGCCATGGACACTGTACTGTGACATGGCTCCCGCTGTTCTGGAGAGGTACCCCAGTCTGTTTGGGGCCAAGCCCAGACCCATGGAGGACCCTTTCCGAGAGCAGATAGGCTCGATGACCAATCCAGTTTGTTTTCATAAGGCATTGGCCATTGGGTTCTTGGGGCAAAGAGTTGAACACGGGTAATGCCTTGGGGTTCTAGAAAATGGTTCAGATCATTTCAATGTGAGGCCCGAAGGCATCTGATTCTCTCAGCCCAGAAACACGGTAGCCCCACACTCACATGCAACCAGTATGACCACAGGCAGAAGCTATGGCTGGTGGGTCCTGGAATGAACTCTTCTGAGCTTCTCAGGCTCCGGTGAATCACTGTTCCCCGGGGTCCCCTCGTGAGTGCTGGGTGGGGGAGGGATGTGTGCAAGGGTGTTTGTAGACTCTTCTCTCAGGCCAGGGCTGCAGGCCTTCCCATCCCAACTGGCCCCTGGCCCTGAGGTGGAGCTGGCGTGGGGGCCAGTGGGGATCCAGGGGGGTGTGGGATTTAAGCCCAGCTGGGTCTGGGACATCCCAGTTCGGTAAGTGGAGAAGAGCTGAGAATTAAATGGGCCCTGTTCTGTCCCCGTTCCGCTCTTGGAGGGCACCCAGTCAAACCCTTGGTTGGAGGGACTGGGTTGACCCAGCCACGGTCACCCGGCAGGCCAATGTCGAGTTCACAGCAGCAGAGCTGGGGAGACCCCAGAGGCTGTGCTGCCTCCTCTGTCTGCCTTGGGGGCTTGGGGGTGGGGTGGCAGGTAGGCTATGGCTGGCAGAGGTTCCAAGGGGCGGTGTTCTTCCTCCAGGCCCTCAGCAGGGCTTGAGTTGGTGGCCACACCCCCTCAGGAATGGTCAGGAAGGGAGGACCCAGGTGCTGGCTGCACCCCCTGCGACCCCCTAAAGGGCAAACCCAGGGTAGTGGGTAGGGGTGGCTCCTGCTCTTTCCCTGCCTGCTTCCTGGCAGAGGGCAAGGGCTAAGGGGTCACAGTCGGAGACCACGGCTTCCCTCAGCATCCGAGGCCATAACCCCAAAGCTTGCAGAAAATGCGTGGACAGATGGGCGCATCCTGGGGTGGCGAGACGCCTCTGCCCTCTCAGCAGATCTCCGGCGGAGGAGAGCGAAAAGCTGGGAGCCAGGCTATGGGTGGGGAGCTCAGGGGCCAGGTCTGTCTAGACCTGGGAGAGCTGGGCCCACTGGTGTCACTCGGGCAGGAGGAGCTCCACGTCGTCTGCCTTGACTGCATGCCTGCTAGGAGCCATGCTTGTTCAATGCTAACTGGTGTTCTCGCGGCAATCTTGCGGGTGGGGGCGGGGGGTGGGGGTCTCGTCTCATCCGAATGGATGGACAGAGTGGCTGCGGGGAGCTCCTGCCTGTCCTGCCGTTGTCAGGTCCCCAGACCTCATGGCTAACCCTGTGCATGTTTAATTCTCTGTTGGCTGTGGCTGCTGCCTGCGTAGGAGCCGATCACTAAGCCTTCTCAGCAGGTGAGTCATTCTTGGGGCTCTGGCCGCTACCCTGCTTTTAACCGCTCTCCTGGGATGCTGCCCTGCACAAGATCCCGAAGTGAATGCTGGTCCACCCCCTTCTTGCTTTATTATCCATCCTTTCATGGGGAGGTGGGGAGGGCCCCCAAAGAAAGAAGAAGGGAAGTACAGGGAGGCGGTGCAAGAGCCTCCTGCCCATCCGAACGTCCACTGGAGTGAAGAGAAACCTTCTAGGGTTCTTGTCTCGCCCACCAGACCGACAGCAGTGCCATCTTATATGGTTGTACAGGCTGGTCACTGCACGGTTGTGGGCACCATGCCCAAGGATGATGATGTGGTTGTCCAGTATTACAAAGTGCCCAAAATAAAAGCCAGCCTCTCGTCTACTTCCCCAGGTCCCCAATGAGAAGTGCGAACAGCTCTGATTTCTTAAGTACCCACCTGCTAGGACCCAGAGGAGAGAGCGCTGCATGGCATACTGCCTCTTCGTCATCGCCTTGCAAATCGTGGCAGCCTGTTACTCTCTCCAGAGTCCAGGAACCTGGACGTTAGGGGGGCTTAGAACCAGGTTCTCATCCTAAGCTTGGGAGATGCTCTGCCTAGGGCAATGGCAGTGGGGGCTGATTCTTTAGGGATGTGGTAAATCATATCACATTGCCCCAAAGCCACAGGCAATAGCCAGCCCATACCAGAACCTCCTCTTCTCCGCATTGATCTGAGAGGACAGTCTCTGAAAAGGGGGCTCCTCAGAAGCCCCACTGCAGCCCAGGGGAAGGTCACAGATGCCACTGTGAGCGGTGGCTCTCCACCACCTCCCCTAGTTCTTCTATCTTTTTCTTTTGCTCACGTGGCCTCGCTCTTCCCTTCTCTTACCCGCCTGCCCGCCCAAGCAGGGAGTGTTTCCAGGCTAGTAGGGTGCCGGTTTGTGGGGTGGTGGGGGACGCCAGAACACAATGGAAGCTTCCAGACGCCTCAGCCTGGCCACTTGGTTTATTTTTTTTTTGCAGAAGGAGTTGGGTTCCACGGAGGACATCTACCTGGCCTCCCGCAAGGTCAAAGAGCTCTCGGTCATTGACGGCCGCAGGGCCCAGAACTGCATCATCCTCCTGTCCAAGTACGCATTTGCCTTGCCTCTGTGGTCCCTGCCCCTGCATGGGTAGCTGGTGGTTGGGAGCAAAACAGGTGGTCAGACCTGAATGCCTTGGGGGAGGCGGCAACAGAGCAGTGGGGGTGATGGCGGTCTGGGCTCCCCTCTCTGTCCCTTTGGGATGTGGCGGGGAGGTGCACACTGGTCTAGAACCTTCTCCCTCCCGGGAGCCCACTCTCAGCAGCTGCGCAGAACTCTGCAGACAGGAAACTGCCCGATGGCAAGGCCAGCCTGGTCAGAGCCTGGCAGCTGCATTGCTCTAAGCCTGTGGAGAGCCCTGCTGGGCTCCAGCCCCCGGAGCAGCATGATCTCAGGCCAGAAGCATTTCCCGGGGCCTGCAGAACAAGCAGGGCAGTCTCTACGATAACAGCATGGCTTCTGTACAGGGCTGCAGCCCGAGCCTGGGCCAGAGGGGACTGCCCTCCCACTACTATTCTTGGTCTTGCCTCTAGCCACCCCTGGGACATTTTCCCTCCCCACCCTCCCACTAGGCCCCAGGCCTCAGTTGGTGAGGGAGATAGGGGGGCTGAGTTCTGCATTGCCAGGGGTCCCCGTGGGTAGGTCTCTGGAAGGGACAGGGAAGACCTGTTGAGTGGGAGGGAGGTGTGTTGGAGGAAGGGGGCTTCTCACCCTCCCCACCCGAGACAGCAAGACTAGCTGGAACAGCTGTGTGGGAGCTGGGGCTCTGTCTCTGATGGAGCCTCTTTGCAGAGACTCAGCTAGCTCCGGACAATGACTCGTATCAGTGTCATCTGAGAAGAGGCCCTGTCTGTGGGGGCCTGAGTTAACACTCCAAAGGAAGGCTGGGCTCTACCTTCCAGAGAAGAATGGGTGGGGAGCCTGGCCAGGCTGCTCAGAGAGGGGGTTGGGGTTTGACCCTAGACTGAAGCTCTCCAACGAGGAGATCCGCCAGGCCATCTTGAAGATGGATGAGCAAGAGGACCTGGCGAAGGACATGCTGGAGCAGGTGAGGACTCGGAACGGGGAGGGCGGGGAGCTGAAGCTAGGAGGCCGGCAGAATCAGCATGCAGAGGGCTGAGATTCTTAGGTCAGCAAGAAACTGGGCTTGGGGAGAAGGTTCATGGAGATGTCCTCAGGCCACCTGATCTGGAAGGAGGCCAATCAAATCTTTTTCAGGGGTTCTGGAGGCCCCTGGAAAGAGCCCTGAGGGTCTATCTATTGTGAGTTTCAAAATGAGGATGGTCTGCAGTCATGTCTCTCCCAAATCTCTCCCAGCCTGACTTGCATCCTTTGAGAGAAACTTAGAAGAGACCAAATAAAAACACTGGACCTCATTAAAATGAACTACTACTGTTCCCCAAAAGGCAAAGTTAAAAAGACTCAAAACCCCTGCCATCAAGTTGATTCTGACTCATAGTGACCCTACAGGACAGAATAGAACTTCCCCCTAGGGTTTCTGAGACTATACATTGTGACAGGAGTAGACAGCCTGCTCTTTCTCTTGAGGGGTGGCTGGTGCATTTGAACCTCTTACCTTGCAGTTAGCAGCCCAATGCTTAACCCACGATGTCACCCAAAACAACAACAACAACTCAGTGTGACTCATAGCAACCCACTAGGACAGGTAGAACTGCCCCTGTGGATTTCTGAGACTGTCACTCTGTAGAGGAGTAGAAAGCTTCATCTTTCTTCTGAGGAGCAGCTGGTGGTTTGGAACTACTGACCTTGTGGCTAGCAGTACAACGAGTAACCACTATACCACCAGCACTCCTTAAGAACACAGTCTCTAGAGTAAAAGGCAAGCCAATTCCTGGAAGAAAAAAGTGCAACAGAGGTAGTCCCTGTGGTTCGAGTTACCATGAACCACAGTTATGATCCTTTTTTGCTGGTCCATTTTCTTACTAGTAATAATATGTACAGGCAACAGTCCCTGGATTATGGACGGATCCCATTCCTAACTCTGTCTTAGAGTTGAATTTACACATGAAGGCACAACAGTTAGCTACAGTTCATAGCTAACTTCCATTAGTCAAACTTTTGTCTCCGTATGTAGTTAACCTTTCTAGGCACAAAACATTAAAGAACCACTTCCAGACACATTAAAACATCTTGAACATAGCAATCGTGTTTTGATATGTCACAAATGAGTGCCTGTGTAGTATTACGAAATATTATGTGTACCTCAAGCTTTTATTGTAATAGGCTTTCTGGAGGCAATTTGAAACTCCTGCTGGTCTTAAGTCAGAAGTCAATAACATGGTGATTGTCTCTACTAGCTACAGAGTTATAGCCCGTGATGTGCTGATGTTATCAGTCTCGCATGCTCACTCCAAGATGTTCCCAGATCCCACAGACAGATAAAGATCAGATGAGTAAAGATACCGATATTACAGGGCAATACTCATGAAAATGAAAGCAAATACGAGCAGTAAAGCCTTCAACTCGTGTGGAAGTACTGACTTCCAGTGGAGGCATCGGAAAGGCACCCCGTTGTAAATCAAGGACTACCTGTCCTTACGATATCTAGCAGAGGCCTTCTATCCAGAATATCTTCAAGTAGGTGAGAGAATGATAATCCACCCAAATTTTCAAATGAGCTGAAAGAGGATTTCCTAAGGTCCAATAAGCAAATGAAAAGGTGATGAATGTGAATAATCACCACCGAAAGTCACTGCAGCCGCAACCACCTAGCACCACAAGCACCAGAATGGCTGACACGAAGCACTGAGCCTGCCGAGCCTGGGCAAGGGTGTGACCCACCGGGGAGTCTCTCTTGGTCCCAATCACTCAGGCACACAATTTGGCAGTGCCTAATAAAACGGAACAGACACCTACACAATGGCCCGGGCGTACTACTCCGAGGTATTTGCCCAAGAGAAACCAGTACAAAGAGCCACTAACCAACAAACACGAGACTGAACAACCCAACTGCCCACCAAGGGAAAATAGAGCAATAGGCTGTAGTATTCCTACAGTAGACTCAGAAGATTAAAAACAACAACACCATATGGATGAATCGCAATGTAAGAAGTCAGGCACAAAATAGAATGTAAACAAGAGTCCATCGATAGGAAGTTCAAGGCCAAGGTCATTAATCTCAGATGATAGGACTCCGTTGAGAGGCTGTCTTGGGGGCAGGCAGGGTGCTATGCTGCAGTGGCAAAGGGGGCTTTCTGATAGATGGGACTCTTCTGTGTCTGAATCTGGATTGTGGCTCAGTGAGTACAAGATTGTGTCTAAGAATAAAGCATGCATTGGACAGCATGGCTAAAATGGATGTCTATGTAAGTTAGATCTCAGTCCTGGAGAATGACAAGGCTTTCTACTCCCATAAAGAGTTACAGGTTTAGCAGATCACAGGGGCCAGTTCTACCCTGTCCTACAGGGTCATGATGAGTCGGGATCAGCTCACGGGCAGTGGGGTTTGGTTGATATCTCAGTAAAACTGATTTAAAAAGAAAAAGGTCATCGAGTTGAATACTTATGAGGAATCCACTTCACCGTGTATGTAAGTCGTATCTCAAGCTAAGAAGGCAGAGCATGTCAGAGCCAGCGTCCCTGTCATTGCCCCAGTCAGATGAAGGAAACCAGGCTCTTTATTTAATTTTTTTGGCTTGCTTTTTTGCACCAAATTCTGTTTCTTTATTTGAATTAAAAGATCATTTTATTGGGGCAACAGCAATCTAGCTGAGAGGAATTACTAAGAGGTGGAAGAAGGGTGAGTGTGATGGTGGGAAAGGAGGAAGGTGAAAGGAAACAGAGGAAAGATCTAGGAAGTAAAGCTATGGAGAGAGGTATAAGCATAGGTGTGTACACATGTTAATACATTAGTTCATAAAAACAGGTATTGGCCTATGTACATATATTTATAGTGGATGGACTTTATTCTATGAACACTTTATTCTACCAACCTGGCATTCTGTGATGTCTCCCGGCATAATTGCTGAAGAAAAAATGGGTGCATAAGCAAATGAGGTGAAGAAAGCAGAAGATGCCTAGCTATCAAAAGATATACCGCCTGGGGTCTTAAAGGCTTGAAGTTAAATAAGCAATCATCTAGCAGAGAAGCAATAAGCCCACATGGAAGCACACTAGCCTGTGTGATCATGAGGTATTGATGGGATCAGGTAACAGGCATCAGAAGACCACAAACCAACCAACCAATAAAACCATATTTTTGAGAATGAGGAGGTTCTGAGCAGAGACCCAAAACCCATCTGTAGACTATGGGACATCCCCTCACAGAGGGAAGGGATGAGTCAACCAGGGCGCAGTATAGCACCAATGAAACACGCAATATTCCTCTCGTTCCTTGAGACTTCTTCACCCCCATTATCATAACCCCAGCCCTGCCTTTCACTGCAGGCTAGACCAGAGCATGTACACAGGTACAGATAAGCTATAAGAACTCAGGACACATGGAATCCAGGAACAGGAATGGGAGTAGCAATACTAGGAGGGGAGAGGGAAGGTGGGGAGAGGAGGGGAGGAAGGGGGAACCGATTGCGATGATGGACCCATAACCCCCCCCCCCCAAGGGGATGAACAACAGAAACTGTGGGGGAAGGGAGACCTTGGTTGGTGTGAGATATGAAAATAATAATAATTTATGATTTATCAAGGGGGTCATGAGGGTGCGGGGGGCGGGGGGGGGGGGGGAGAGGAGCTGATACTAAGGGCTCAATAGAAAGTAAATGTTTAGAAAATCATGATGGCAACATATGTACAAACATCATTGATACAATCGATGCATGGATTGTTCTAAGAGCTGTAGGAAACCAGGCTCTTTAAAGCCTCTCCCGCCCCGTCCTAAGGAGGGTCAGCATTTGGGCATGTCCTCTGTTGGGCTCTCCCTGTGTCTCATCTTCTCACCGCCTTCCTGTCTGACCTTCACCTGCCCTTCACAGCTCCTGAAGTTCATCCCAGAGAAGAGTGACGTTGACCTCCTGGAAGAGCACAAACACGAGATTGAGCGGATGGCCAGGGCCGACCGCTTCCTCTACGACATGAGCAGGTGGGCAGGGGACCCACGCGGCTCTACCCAGGGGGGAGTGGAGGGGGCCCGGCAGGCTCAATGGGAGGCAGCCTCCAAGTGAAATCTAGCACCAGCTCCTGGAGCTGGGGCAGCTGGGGGCCACCTCACCATGAGTCTCCCCACGCCCGCAGGATCGACCACTACCAGCAGCGCCTGCAGGCTCTCTTCTTCAAGAAGAAGTTCCAGGAGCGGCTGGCCGAGGCCAAGCCCAAAGTCGAAGGTAGGGCTGAGCACCTGGAGGAGGCAGCTGAGAGTGTCAGGGGTGGGGTGGAGGGTGGGGGGTGGGAGAGGACCAAGGACTGCACTTTCCTTAGCCTCTGCTCCAGAGAAAAACCAAAGTCCAGGACAAGTCAGAAACCATGGTTACTGTAACCCAAGGCACTTGTTTCTGTTGGCACGCACGCCAACCGTGTGAGGCTTTCCCACACCTCAGCAGGTGAACTCACTCAGGTGGGAGGTTCACCCCAGCAGGGGACAGACCGGGCATCTCCAAGAGTGACTGGGTAGGACACAATTCACCAGGCTTTCCAGCGCCCACGCGGCAGGGACTGAGTAGTCAGCTCATCCTTGTGGAGTTCGCAGAGCAGCTGGGGCACATGATTTGAAATGCGAGCGCTTCAGGCAGCAAGGAATTGGGCTGAGTGATGCCTGGCAGCTTCTGACATAGGGGAAGTTGGAGAATCTCCTCCCAAGACAGGCCTTCTCCAGATGAGACCTTTGCAATTTAATAAGCACCGTGTAACCCTCTCCCTGGGTTGGCTTCATTTGGTCCTCACTCCAACACTCTGGGTGGGGGCTGTTAGAACCCGTTTGCCTCAGTTCTCTCCTCTCTAAAATAGGGGTATGCTAGCTGCCAAGGTCTAGCTCTTGGGGGATGCTCGCACTAGGAACCTCTGAGTGATGCAAACAGTTACTGTGCTTGACACTAACCAAAAGGTTGGTGCTGAGAGCCCCTCCAGGTGCACCCAACTTGCCATCCTCAAAACCCAGTCTTCTCTCTGGTCCTGCATTACTCCCACATGGCATCTCCTGGGAGCCCTCTGTGGGGCTGGCAGAGGAGGAAGTGGGGAAAGGCTGGCCCTCAGGACAATGGGCAGACCTGCAGAGCCCTTGAGGGGGATGCGGGAGAGGCTGGAAGACCCACTGAGCGGCGACGGCCTGGGCAGAGAGAGGAACAAGCGAGCTTGTGTCCTGGAGGGTGAGGGTGCCAGTCTGGGGCAGAGCAGAGCACAGGCCCCCTCTGCTGGACACCAGGGCCACTCAACACTCCTGGGGATGGCCAGTCCAGAGAGGGGCCCTTTCTTGGTATCTGAAGAGCTATTGCTGGGAGGACTCTGGGAAGGAGCCTGAAAGGGCTAGGACCAGAGACCCTGCTGCCCCTCATATC
>NW_022107432.1:26676735-26678927 GCF_000313985.2 Echinops telfairi | reverse complement strand
GAGAGCTCTTGGTATCTCCAGGAGTGGTGCCATCGGTGACTGTGTTTGATTCCCGACCCACAGGTGGGCTGTGAGAGTCCACCCAGAGGCACCTTGGAAGAAAGGCCTGGTAGTGGACTTGCCAACATCAGCCACCGAAACCCCTGGGGAGCACAGCTGTCCTGTGGCACGTGGGGTCACCATGTGTCACTTCGTAATGAACTGGTACAGCAGGCCTCAGATCTGCCAGGCATCGTCCCGCCCTGGTGTCTTCGTCACGGCTTTCTTTGCTCCTGCCACTCTGCCCTTGGAGGACGGATGTGGCACAGAGAAGGGGTGCGGCCCAGGAAATGCATGCTCTGCTCTTTGTGCCTTGCATCTGTCCAGCAGATGTGAGCATGTGCCATTTGGAGCTCTGGAACCAGAGTAGCAGAGCCACCAGGTAGCTTTAATCTCGTCCAACGTCCTGTTCCCGGGAGCTCACTCCGGAACTACCCCCCGAGTTAGCTGTGATCCATCAGGGGGTGCTGAAGGAAGAGCCTCCCTTTCACATCCAGTTCGGCAGTGCAGGAGGTGTTGGGCACAGCAAAGTACTCAGACAAGCAATGCTCTGCCCTAGCAATGGTTGCTCCCTTGAATGGTATCTCCCCTCTGAACGGTGGGCTGGGGACGAGCAACTGTAGAGCCATTTCTTCTCTACAGGCAGGTGAGTGTACCTGACTGGGGAATTAGCCCATTTCTGAGGTTCCCAAACTTATTTGGGCTGCTGCCCCCTTCTCAGAAAAATGGTTACCCAGCACTCGCCTGGCAATTAGAATCTTTTGTACTATAGTCCATCCATCGGGATACAATGTAGGTATCTGCTTTTGCAGGCCCCCTGATTCGCTCCAGGGGCAGTATCGCCTACTTTGAGAAACAGTGGTCCACGCGGTGAATTCAGTAATGAATATATTCATAACAAGACTAGGTTCAAGAATATATTCACGAGTATATTGATAAGAAATTGGTTTGGTTGAATTTGGTGAGTCGGCATTTGGTTCACTGACCCAGAGAGACCCTGCTGGGGTAGGGGTGACCATAGTCCATTGGCCTGCTGGGCTAGGCCTACTCTTCGTTTTTCTAGGGCTGTTCCCTGGAGAACTAAATAGCTCATTGTGATTTAAGGGGGGAAGGCAAGAGAGTTGTGCAAGGGTTGGGATTCGTAGTCCTCCTTCCAGCTTTTTCTGGAGATGTTCCTGGAGGAACTAACATTTGGTGACTCCCAGACGACTGATGGACAATTAATACACAACGAGGCCTCTGGTCAGATGACCAAAGCCAATTCCCCAGGTTTTCCGATTCCTCTACGAACGTCTTCATGAACATATCCTTCTAGAATCTGTTTTCTTATGAATACGCTCCTCACTGAATGTGCCAAATCTACTGCTCCTCATGATGAATGTATTCACCACTTCTATTCCAAATGAATAAGGCTGCAGATGTAAGTGAATTTGACGGATATATTCATGCATACATTACTTTTATGAATCTCAGGAGGATGTCAGCATTTCATGCAGGAGGTCCCCCATTTCATACGGATTTTCTTGGAACATTTACCGTGTTCTGTTTTGCCAACATTATAGACTTTTCAAGATTTCTTCTCAGTGTTCTCAAATAGCTTACCAATCTCCGAGAAATGATACCAACTGATATAGATTGCTGAACACTTTTGTAAGGAGGATTTTAAAATGGACTTCTCAGTGAACCGTGGCCGCCATAGAGAGCAATGCACGTCATGAGAGCGTACCTGATGAGTCCTCACAAAGTGCACCCACCTGTGGAATTCATACCAGGGCTCAAAAATGGGACCTCTCCAGCCTCTCAGATTGCCCATCCCCACCCCCCCTCCGCCAGCCTCTCCATGTCCCCTCTTCACTGCTAGGTTGGTTTTGTCTGTGTTTGAACTGCACGTGAATGGACTGATACAGCATGGAGTATTGCGCGCTGGCTTCTCTAACTCCGTTTGTGTTGTGAGCGCTCCCAATTGATGCCGCTTGTTGGTTAGCTGGCCTTCCACTCATAGCAACTCCACATACCATTCTGTGGCATCCCCACGATCACTTGCAGATTAGACCATCTGATCCATCCCAGGGGGTTTCCTTCAGCTGCTTTGGTAGGTAGGGCAGTAGGCCTTTCTTCCTAGTTCTTAGTCAGAAAGCTCTGCAGAAACCCGT
>NW_022107432.1:26673287-26675133 GCF_000313985.2 Echinops telfairi | reverse complement strand
GCCACAGAACACCCTGTGGAGCGCAGTTCTACTACAACACACATGGGGTCATCATGAGTCAGCATCCACTCCTTTCCCACTGGTACAGATACAAAATGAGAATGCCTATTCGAATGTATGACAGGTTATCATTTACACCCACCCCTCACGTATCGACCAGTCATTATGTGGAATTTGGGATCATGTGAAAATGGAGGATGATAACATCAGATCCCAAAGTGAAGGATCCCTACATCACCATTATACAACTGTCGAATTATAACATAATTGCGAGATTACATCATTCCATGGCTCAGTCAAGTAGATACACAACCTCAATCTTCACAGCCAGTATTACTCTTGCCTCACGTCTGGGTGTTTGTTCCTGCCAGATAGATGTATGTTGTGAATGCGTAAAATTTTGAGAGAGAAATTTTTATGATTGTCATTAATGTAAAATGGGAAAGTCAATAGGTGAGGATGAGGTGAATTGATGGGAATTATTTCTCTCCCAAGATACACAAAATAATGGTATTCCAAAACAGGCATAAGCAGTACCAAACTGTGTGAAATTCCACAATATAAACGTTAATTGCTAGATTTGTAAAAGTAAAAGCATTATATGTGTGAATATATACACAGAGAAATATATTGATGCTCTTTAAACATATGCAAGAAAAAAAATGTCCTCAAATACATTCGTAGACGACCTGGCATATTCAGAGAGTGGGTTCTTTGTCCCGTTGACTTTTGGTGAATCAGTCGGCTTCTGTGGATACTGGTGGAGGTGGGCAGGTGGCATAGCAGGTCTGCTGATGAGTGAATAGAATTGCTCACCCTCGGAGAGTTGAGGATGCCTGTAAGTCCGCTGTCTGACCTTTGTGGCGGCATCGTCCTGGGGCACAGGGTAGCTGCTGCCCTGGCCCAGTCTGTGTAGGCCTCTGACCTGTCCTTCACCCTGCAGCCATCCTTCTGGCCTGCAGGGAGCTGACGCACAGCAAGCGTCTGAAGCAGATGCTAGAAGTCATCTTGGCCATTGGAAACTTCATGAACAAAGGGCAGCGTGGGGGTGCCTATGGCTTCCGGGTGGCCAGTCTCAACAAGATCGCTGATACCAAGTCCAGCATCGACAGGTGGGGGGTCCTCTTGCTTCCTTCACTTCCAGCACCCCCTAACATCCCCCCATCTCCCCCCCACCTGTTCCATATTTCCTGCCAACTCACCCCCTCTCCTAACTAATGCCCGCCAGTTTCCTTTTGACCTCATTCCCAGCTTCCTCAGTCTCCTACCGCTGACCTGATTTCCACCCACAGAAACATCTCTCTCCTCCATTACCTGATCATGATCCTGGAGAAGCATTTTCCTGACATCCTGAACATGCCCTCGGAGCTGCAGCATCTTCCAGAAGCCGCCAAAGTCAAGTGAGGCCTCTCTCCAAGACCCCTTCTCCCTGTAACCACACATTGTCCCATCTGACTTTCTCCTTCGGGGCCTACTCTGGGCAATGCCCCAGGGTGTGCTCTGGGAGAACTACCTGCTGACCCAGGGACAGGCCTGAGACACGTTTCTGAGGCAATCCCAAGAAGCACCGGTAGTGGAATGAACGTGAAGTGGCAATCCCAGGAGTGTTTGTAACCAGTTACCACTGCAGGCAGGTAGAGCTGAATCCTCCGGAGAAATTCTGTGTGATGGTGGAGCACTCGGTCCAGGGATCCTGTCCCCTAGCCAGGGAACTGGAGCAATGATACACCATCTCCTGACAGTCATGGGTTGAAGGATACCACGGGGAACACATGGTAGGAACCCTGGTGGTGTAGTGGTTATGCGTTGGGCTGTGAACCTCATGGTCGGCAGTTTGAACCCCCCC
>NW_022107432.1:26667293-26672288 GCF_000313985.2 Echinops telfairi | reverse complement strand
GCGAGTCTCACCCATGTGATTTCCTAGACACACGGGGCACACTGGTCAGTAACCAGAGCAGGGCCAGCACAGGCCCATTAAGTCCCAGGCCACTGCAGTTCGGCACTGTCCTCTCTGGAGATACCTCCAGCTCCTTAAGTCTAAGCCCCTAACCCTCCACTGCCTCCCATTTCTCCCCGCAGCCTGGCGGAGCTGGAGAAGGAGGTGGGCAACCTCAAGAGGGGCCTCAGAGCAGTTGAGGTGGTGAGTACCCCAGCCCTGCCTGTCGGGTGAGGGTTCGAGGGGGATGCTATCAGAGGCAGGTGGCTGTCACAGGGCCAGGCAGCAGCGGACCCCGTTCTGGTACACGGTGGGGACTCAACCCCTGGCTGGCATGCTAGAGACTGACAGTGGATATGAGGAGCCCATAGCACACAGGAAAGGATGCTCAGATTATCTTGCGCTTCCATGAAGCCCCCCAAGTGGGACCATCTGTCTGAGGCTATATCCCTGTCACTAAACACGGCATCTATTCCCCAGTGGGGAGGAGGGAGCCACGAGTCTGGCCCATACTGCAGTCTGAGTCACGTGTGTGTAGGAGAGGGGGCACCCATGCCCTTCCAAAACGGATCGGGGGCACATAGCTCACATGTTGTGGGGACTGCAGTTACCAGAAGCTCCTTCTGTGGGTCTCTTTGCCTCCACCCTGAGCCAGGGGGCACCCAGGGGCGGAGCTCTGTGCTGGAGACTCAGGTCTCTGTGCTGCACCATGGCTTCTCCGCAGACACCGGGGCTAAGAACAGGGATGTTTCCAGCCCTTGGTTGCCCACACTCTACTCCCTCCCTGGGCCCAAGGAGCTGCAGAGCTTACCCATCCTCCCTATGGGGAGGAAGCCCGGAGGAGCTTGGGCTGAGAGAGCAAGGTGTCTTTCATTACCACTGTGGCTGGGGCAGGGAGTGCTGATGAGCAATTTGACAGCGATGGAAGGTCTGGCTACCGGCATCTCGGCAGCAGTAGCAGCAGGGTCAGCTGGGAGCGGTAGGACTCTTGTTTTAGCCTCTGTTGAGCTCCCAGAGACTTTGGAGAAAGGCAGGTGCTCATGGTGTCTGGGTGGGGCCTGAGACTTTGGAGAAAGGCAGGTGCTCATGGTGTCTGGGTGGGGCCTGAGACTTTGCATTTCTGACGGGCTCCCAGGGGATGCTGGTGCTGCAGGGCCCAGACCACACTCTGGATAGAAAGGCTCTTAAAGCAGCAGCGGTGGGGAGGGAGAGAGGGGTAGCGCCAAGGTTGCCTGGCTGCTCTCCCACAGCCACGGCTGCCCTCAGAAGGTAGAGGGTAGGCATGTGCACTCTTTCCAAGTTAGCTCAGTGCCTGGTGTGTAGCAAGAAAGCGGGGGACCAGTGACCCCTGCCTTCCTGACTCTCACCAGACACCAGACTAACCAGCCCCTCGGTGCCCCCTCTTCAGGAGCTGGAGTATCAGAAACGCCAGGGGCGGGAACCCAGCGACAAATTTGTTCCAGTCATGAGCGACTTCATCACTGTCTCCAGCTTCAGCTTCTCGGAGCTGGAGGACCAGCTCACGGAGGCCCGAGACAAGGTAAGGGAGTCCCCAACCCACAAGCTGATGCCCAGCCTAACCCTGGCCGCCAGGCCCCTTCATCTCAGTCTGACCTCTGCAGAGCTCCTTCACCCATCTCTCCCGGAGGCTGACAGAGAGCGAGCCACGGGGCTTTCGGGAGCTACCCCTTTCCTCCATCCCCACGATAAAATTCACCATCACAGGGACCACTCTTCATTCACCAAGTGGTAAGGGTCACACTAAGCAGTCTCACTCTCACAACTCACTGCCATCCAGCTGCTGCTGCTGCAGAGCAACCTCACTGGACCGGCCCTTTCTCCTGGGAGAAACTTGAGTAGCATAGTGGTTACGAGTTGGGCTGTGACCTACAAGGTCAGCAGTTCAAAACCCAGGGGCAGTTCTGCCCCGTCCTATAGTTGGCATCAACTCGATGGCATTGATGTTGGGTTTCTGGCTCTCCCCAGGAGTGGCTGGTGGTTTCAAACTGCTGACCTTGCAGTTAGCAGGCCGATGTGTAATCACTATGTCACCACGTCTCCACACACAGGATTGATTTCAATACCTTCCTGTAGGCTCATTGGAAGGTCATTATGATCCCAGTTGACAGACATGTAAATTGAGATTCAGAGAGGTTAGGTCGCTTGCCCATGGGAAATGTAATTCAGAGAGGTTAGGTCGCTTGCCCATGGGAAATGTATTAAAAACCCAGCTCAAGAGAGAACTCAGCTTTGGACCCACTGTCTTCATCTCTCACACATGGGTCACATGCAATGCTGAGTCGTGGGTCTCCTCCAAGTGTCGAGGCCTTTCTTAGCGACTGTTGAGTGGGCTGAACTAGAGACTGTGGTCGTTGGTTGCCAACAAGTCAGTTCTGGCTCATGGTTCTCCCGTTTGGCCAGAGTAGAGCTGCCTGGGGGGATCAGGCCTGTGACCTTTAGGAAGCAGATGGACGGGCCTGTCTTCTGAATTAACTCTTGGGTCCAAGCTGTCAATCTTTCAGCTAGAGACCCGAAGGGCTTAGCCACTTATGCCACCCAGGGGCTTCTTAGAATATGTGCTGCCGAGGCAAGCACAACCACCCAGGGACTTCTGAACTAGAGATAGGGGCTCTCAGTAAAAGTCAGGACAGAGCCTGGTACATCTCATTAGAAAAAGCAAACACCAAACTGACAGCCATTGAGTCGATGCCGACTCATAGCGACCCTACAGGACAGGGTAGAACCGCCCTTGGGAATTTCCGAGACTGTAACTCTTTATGAGAGTAGAAAGTCCCGCCTTTCTCCCGAGAAGCAGCTGACAGTTTCAAACTGCTGACCTTGCGGTGAGCAGCCCAAAGGAGAAGCACTACGCTACCAGAGCTAGTACTTTTCATCGGTTCCCTTTCCTAATGCCCGTCAAGTAGCTTTCATCAGTATCCCCATTTGACAGAGGGGAAAACAGAGGCAGGAAGCAGCAGGTGACCTAGACCCATCATCAGATGACCTCTGAGGTCCTCTTGAGTTCGGAATGGGAAGTTCTTGACTTTAACAAGGGCTTCCCAGAATCCACAGCCCCTCACCTGTTCCCTACACTGCAACAGATGCAGGGAATCCCATACCTACACCCAAACTGACTGGTAGGCTGAATGCCAGGCAGCCCAGGTCCCTAGGCGGGCTTCTGCCCCTCACCTTCCACTTCAAGCTATTCTTTCAGCCCAGTTGCTTTCCCTGCATGATAAGGGGCCTGTCATAACCCCTCCATGCCTGTTCCCCTTCCTCCCCTCCCCCCTCCCCCCATGCCAAAGCTCTCTAGCCTGGAACTGAGCTCTGGGCTGGCTGGAACCCAGCTGGCCACATGTCCGAGCCCTCACCGTGGGGGAACCACCAATTTCTCTCCTCCCTGTCCAGTTTGCCAAGGCTCTGATGCACTTTGGGGAGCAGGAGAGCAGGATGCAGCCGGATGAATTCTTCGGCATCTTTGACACCTTCCTGCAGGCCTTCTCCGAGGCCCGTCAGGACCTGGAGACCATGAGGAAGCGGAAGGAGGAGGAGGAGCGGAGGGCACGCATGGAGGCCATGGTGAGGGGGCTGGACGGGGCTGAGGGGAGAGAGGCTGACCCTGAGCAGGGGGCGGTATGCATGTGGGCAGGCTCTGATTTGGAGCCTCTGGAGAGAGAAACCTTTCTGGGTTGAGGGCGAGTGTCTGAGCCCAGCTTAAGACAGGAGTGAGCTGAGAGGCCAGCGGCAACGTGGGAGGCGGAACATGGGCTCAGCTGGTAAATAGCACAGCAGCCCTGGTGGCTGAATAGGTTATGGCTGCCAGGTCAGCAGTTCAAGACCACCAGCGGCTCCGGTGGAGAAAGACGAGGCTTTCTACTCCGGCAAAGAGGGGCAGTCTCAGAAACCCACAGGGACAGGTCTACCCTGTCTTCTGGGGTCGCCATGAGTCAGAAATGACCTGGCGGCAGTGAGTTGAGTTTTGATGAACAGCAGCGTCGTGATGCCCAGTCCAGAGCGGAGCCCCAGTGGGTGGGCTGCCGTTTGGAGGAGGATTGGCCTGGGACTAATCCCCACCCACTCTCCACACCCAGCTGAAGGAGCAGAGGGAGCGGGAGCGGTGGCAGCGGCAGCGGAAGGCCCTGGCAGGCACCACGCTGGAGGAGGGCGGCGAGTTCGACGACCTGGTGTCCGCCCTGCGCTCGGGGGAAGTCTTCGACAAGGACTTGAGCAAGCTCAAGCGCAGCCGCAAACGATCAGGGAGCCAGGCCCTGGAGGTCACCCGGGAGCGGGCAATCAACCGGCTAAATCATTGACCTGCAGGACTGGCCACAGCAGGAGCCCGGGCCACAGGGACCAGAGGAGCTGGGTGGAGGCTGTGTGATGCTGAAACCATGTGGTGCTTGGGGCAGAGCCCTGGGCTGGGATATGCTTGTGACTGGACCAGGGCCCACTCACACTTGCCTTAAAGGGGCTCCTCTCAGCTCCTCTTCCTATTATTCTTTCTGCAGCCCAGGAGGCATTCTCTGAGGATGACTTGGAGAGTCCTGGCTGGCCCTAGGTCCCTGGCCAGGTAACCACAGGCGGAGGGGGCCCTGATCCCCTCCCCCGCACCGCCGGCGTCCACGTATTGGCACAGGATTCTTTCAGACCGACACCTGAGGAGCTTGTGTACCTTGTCCAGATTCCATATGCAGCAGGGACTGACGAGCTGGGTCTGGGTCTCTGAGAGCCGAGGTGAGGGAATCCTGGCCTCTACCCGTCCAGTCTCGGATCGTCCCGCTGAGCTCCTGAGCTGGGGGCGAACTTCCTTCTTGGATGGAAGAGGAGGAAACGTTCTGTATCCTAGCTAGTTCAACTCCGCCATATTCCGGAAGAGAATATAGAAAAGATTGAGAGCACGCTGCAAAGACCGAAGCCACCAGGACAGATGACCAGCGCCTGCATCCTGCGGCCCCA
>NW_022107432.1:26665999-26667181 GCF_000313985.2 Echinops telfairi | reverse complement strand
CCATGCCTCAGCTCTCCCTCCCTGCCCCGCCTCCATGCTGATCTAGGGATTCGGAAAACTCACCCAGGGCTTCCATCAACTGTAGATGGATCTGGTAACAGGAAGAAGTTCCAAGAAAGACACCCCCCCCCACCACCTTCATTGTCCTATCTCATAGCTTGAGCACACCCCCTTCTCTGACTACCCTCACCTCCCACCCCCCAGACAACCTGAGCACTGCCGTGATGTGGGACAGTGACCTCATCCACCGCCCAGGAGTTCCTGATAGCCCTTCAGCAGCGGGCAGCTCTTGAATGCCATCTCCACCCGTGAGCTCCCTATTCGACCACTTAATGTCCCACAGATCCCAAGGCCTGCCGTTGCCACCTGACCTCTCTCCCTGTCCAGCCTATGGGAGGGGCCTTTGAATCACCAAGGAGTCAGTTCCTGAGAGGGTCCCAAGGGGCCATGTCACTCCTAAGCCATTGAGATTGGAGGCGGGGTGCTGGAGAGAGAGCTGGTGGGGAAAGCTGGGGGCGTGGGAGGCTGGAGGAAGGCTGCCTTCCCTGGGGGCACACAGCCTGAAAGAGTTCAAGGAAGAAGTCGCAAAAGGGTGCCCCCTGACCCCCATCTCTGCTACCCAATTTGGCTTTCCACCAGACTTCCAAGGAGCACATTCCCATTCTCCTTGTCTACGTCTACCTGCCAATTTGCTCATCCCAAGCTGCCCTTGGAGTGCAGACGTGGGAGGGCTGTTCCAGACAAACTTCTTTTAAGAGGAGGGTGAGGCCAACTCCACCCAGCCTCACTGCTTTCCCATCCCGAGGCGACCTTTCATCCTGCATCTGGGACTAGCCCTGCCTGACTTGACTCATCAGCCAGCTCCTCACAGGCCAACCCTCCACCCTTCCCATTGTCTCTCGGCTCCCTACCCAAGCCTCTGGCACTCGGCATCGCCAGTGGACAGACTGGTGGACTGGGCCCACTCTCCAGCTGCCTATCCTCTGCCATTCCTGGGGTGGGGCCCATGTGGCCTTGGTGAGAGAAACCCAGGTTTAGGGAGAGCCCAGCACGTGTGTTGGTTCGAGTGAGCGTGCGTGTATTTTGGTGGGAGGGACCCGAGCAAGTGCGAGCCTGGCTGGGACAAGTGTGGGATCCCAGGTGAGGGCAAGGTGCAGGCTTCCAGGAAGAGCAGCTGCAGAG
>NW_022107432.1:26639448-26665867 GCF_000313985.2 Echinops telfairi | reverse complement strand
AAGGACGGAGGATGCAGAAGCTGTTGGTGACACATTCAAGCTGCAGGACAGCAGTTTGAGCTGTTTACAGAGGGCGAATACCGGATTCCAGGGGCCAGGCTCCCCACCCCACACGACTTCTCCTTCTCTATTTATTGTCCTCTAGCTCTGGCCAAGGGCTCTGGAGCCAGCGGCTTTTGTAGCCAGAGCCAACAGTGCCTTGGGTCATGGGCCATTATGGTTATGTCGGCAAGAAGGGGCTGGCGCCCCGTAGGGGCAGCTGAGCTGGTCCTTGCTCTGCCAAACGTGGAGGTCTCTGACATGTGTCCCAAAGCCCCACTCTCACGGGCCCCTTTCCGCACCACCTGCCACCTTGGGGGTAGGTCTTACCCACTGTCTAATTTTGTGTCTGGTGTGAATTCCTAGTCCACCTAATGCAGCCCCGCCCCTTCTCCTTTGGGGTGGACATGCAGTGGGGAGGGGTCTGGGCCAGCCTTTCCCATTTCTACCAAATGGGGCATTGTGGCCCCCTCCCCCACCTCTTACCCAGGAGGCCTTCATGCCCACGCTATCCTCACCAGCGATCTCAGATGACAGACGAGTCTCATGTACAAAATCTGTGTCCTTTTTATCTGCACCTTTTTTTAAAAAATAAGAATATATGGTAATACTAAAATATATTAAACCCATACCACCCCTATCCAGTCTGCCCTGGGACTTGTGCCTTTTTCTTCAGGAGGGGTCTTGGGGCCAGAGGGTGGGGTGGGCTGGAGACAACTTGTTCCAGTTTCGTGAGAGCTGAGGGTCACTATTAAAAGAATCTCGCAAGTGAGCTGACGTCCAGATTGGTGATTTAAAGCCAGCCGAGGTGGGCCTCGTTAGATCTGGAGATGGACGCTCTGTTTGTGGAGACCGCCTGCTAAGTCTCTCAAGTCTCTGCCGTCGCGTCGATTTCAGCCTGTCGTGACCTGTAGGACAGGGGAGGACTGCCCACCCCACCCCACGAGTGTCTGGACATCACGCTTGGTCAAGCCGAGGGGCAGCGAGACAGAGGATGGCCCTCAATGAGGTGGATGGACACGGTGGCTGCGACCGTGGGCTCGGGCACAGGAACAACCGTGAGGATGGGGCAGGACCGGGCAGCGATTCTTTCTGGGTGCCTAGGGTGGCTGTGGGTGGGAACAGAGTCTATGGCACCTAATACCCCCACCTGCCAAATGGTCACCAGCGCCTCTTGGCAGTCGGGGGGAAAAGTCCAGGAGCCTCTGCAGACAGGCCCACAGAAACCCATCTTTGGGGGGAGGACCCAGAGGGTCATGTGACCACCAGGAGCCTCTCTCTGCTCATCCCCGGACCCCTCCTGGATGGCGGCAGAAGGTTTGGGCTGCTGGCTCACAGACAGGTGGGTGGTTCTAACCCTCCCAGAGCTGCCTCGGTGGAAGATTCTTATGATCTGCTTCCAGAAAGTCACAGAAGTCTTGGTCATGGCTGTCTGGCAGCACCTTTACGATAGATGGCACCCACCTGTGCCTCCCTCCCCCAGGTCCACGGTCTCCCCCAGCACAGGGGGAGAACAGGACTTCCCACGGTCTCTGCCTTCCTCTCCTCCCCGAGAGGGGGGTCAGTCTCCAGGAGGGGCCGATGACTGGGCACAATGTCCTAGTAGCTCAGTGCCCTCCCCACACAGAATCTCCTGGGCCTTGCATCTCCCAAACTGGCCGCCACACTGCAAGGGCGAAGGCGAGCTAATACATGCTCCTCCCCCTGTGATGGGCAGACTGGCAGCGTGCAGGGCACATGGGTGCTCAGCCGTCCTTGGGGCTTTGGCCCGTGTGCAGGACCCTTTAAGAGGAGTGGGAGCTGGCAGGGCACTGTAACTAACTGTTAAGCTGGAAGCCCGGATGCTGGATGGATCAGACTACAGGTGGGCAGGCACATTAGCCATCTCAGAGGAGCAGGGTGGGGAGGCAGCGGGACCGGGTGGCTCTGCTCCCCTCAGGTGCTGTCACCCATGGGAAGGCCCAGTTGCAGAAGAGAAGTCTGGATATGACCATTCTCTATCCAGGCCAGGGGGGCTCTCTTTTCTCAAAGGGAGCCCCACTGGGCAACCAGCCTCGCCTTCCTCCCCGCCGGGGAGACTGGAAAAGGAACCACTATGAGAAGAGGGAGCTATGGCGTGGTCTGCAATGCCGGGAGGGAAGCAGGCAGAGACCACACCGTGGTTTCCAGTGCCCTACAGGTGAGCCCTGGCAGGTCCGGCCCAGGCCACAGCGGTCCTGGGGGTTGGAGGGACGGGCTGCTTTCCTGCCTGGAGAAGGACACCACCTCCCAGGCCACTGCATTCTAGGCCTCCCTGCAGTGGAAGAGTGTGGGGCGCTAACCTAAGGTCCCTCTTGGGGACCGGGCCAACGGGACCCGACATCTAGTCCCTGGACCTGCACCCTACCCGGCTGGACTGCTGGCGGGTGGGGTATGCACACCGGGTTCTAAGCCCGATGGAAGTCCCCCCGCTGGCCCCCGGTCTTGCGAATGAGCTGGATCTCACCCAGCACGATGTCCCTGCTCACAGCCTTGCACATGTCATACACGGTAAGGGCGGCCACCGAGGCCGAGGTCAGGGCCTCCATCTCTACCCCGGTAGGGCCGCGGGCCCGGCAAGACGCCTGGATCACCACAGCGTGGCGTGTGCTGTCCAGCTCCAGCTGCACCTGGACGTGGCTCAGTGACACGTGGTGACACAGGGGAATCAGCTGGCTGGTCAGTTTGGCTGCCTGGACTCCAGCCAGCTGGGCGACCACCAGGGCATCTCCCTTCTTCAGCTGGTTCTCCTGGACGAGCCGGAAGGCCACGGGCCCCAGGAGGACCACGGCTGAGGCCACGGCCACCCGCTCTGTGTCTGGCTTCCTGCCCACATCTACCATAGCTGCCCGTCCTTCCGAGTCCACGTGGGTTAGTTGGCCGGAGGGTGGCTGGGGCTCCGGGGGGGTGGCAGGAGCCCGGGCCCCAGGGTTAAGGCACTTGGGATTGGTGTCCGAGTCTAAGAGGGCGCTGTAGTGTCTCTGAGGGGGGCCAGATTGCAGCCACTGCTGGGCTAGGAGAGGGATTTGGGGGACCCTGTGTCCTTTCCATAAAGTTGTCGTCTGGCTGGAGAAACTCACTCCGGGTCTTGGGTTGTACACACGGAGCAAGTCCCAGGAAGAAACGCTGGGAATGGCTGGTGGGGAATCCAGGTGCATCCGCTGGGACTCTGGAAGGCAGGAGGGGCAGGGGAGAAAGACTAAGCCCAAGAGGGGCCTCTTTGACCCACCTTGTCTCCCAACCCCTTTCCCAGACCACCTGGAGCTCTCTCACCCTGCGTGGATAGGAAGGAGGGGTACACGATACAGGGAGAGGAAGCAAACTAGAAGCTGCACAGAGACAGGGGCCCCGCAATGTCAGCTTCAAGTCCTTCCCAACCCCCCATGCACAGGGCCACGCCCCACGGGGTTCTGACGCCCTCACCACGCTGGTGGTGTGGGCTACTCCTGGGCCCCCATCTGCACAACACACTGGTATTTCCAGACATCTAAGGGCTGGACACTGCTGTCTGGAAGGGCGACTTCTCCATGGTCCTTCTGTTCCTAAAGGCAAACTACAGCCAAGTCTCAGCCTGGACCAACACCAGTGATGCTGGCTCCCATCTTTACCTTCCACACCAAGAGCTCACACAGATCTTTTCGTTTCTGGACAGAAGGCGGAGGGAAGGGCACCTGGAGGTCACCTCACACAGATCATAAGTGTACACAGACCAGTTCCTATGACCCGGGGGGCCTCCCGGAAGCCGGCTCCCTCAGCAAGCCTGCAAGTCAAAGGCTCCTCGGACTGGACCCGCAGCACCAACTCACTAGAGGTGCAGGCTCCCAGCGCCGACCTCAGAATCACCACAAGCTTCCCAGACAGCTCAGACACACAGGGAAGTCTGAGATGCACCAAGCTAGGCCACAGTCGCTCTAAATCCCTGACAGCAATAACACTGCCAAGGGTGCCGGACGTCTCCCCCAAATTCCTGCCCCTTCCCCATCCTCTGGGCTCCCAGCCTTGTTCCTGCCAGGAAGGTGTGCCCATGGAGGTTGCAGCCCAGTAGGGTGACCTGTGGTACCGGAGATGGGAGAGGAGAGATGATAAGAGCTGCTGTCCCTGGGTGGCTGGCGTGTACGGGGGTCCAGGAGCTGTCTCGGGCTCCCTCTACCTGCTCCCTCTGGGGGACAGGGCTTACTGGGCTCCCATGTCTCGAAAGAAGAATCCTTTGTTCTCAAGTTTTCTCACTGCTGTCTCATGCCTACTGGGAAAATTCCGAGGGCTCCGATCTGAGTGCAGTCAAGGGGGGCGGCCTTGTCTCTCACCCGGGCAGTACGCCAGGGGAGGAACGGATGCCTGAGAGCTCAGAGTGGGCCAGTTCCTTGCGGTAGGAGACTACACTGGCTCTAAGAAAGAGGAGTTATTATCTTGCAGCATCCCGTGAACACAAGCCAGGTCCGCATGAGCCCCGAGGGTCAAGGAGGTGGGGAGTTTCAGGCCTGACGATCTACTTGTTGAAAAGGTGAGTGCCGCCCCTGTCACTAGCTGCCTTGTGCTCTGCCTGGCACGGAAGAACCACAATCCCTCCATCGGTGGTGGCTCCAATGGTCCAGACACCCGCTCGGTGACGACAGACAGGGCTGTCACTCCACAGGAGCAGGAGAGGGCTCCGTTTGAACCAGGACGTCAACTTTAGCCTTGCTGCTGTTGTGAGTTGCTGTCCAGTTGGCCTGACTCCATGTCACCCCGTGTACGTCAGAGCGAAACACTGTCGGGTCCTGCACCCAGTGTGCCTAGTCAGTCGGTTCACCTCACGGAGGGACTTCCTCTTTGCTGCTGCCCCTCGGCTTGACCAAGCAGGATGCCCTCCTCCAGGGACTGGTCTCTCCTGATAACGAACCTTATAGTGACCTTGAAATCTGGAGCCCTGCCTCCCTCCCACTCCAGGTGAGACTGCAGGGTCACTGCTGTGACATGCAGAGTGAGGAGCAATGGTGGACAAGAACGAGAAGCAACACCAGAGGCTTGAAGGGGTTACGAGAGGATGCAGGAGGATGAGGAGGAAGGCTAGGGCGGAGGGTATCTGAAGGGGACGCAGGAGCTGGGAGTGCATCTCAGCAGGGAACCCCACCCTCAGGACCCCCGAGGGCAAGGGTGAGTGGTTACGTACTGATGGGTCACCCACCGATGAGGATCATGGGCCGGTTCTTCATCTGGGAAATATTGAACATGCCTGGGATAAGGGGGAGATGGGGAAGGGAAGAGAGGGTGGGGGGAGAGTTCACCGAAGCGAACAGAAGGACATTAAGGAGGGGGATAACCTCCAGTATGCGTGCCAACATATCCCCACATGCTCACTGCATGGGTGTCCACGGGAGAGACCAGAGAAGTCTGGATGCCCGGGACCCAGCCCTCCCTAGGAAGAAGGCAGGTTGGGGAATGAGACAGGCAAAGGCACCCTTCCCCATCCCCCAACTCCCAAAAAACAGCTCCCCCATCCTGGCGGTCTGTGCTATGCCAGTGTCCCCAAGGAAGGAGACCCAGGAGTGCACCCCACTCTAGAGGGCCCACAGGACCACACTGTGTTCCCACCAGCTCCGGACAGGGCCTTCCTTTGATCTCTTCCCCTCCCACCAGCCACGGCCTGCCCTCCTGCGTTAAACAAGGCTCACTCTGGGCCCAGCCCAGTCTCCCCCACCCCTGCCCCTTACCTGCGTGCTGCCGCTTCTTCCTGCCCACGGCTGCCCCTATGATTCTCAGCAGCTCCTCCTCGGTGGCCCCTGTGCGCAGGAGATCCCGGAGCGATACTTCGGAACTCCCAAAAAGGCAGACCTGTAGGGGGACCACGGGGATGAGGACAACCACGTCTCCATCACGAGCCCCCAGCCTCTGAGCAGCTGATCCCCACATGTAGAGTAGAGCCAGCCCCCCAGCCTGCCTACGTCCGGTTCATACTTAAGGCCCGGCTCCCTGGTCACTGGAGGACAGAAGGTGGGTAGAGCGGTCAGAGAGGCTGGAAGGGCTCGAGGTAGAGTGGGCATCCCGAGGCGTTTATGTGCCTTGTTCCACTAGGTGTCAACAGACATCGCACACAAAAACGCAGCACAGCCCCTGCTCTGTGACCACCCAAGGGGATGGCCCCTTGATTGCCACAGGAATGGACCCCAAGTGGTTGAAGCTGAGTCCTGGCCATCCCCTCGAGAGGTGGCAGGCACAATGCGTTTCTCCTCTTTTCCCTCAGGGTCCCTTACTCTGACTGCTCTGGCACTTATTTGAGGTTGGGGTGTCCCGAATGGTTGCTTAACTACAGAGGGCTGGTGAAGATGGCATCCGAGTTCATCCAAATGTGGTGGAACAAGCTTTCTGGGAGCACCTGGATGGGATGTTATGGAGGCCTGGGGATGGATGGTCTACTTCCAGACATCAAGGCACCTACCCTCCCCTCCTTCCAGGAATCCTGGTGGCAAAGTGGGTTCTAACCACAAGGTCCACCGTTTGAACCACCAGCCACTCCAAGGGAGAAAGATGATCCTTTTTGCTCTCATAAAGATGTATAGGCTCCGAGACCGACAGGGGCAGCCCTGCTCTGGCCGACAGGGTGACAATGAGTTGGCCTGAGCTGAGCTGACGTGAGACCCTCCTCGCAGGAATCCCGGTGGTGTGCTGGATTATGCATTGGCTTTCTCGGGAGAAAGCAGCAGCTTCCCATTCCTGAGAAGACTGACAGCCTTGGAACCCCGAGGGCCCTTCTACTGTGGGGGCAGACCCTCTATCCTCTAGGGCTGCTGTTAAGTTGGAATCAGCTGGATGGGAGGAAGTTTGGAGTTAGAGCACCACCCTTCCGCAAAATCTTCGAACGCACCTACGATGTGCCAGTTCTGGGCGAGGTGTTGTGGATACAGGGAGGGAGGCCCCAGAGGTCAGAGCCCACCCAGGAGGCTACGACACCAATGAACTGTGGGTCTGAAGGGCTGAGGAGTGCACTGCACTGGCTGTGGCCCCTCCTCACTTCCTCCACCAGAACAGGTTCCGTTCTCTACTCTTAGCAAGAAGGCCACCTGCTGTGGGCAGTCCCTTGTAGGCTCCCTTCCCGCCGGTTTCTGCTTGCCTTTGGCCAATGGGAGGTCAAAGGGTGAGAGGAAAGTTAGGCTGGGGTATTTCTTCTTGCTTCCCTTCCTGATTGGCATCGACGGCTCTAGCTCCAGCCGGGGGGCCTCTCCTCCCGTTCGCATGGGTTCCAGGGGCACCATTTCCTCCCCCTTGCTCTTCCAGCAAAAAAGAGCACAGCTTTCTGCTACTGCCTGTCCCTCATGTCACAACATGCCTAATGATGACCTTCACCCTGCACTAGAAACAGCCCCTCATTAGATCCTCTTCAGAAGCCCATGCCCCACTTCCCGGTGGGACCTTGACTGGTATAGATACCCAACCCGACCCACTGTCGTGGAGTTGTGCTAACTCATAGAGACCCTGTAGGACCTAACAGAATGGCTCCCCGGGGTTTCCAAGGCCACATAACTTTATGGGAGTCATCTGCCTCATCTTTCTTGTGCAGAGTCTGGTGGGTTAGAACCATGGACCTTTTGGTTAGCAACACAGCACCACTAGGACTCCTAGATACCACCTATAGCCCAGGTCAATCAGTACATCTCCAGCCCATGGTGGGTGGTAGAAGGGGAGGGGAGGGTCCCTTGCCTTTTCAACAACCAGCCTAGCGGTTCCATTTGGATGTATAACTTGATGCACTTAAATGCAACCCACCGACACCCTCCCAACCCTGCCCAGACCAAGGCCAACCAGGGCCAAGGCCACTTGGGCACCTTCCTTTCTCTGTCCACACCCATCAGCAGCGATCTTCCCTGTCAGCCCTCCCCTCACACTCCTCCCTGTCCGGAGCACCGCCAGGTGGCCGGCGAAGGTCATAAGCCTCTCGCTCCAAAGCCACCCTGCAGGTTATTTCTTAAGGCCCGGACGGAGGCTCAAAAGCCTTCCCAGAGCCATAATGTCCACAGATCACAATCTTTCCCTCAGCCAGCCCACTTCTCCCTTTGCTGAATGAATCTGGGACCCAAGTACGGGATCTTTCCCACCCCTTGTTTGCACTTGGCCCATTTTCCGAGGCTCGCCAAGGTCAGCAGAGTTCCTCCTCCAGGCCCACTCAGGGGACCCAGAAGCACGTGCTACGCTGTCGTACCTTATCTCAGAAAGGCCATGTCTCTGGGCCTCTCATCTTCCCCACCACCCCCTACCCACTCCCACCCCCACCCAGGGCTGAGTGTGCACGAACACACACACACACACACACACACCATGCTTGTTAAGCTTTGAGGGAAGTCAGGAATGGTTGCTGCTTCCAGAGCTGAGGCCTGGGCCTACTGGGAGGGGCCACCTGAGCCAGTGCCCCCTTGATGCACTGTCCTTCCCCAGTCCTCTCTGACAGTCTCTCCCCAATCCCCTCTGGTATCCCCAACCAGAAGCCACTTTAGGGAACCCAAGAATGAGAGTCAAGAAAGTTGGGGTGAAGAGTTCCACAGGTGTCATGAGTTCACTCTCGCCTGCCACTCCTACCGGGCATCACACACACACACACACACACACACACACACATGCCTCCCCACCCACCCACCCACCCGCCGAATCTGATCTTATTTCACCAACTACCTTTGGGCCAGTTAGTACCCTCGCCAATCAGGAGCACAGGTACGGGGCGATCTCCAGAGCAAAGGCAATGTGGGGCCTTGTGGAGGAGGGGGCTCACTGTGTGGATGGGGGACACTCGCCTTGAGGTTCCCATCTGCTGTGATCCGCAGCCTGTTGCAGGTCCCACAGAAGTGCTCCGACATGGATGTGATGAAGCTGATCTGGCCTTGGAAGCCCGGGATCTTAAAGGCCTGGACGGGAGGGAGGGTCAGAGATGGGCTCCCGGGCCGGAGCTCTCGGCTCCTGTCACCGGAGCCCTGACTCCAGTTCCCTTGCCCCTCAGAGCCCAAAGGGAGCTGGTGCCTAAGGGCCTGCAGACCACAAAAGACCGTGGGCACAGAGGCACGCGCATGAGCTTTCTGAAGCGGGCCTGGCATCTGCTTGTGCCTGGTCTGCTCTTGGGGGAAAACTGAAGGGGACAGGACGCGTGGGCAGCATGTTCAGAGATGGCCTAAGGAAGCCGGGGTGGGGGGTGGTACTCCCCCCTGCCAGGTACTAGGAACGGCCACTGATGAGGGACTTAACTCTGCCATGTCTGCCCCTCGAACCATCAGACACGGGGGTGGTTGGCAGGGCACTGAAATGCCATCCCGCAATGCACCATAGCCTTCTGACCTCACCGCCCTGCCTCCCTCGCCAGCCTCCTTCCTCCCCTCCCAAACCTTGGCTGTGCTGGACTCCTCCTCTGGAAGCTTCTCCAGCTCTGGCCACCGCTGCTGGACCGTGTCCAGCATCTCCTTGTAGCTGACCATCTTCTTGAAGTTCCACCTGTTGCCTGTACGTGGGGTGGCAAGTTGGCAGGAGGAAAGACTGAGTCACAGAGCGGCAGGGGCCTTGCCCGGCGTCAAGGCCATACTCCTGCAGGGCTCAGGAATGGCTCCCCGACCTGTCCTGTGGGTGGCCCGGAGGTCCCTGCCTAAAACGGGTGCATCAGACCTCACCCATGCTGACTCAGGAACCACCGGTGTCCCAGCAGAGCCCTAGAAACAGAGTCCGTCCAGTCCTCCCCTGCCAGCAGCCCAGGAGCAATGCCTCTACACACACCGCTGGACTCCTGAGTCAGCAGCCTCCCCCCCAGCCTTTCCCACCACCCCAGTACGCACTGAGGGCACGAGGCATTCGCCCCACCAAGCCCTTGGCATGGATATGCCCATGGGCCCAGCCTGCTCCACAAGCCACACCACTGACCATCAAAGGGCATGTACTCTATGAAGCGAATGTCCAACTACTGACCATCAAAGGGCATGTACTCTATGAAGCGAATGTCCAGGGGGAGCCCCTCCGTCAAGGCCACAAAGTCCAGGAGCTCGTCCTCGTTGAGGCCCCGCATCACCACACAGTTCACCTGGCCGGACGACAGGGAGCCATGGTACTTCTGTGCACACGGTCAGTGGCACAGGCCCGGCACAGGCTTGGGCTCTCCACCGGGGACCCCACTCCCTGACTCCACCCAGGTCTCCTTCAGCTGGGGGTTTCCATGGGGGTCACTGATTTTTCTCTCCTCCCTCATGGGGGGGCAAGACTGGGCGCCACTGGCAAGGAAGTGGTGGTAGTGGGGGTGGGGGTGGGGTGCATTTCAGCTGTCTGGCCAGGGTGGGAGCTGTCGGCGGGGCCAGGAGCTGGGCAGGAAGGGCAGGAAGTCCGAGTGAGCAGTGTGAGCCTGGGGGGGGGGGGGGGACTCACCTTCACAGGGCTGTAACCCAGCTCGATGGCCTTGTGGATGCCCTCCATGACCTTGTGGAAGCCTGTGGTGAGGAAGACAGAGTGAGGTCCAGGAAGGTCCTCTCACCCACCTCCATCCCTACACCTACACACACACACGGAAAACACCCACAGCTCCGAGCAGCCTAGGCAATTCCTATTAGCCCGAGAGTCAGCAAGCATTTCCTTAAAGGAGGAAACGATTATGTAAGTGTCTATCAACATGTCCTTGACAAAATTCACACCACAGGAAGAACAACTTTTCATAGTGCATATGAGGTCTATAAGAGAGAGAATGCTTGGAAGGCGTGGTGGAGGACGCATTTTGCCCAAGTGAAGTTCAAAGTTACCGCTCCCTTTCACCAAACTGATTGCAAAGAGTCATTGGTAGGAGCCACACTTGGCTCCCGGGCTGAATGAGAACAACTGTCGGTCAGACTACATCCTCATTCAGCCCAGAGAGCCAGGGGGTGCGCCTCACACCATTCACTCTCCCCAGCTCCAGCGGGTCCTGGGGTGGACACCCTCCACCGCTGGCTGCATCTGATCACCTCGCCTGCGGACGATGAACTCAAATTTGGCTGGCACCAGGGTGTCCAGGCTGATGTTGATGGCGTTGAGGCCCGCTTTCTGAAGCGGAGGCAGCAGCCGGGCGAGGTTGATGCCGTTGGTGGTGACGCCGATGGTCCTCAGCCCTTCCAGCCGGTGGAGCTGGGCTGCGGGGAGAAACAGCAGGGGTGGTCAGACCACCCCTCCTTGGGGAAGGCGGGAGGATGGCGGGAAGGGGGAACAGGAGGAGTGGCTGGGTGGCTCTCTGCAGACTTGGCTCGGTGAGACCTGAGCCGAGGACAAAGCAAGCTGCGCATTGAACCCTGAGTGTGCTCGCCCTGTTAGACACTCAGCTGAGGGTTCTGTACACCTTGCTGGCTGAGCCTCACACAAAAGATCAGCCCCACTTAATATAGATAAGCAGAGGGTGGCTTGGAGAGATTAAGAAAACTGCTCAACGTTACATAGCTAGCCAGGGCTAAAGCCAGTAAGTAGTCCAGATGGTTCATGTGCTCAAGCTGCTAACTAGGTTACAGGTTCAAATCCACCCAAAGGAGAGTTGGAAGGAAGCCCCAGCGACCTGCTTCTGAAACGGAAAGCTGCATGGAGCACCGTTCCAGTCTGACTCTCATGGCGTCGCATGAGTTGGAATGGAATCCACGTCGCCTGGCAATGACGTGAAAAGAAGAGCCGGGATTCAAACCCATCTACACGAGGCTCCAGGACTGTGCTCTGGACCACGTGGGCCCTCAAGTCTAGTGCTAAACCGGCCGCTTCAAACCCCAAACCAAACTGGCTGCTATGGAGTTGATGCCACCTCATAGCAACCCTGCAGGACAGGAGAGAACTGCCCTTGGAGTTTCCAAGACCGTAACCCCTCACGGGAGTAGAAAGCTCCGTCTTCCTCCCCGGGAGCAGCCGGTGGTTTGGAACTGCTGACTTGCGGTTAGCAGCTCAACGCACAACTACTACGCCGCCAGAGCTCCTCCTGGGCCAGGGAAACGGGGCTAATCCAAGCAGCCTGGAGTCGAACCATGATGAGAGGATGCTTTGCTTTTGTTCTTCTAGCTGATCCAATATGATTAAGATTTTTTAAAAAATGAGTCTGTGAGATAATGTATTAGGATACAGGGAGGCGCTCATCCGAACTCAGATCCCAGTCAACATTCATGGAAGCAGCAGTCCAGAAATCGGACCGTGCATTCCACTGGGGAAATCAGCTGCCCAAGGTCTCTTCAAAGTGCTCAAGAGCAGGGAGGTCAGGCTGAGGACTAAGGCCTGACCCGAGCCATGGTATTTTCACTCGTCGCAGGTGTACGTGGAAGTGGACGGTGGATAAGGAAGGCCGAAGAAGAACGGAAGCATTTGAGTGGCGGTGCTGGTGAAGGGTACTGAAAGGACCACAGATGGCCAGACGAACAGACGCCTTGTAAGAAGTACAGCAGAAGGCTCCGCAGAGAGGAGGACTTTGGACATGGTATCAGGAGCCCTGGGAAGAGGACCACCTGCTGGGAAGCGCGGAGGAGCAATACCAACGAGGCAGGCCCTGGGACGGGATGGAGGCACACAGTGGCCGCAAGGAGGGCTCCGACACCTGACTGGCTGTGAGGAGGGCCGGGCCTGGGTGGTCCAGAAGGCCGACGGTGACAACCGGCAGGCAGTAGCCATGCTCTCATCGCTCAGCTGATACAAACGCTGATGGCTTTTGCGGTGCCCACCCAAATAGAAGTTTGAAGGTGTTTTCCGGTGTCCTTTTTAAAAGAAAGAGCAGCAGCTCCAGGTGGCTCTGCCAGCGAAGGGGATGAGGCGTGGGGGCCGGCTTCCAGCCTTGGGGAAGCACGCTCGAGGGAAACAGGGCATCCGGGAACTTGCCCAACCTTCGGGCAGCTCCTGGGACGAGGGCTGGCGGTTCTGGACTGGTCTGAGGGAAGGCGTGGCAGGCTGGGGCAGAGGGGACAGGCAGGGCGTGTGACCTCATAAAGAAAGGGTCCGTGTCCACACCCACGAGTGTCTCGGGACTCTCACTGTCTGTGCCCTTCCTGAAGGACCTGGTGGCGAAAGCCCAGGGACTGGTTTACGAATCCACTGAGGGAAGCTGCCAAAGCTCTGCTGGACAAGAGAGGCAACAGCGAGGGCCCGACCGGCCTAGCGGGGTCTCCTGTCCTCCACTGTCCCTCTACAGGGCCCTGAGCCCGAGGGATGAAAATCCAGGGAGTCTGTAGCCTTCCCTGCTTCTCCCTGAGGTCTGAAGGCACAGACCTGCCGGGCTTCCAACTAGTTTGACTCTAGCGGAGTCACTTTTGTCATCACCATCTGCGGGTAGAACACCCCCTGGAGACCTGCAGGGCACAGCGTGGACAGTCTCACGGGGCAATGCTGCTCGCTGTTCACTGACAGGCCTAAGAGAATAACTGCTCTATCCTGGAGCCCAAAGCTCGTGTCTTCTCCTTTCCTCGCCCTCCCCGGGCCTGTCAGAAACTAGGATCTGACCTGAGACCTTTTTCTGGCAAACAGTGTCGAAAGAATAGCTGATATGCCCAGAGAGTGTTAACTCACTGCTCTGGCACCAAGGTGAGAAACAGCAAACCCCAACCCTGAAAAGCATAAACTGATGGGGGTAAAAAAATTAAAGTGACAGGCCAAGCCAGTAACCTGAACATGATAAATGTAGTTATAAAAACATAAGAATAAAGCAGAGCCACCCTAACAGCAGTGGGCCGGTTCCAGCCTGCGGGCTATCGTGTGTCCACCCCTGGGCTGGGCAGTGGCTGGGCATGCATGTGGAGCAGACAGCTTCTGAGCAGAGGCCAGGCCTGTAGTGCTCCTGGCAAAGGGGACAGAAAGGGCAAAGGCCCTGTGGTGTGGCCAAGGGGAGGGGAGCTGGAGCGGCACAGAGGCAAGCAGGAGCCAGGGCACATGGGCCTTCCCTGGTGGGATGGGGGTGGGGGTGGGAGGACTTTGGCTGGCATGTGATGGCCAATCATTGGACTCTGATCCTTACAAACTTTGTGACCTTGCACATGTTACTAAATCCTAATGGCCAATTTTCCCCCCATCAAAATAGAACAATAACCGATTCCTGTCCCAGACAGGTGTCAACTGTGTACAAGAGACAGGTAGAGCGCTAAGCGAACACTCCCTTCAGTTATCAACACTGAGGCGGCCTACTCCTATACTTCTAGTGGGATCCGATTCCTGTCCCAGACAGGTGTCAACTGTGTACAAGAGACAGGTAGAGCGCTAAGCGAACACTCCCTTCAGTTATCAACACTGAGGCGGCCTACTCCTATACTTCTAGTGGGATCCGATTCCTGTCCCAGACAGGTGTCAACTGTGTACAAGAGACAGGTAGAGCGCTAAGCGAACACTCCCTTCAGTTATCAACACTGAGGCGGCCTACTCCTATACTTCTAGTGGGATCCGATTCCTGTCCCAGACAGGTGTCAACTGTGTACAAGAGACAGGTAGAGCGCTAAGCGAACACTCCCTTCAGTTATCAACACTGAGGCGGCCTACTCCTATACTTCTAGTGGGATCACTCTGGCCGCTACATGGAGACAAATCTCTAGAGGTCTGGTGGTACAGGGAGACCCTCTGGGAGGCAGTGCTGGGCATCATGGGGCAAGTGCACGTATTTGGTCCCAGTGGAGGGTTAAGAGCCCTCCTGGCACTGCCCACTGGCTCTGCAACTCTCCAGACAAGTCTGCGACCAGCCTGCACTGAGGGTGCATCTGGGCCATGCTGGACTCACCAGCATCCCCGACGCCATGCTCCCGGCTGCGGGCACAGGGGCAGGGAGAGGAGGCCCAAGCTCACCCACAATGTCCACGACGTCTGGCCGGATGAGTGGCTCCCCGCCCGTTAGCCGGATCTTGTCCACGCCTTCTTTCACGAAGAGCCGGGCGAGAGCCAGGACCTCCTCGGTGGTTAGCAGGTCGGCTTTGGGGGTCAGTGGGACCCCCTCCTCAGGCATGCAGTATTGACCTGAGGGCACAGGAGAGGCCGTGTGCGTGGGGAATGGGCCCAGCAGGCAGGCCTTTTGACTCCCCAACTCCCCCACCAAGCCAGAAGCTTCCTCTGTGTCTCAGAGCCACCCCCACCCACCAACCCCCAATCTGGGCTTCAGGGGAGAGCAGCGCCTAGTCCTGAGTAGCAGCCCTCTGGGGCTCCTGGGCTTATCTTCCCCACCCCTCCCCTTGGTCTTCAACATTTCTCAGCTGAGGGGATGGGTTCCAAAGGACAAACTAGGCTCTGGGCACAGCCTGGCCAAGGGGAGGGGCATGCCCGGCAGAGTCCCTCAGCACCCTCCATCCTCCTTCTAGCCTGGCATTCACACTGGTACCACACAGTGTGTGCCAGCATGTGAGAGGCTGGGGCTTCTTACTGGCCCGGGGAAGCCCACCCTTTTCTGTAGCTCCTAGTGCCCTCATGTAGAAACCAACCACCCCCCTGCCCTCGGGCCCATTCCCACTCCTGGCCACCCTAGAGGGCAGAGAAGAACTGCCCCCCGTGGGCTTCCGAAGCTGTGACCCTTTAGAGGAACAGGGAGCCTCATCTTTCTCTCACAGAACGGCCACTGGGTTCGATGTGCCAGCCTTACAGTTAGCAGTCCCGTGCACATCCCCTATGCCACCAAGGCTCCAGTCCATTCTCGTATCTTGAGCCAGTGTCTGTCCTATTTTATGGGCCAGAGAACTAAGAACTCAGAACTCAGGGGAAGGAGCCAGAATGGAGTGAACCAGGTGACGAGGACAAGTGGGGAAGGCGTCCCCTACGCTGCTGCTAGCTCCTGGTGCTGGTGTCGATGAGCGGTGCCATCCAATGAGTGCTAACTCGTGGCTGCCCTATGCTGTATCCTAAGCACAACAGGTAGAAGAGTGTCTTGCCTTGCTGCACCACCCCCGTATGGGCTCTCTTACACTCAAATACCCTTTACCATGCATCCACTGAGGGGCATGGGACCCAGTTAGTGAGCTGGGCCCAGAATGGGTTTTCTGAGACAGAACAGAAAGAACCAAATAGGTAAATGTATCAGAACGTACCAGATGTAACAAAAGCAACTGTTATTTAACTAAACAGCAGTCACCTCTGGGCACACATATATAGGAGAGGGCTTCAAGGAAATTCCATGATTTAATTCCATCCATGAATTTTTTTTGAGGGCTCTTTGTACGCGCATTTATTGGGTTATGAGACATTTCCCATTGTCAGCTCCAGAGGAAAAAAGAAAGGCAGGCAGGCAGATAGACAGGCTGGAAGATTAGAAGCTGGGCATCCTGCAACCACGGTTACCACCCTGGGGTGCTCCATAGGGGATTACGAAATGGGCACTCTTTGTCTCAGTTCTGGTCTTGGCCAACTGTCTCATGGGCCGGGCACAGGGGCCAGGGTTGGTCACAAGCAGGCCTGTATCTGTCACAAGTTTGTCATGCCTACCCTACATCCTGAGATCCCTGATGGGAGAGCCAGGCCCCAATCCTGCTCCTATACCCAACAGCCAGTGCCCAGTGGAATCCAGCTGCTGGAGCAGGCACATTCCACATTGACCCCTCTCTTGGCCCCGAGCCCTGGCTGGCTGGGCATGCCAGGGGTAGTGGAGCGAGGAGAGGAGTCAGAAGGAGGAGTCGGGAGGACAGAAGGACCCCTGGGCAAGGGGAGCTTCCAGAGGTGGCTTCAATGGAGTCCCAGTAGCTCCCACGTGGTGCCTGCTGACACATGATGATAATGGGAGCCCAGAGGGGCTCTGAGCAGGGGACTCACATCTGAGGTTGCACTTCTCGGTGAGCGAGATTCGCAGGTAGCTGTGCTGGCGGCCGAAGCTGTCGGTGAGGAAGGTGGAGAAGGGGGCAGACTGCTCTCTCAGGGACTGCTTCCGCCTGGATAGATCCTGTGAGGGCAGAGCAGAGAGAGGCTCATGGGCCCTGTTCCCAGGTTGTGGGCAGGAGGGAGGACGACCCACCTGGGGGAAGCACCCACCCCCGCAGCCCCACACTTGGCTCAGCGTCCTGAGCCCTCTGTGGCATGCAGTGTGCTGCCAGCAGGGCACCATGGTTGGCATAGAGGACACGGGGTCAGGCAGGGCATTAAACCCAACCCAAGCCCCAGCTTCTTCCTGCTGTCATCTTTCTGCCCCTACCTTCCCCCCCGGAAGCCTTGCCCAAGAACAAACAAGCATTTCCAGGATTCCTTGGGCCGAATCACCAGGATGCAAGCCAAGTTGGCCAGCACCTGGGTCCAGGTGGGGGCTTGGCCAGAGAAGACTGAGAGAAGGTCTTCAGCTCAGGCCACACACACCCGACCTCTGCCTGTGATACAGTAAACCTCTCCCCAACCAACTGCCTCCCCTCCCTACCCCCACAGGTACCTTCCCTTTATAAGACAGGGGGCAGAAGGGGCTCACAGCATAACTATTAACTAAACTACAGGGGCTCATGCGTCTCACACACACTGGGGCCTCCCCATTGCCCCGTGTGGGAAGACGGCATCTTGAAGAGGGCATTCGTTGGGGGTTTGGGAAGGAAGGTAGGCAGCAACCCAGCCCCAGGGAAGGCGCAGTGGAGGACCAGGGTGACCAGCTCGCACAAAGCTGGTCCCTCGTGGGGCTGAGTTCCACTCCAGGGGCCCGTGCGAGTGTGAGATTCCGCACTGTGCACGCAGGTCCTCCCAGTGGTGACCTGCCAGAAGCAGACTGCCCGGCCTGCCTTCTGCGGTGCCTGCCTCTGAGTGAGTTCAAACCAGACCTTTCAACGGCGACTGACTTGCCTTTCAACCTTTATTCTTCACCCTGATCTCCTGCCAGAAAAAAAGGATTAGCACCCACTCTCTGGGGCCTCAAGGGGAGGAGATGACTGGAGGCGCCAAGCATGATCCAAACCCATCCGCCCACTGTCCCCCTTCCCACCTCAGCTCTGTCTCCCTGGACAGCACAACCTTGGATCCTGACAGATGTGGATGAGATCATTGCCCCATGGGAGCAACACTTGCAGATCAGCTCAGTTTTCAAAGAATGTGCCCTTCTTCCTTCAGTTCCCACACCCTACCTAGCAGGGCGATGGTCCTAACGAACGCTTGGATGGGCTCCAGCAACACACTTGGCAGAATGGAGGGTCAAGGCAGGTCTTCTGATTCCATGAGCTAAACTCCTTCTCCTAACTGTCAAAGGAGAGCCCAAGAAGGAAGATGGCGGGGTGGGAATAGTCACGTCTCTAGAATTCTGTGAACAAAGAACGCAGGACCCCGATGTTCCTCCAGGAGACCCAACGATGGATCGAGGGTAGGAGCCCTGATTGTTGTTGTTGTCATTGTTGTTAGGTGCTGCTGGGCATGGAGGGCAGAGCAGCACACTGCCCAGGCTTGTGCCCGCCTCCACCCTTGCCATGCGCGAGCCCATCCATGACCTCGACTTCCCCTGCACTCCAGAAGCGCAGCTACATCTCTCTTGGACGACGCACCCAGAACACTCCCGAGAAGGAAGGATGGCGAGACTTCATCTCGTGTACATCGGACGTGTTGTCAGGCGCGGCCAGTCCCTGGAGAAGGACATCGTGCTTGGCAAAGGCAAGGGTCAGAGCAAGAGAGGAAGCCCCTCTGTGTGCGCGGCTGACCCCGAGGCCGCAACAAGGGCCTCGCACAGCAGACGGATCGTGAGGATCGTGAGGATGGCACCGGGCCAGGCAGGGTCCGTTCTACTGTGCACGGGGTCGCCGTGGACTGGAACCAACCAGGAGGCTTGTAAGAACAACAAGATTCCGGGAAGGAGACACTGCAGTGAGCTCTTCAGCCTTGGCTGATGTTAGAACTGTCTGGAAGTTTAAGAGATGGGGAGGAAAAAGAAAAAGAAAAAAAAAAAGACCACCAGAGACCAAACTGAATTGAGAATTTCTAGAACTGGACCCCAGGCACCACTAATTTTCCCCTCTCCCTAGGCAGTCCTACTGTGTGCCAGGGTGCAGCTGAACACCGTTGCCTTCCCTCAGGAGAGAGGAGGGGAAAGAGGGTTCCAGGGAAGGAGGGGGCAGGGGTACACATTCAAAAACTGCTTCCAGGGTTTCCCTGGGTCTTCAACTCCCCACCTCAAGACCAGCCCCCCACAGTGGCCAAGCCACTGAGCACACAGTTCCAGAGTGTGTGAGCAGCAGCCGCTTCTCTGTACAGATTCTCAGTCATTTGCTGCTTCCATGGAGTCCCTGTGGACCCTCAGGCCCACCCACCCCCGGGGCCTTTCTATCCCCAGTGGCCCTAGGGGTGGGGTGGGGGCCACTCCACAATCAAGAACCCCATGTCAACCAGGGCATCAGATACCGGGGAGCCCGGGGACAGGGCACAGGTACACCCTCGCCTCTGTGCATAGCTCAGTCGGCTGTCAGTCAGTTCCCACCCCTGCTCCTCCCTTGCCATGCTGTCTCCCCTCACCCCGATTGGAACGACGGTGAGAACAGCAAAACCCAACCCCAACCCAACCAAACACCCGATGTCACGGAGTTGACTCCGGCTCAGAGCACAGCTACAGGAGGGCCTGTGTGGTGGTCAATCTTCAGGGGAACAGACGCCTCCGTCTCCCCTCCCCCCTTGGTGGGCCTGAAAACTGACCGTGTGGCTAGCAGCCCAACACCGCCGGATGGCACTGCCAGGGCTCGTTAGCTGGGCGAGGAGGGAGATCAAGTAAACCCAGGCACCTGGCACAGGTGAGACGCTAAGCAGGAAGCACGAGTCAGCAGACAGCAGAGAGCACCCCATGCTGAGGGGATGGCAAGGCCGGCTGGATTTCACTGTGAGGTCTCACTCGGCCTCATCTAGATTCATTCAGACTCTGCATGCAACACCCACGCCTTCACCCAAGCCCTGCTGGGTGCACATACAAACTTGCTACCCGGCATTTGGCAAGCCTCCTACCCCACCCCCCTCCCACCTTCTCCCTCCAATGTCTAAGTGCCTTGTTGATGCTGCGGGGTGGCACCAAGGGGACTCTGACCCCTAGTGACCCCATAAGGGAGTAGAACTGCCCCATGCTTTACCTAACTGCACTCTTGGGGTGGTCAGAGCCACTGCCCCCAAACCAAGCTCACTGCACCCAGTCAATTTGGACTCACAGCGACCGTGTCAGGGCAGTAAACTACCCTGGTGGGTTTCTGAAGGTGTGATTCTTTCCGGGAGTAGGAAGCCTCATCTTTCTCCTGTGGAGCAGCAGGTGGTTTCAAACTGCTAACCTTGGGATTAGTAGCCTCAAGGTAGTATCACCCACTATGCCACCAGGGCTCGTTTACAGAGCCACCAGATGGGCTCGATCAGCCAAGTTTTCAGTTAGCTGCCAAACACTTAGCTGTTTGAGCCACGAAAGTGCTGTTTAAACCCCGAGGGAGAAACAGCCCAGGATCTAGAGCAGCAGTTCTCAACCTGTGGGTCGTGACCCCTTGGGGGTTGAACGACCATTGCCCAGGGGTCGCCTAAGACCATCGGAAAACACATATTTCTGATGGTCTTAGGAACTGAGACAACGCGTGTGAAGACGTTACCCATGCTACACCATGCTACAAGACAAAACTTCATTTATTTGTCATTAGAAATAAATATTTCACACTATATAATTACATTTTGTTTTTGTGATGAATCACTACGCTTTAATGATGTTCAATTTGTAACAATGAAAATACATCCTGCATAACAGAGATTTACATGACGATTCATAACAGTAGCAAAATAACAGTGATGAAGCAGCAATGAAAATAATTTTATGGTTGGGGGGGGGGTCACTACCACATGAGGGACTGTATGAAAGGGTCGCCGCATGAGGAAGGTTGAGAACCGCTGATCTACAGAGTGTGACCAGGCAGAATAGAGTGACCTCCCTCACCGGGCAAGGGCCAGGTGGGCGCTGTCGGAAGTAGGAGGATCCCAAGCCTGGGCAGCTCCTCTGCCCTCCTCCTGGGAGCCCTTCGGGCCTGACTCCAGTGGCTAGTGCTGTCAATTGGTAGAGAGTGTTGATTATGGTGTCACAGGCCTGTCCCTCCTCCAGAGAGAGAGGTGTGCAAAGACCTGCAACTTGGTGGTGATCATTAACTCGGGCGGCTCTGCACTGCCCAGATTCGGTCAAGAACAGTGGTTTCGCAACCTCAGCTGCTCGTGCAAATCCCCGCAAGAATTTCAGAAGCAAGGGTGTGAGCGTTCCTCCTCAGTCGCTCTGGGAGAGGGCCTGGGTTCTGCTTGGCTTTTAAAGTGCCTCGTCTTTTTATAGGCGCTCAGGTGGCATAGTGGATTGAGCACTGAGCTGCTAAGCACAAGGTCAGAGGTTCAAATCCGCCAGCTGTTCCATGGGAGAAAGAAGGGTCTATGTCCTCTTGTAAAGAGTCCCAGGAGCAATTCTAGCCTGCCTGTCAGCTCACTGAGAAGTAGAACGGACTCAAAGCTTATGGCCCAGGGCCAGGGATCACTACCAGAACCAGTTCCAGATGCTATTTTAATCCAATAGTGGTTGCTGCTGCTATGAGCACAGACTTTGGAAAAGTCTGATTCCATTACTGAGCAAGCTTCGACACCTCAGCTTCCTCATCCATAAAATAGGGAGAATCATACTGAGTTCAATAGGAAGAGTGGGTGAAAGAATGCAGTTCCTGCCATACAGCAGGTATTCAATGAGTGATCACTGCAATGATCTTAACAGAATTGCTAGCTACATACACGGGGACGTGTGTGGGAGAACATTCACGATATTTTCAGTCCACTCTTTGAACATCACACAAGCTCATGGAGCACTGCTCTTGTGTGTGCTCTGACCAGCTTTCCCCTGGCCTGGATGAGACTGGCCTTCCCACCAAACTCAATGCTCAATGACAGATGGCCCAGAGCCAAGGATGCCAGACCTGCCATCCCACCACCCGAAGCAGGACCACGGGGTCTGTGCACCCCTAGGACTGTGAGCATGACCTCTGGGAACCAGGCAGTAATCGGTTGGCATGCTCCTGGTGACCGTTTGTCTGGAAGCCCCGCTAAAAAGACTGGAGGTTTGACGCTCCCCAGAGGCACCTTGGAGGAAAGTCGGGGCAACCTGCTTCTGAAAATTCAGCCCTTGAAAAGCCTGTGGAGCAACACAGTTCTCCTCTGACATACGCGGGACCACCTGAGCTGGAATGGGACCAACTCAGTGGCAATGGGGGGAGATAGAGAGTGAGTGAGAGAGAGACCGTTACATAATCTGGGGTCAACTTGTGAAGGGGTGGAGTTTAGCCTGTCAATCAGGTCGCAGCTTGATGACCTCATTTGGAGGAGCTAAGGAGATAAATAGCTCCCTGGAGGTGGGACACACACTCATTCCCTGGGAGACATTCCTCTGGACAAGCCATATGGAGCTATGCTGATGGAGCCAGAACCCTGGAGCTGGAGGAGCCATGTGGAGACCCACACCACTGCTAAGATGCTTCTACTGCCACTGGATCCACAAGACTTTCCACCCACTGGCCTGTGATCTTCCTGCACTCCGCATCATTGCATGTGCTGTGTGAGTCTGAAGAGGAATTTACAGACTGGTACTAGACAAATGGGCTAATATCAGACTTATGGACTTGATCTGGACTGCGCTGGGATATACAATTGCTCTTTTATCTAAAGCTCTTTCTTAGACACATAAGAATGTCTATGAATTTGTTTCTCTTGTCAACCCAGACTAAGAGAGAGAAAATAAAAACTCTCTTGTCTGCCCACCCCCAAAGGAGTAGGGCGGAGATGGGTGGTGTATACAAGGGAGTGAGTTCATGGGGGAGCCCTCCCCTAACAGGACCTTCCCAGAGTGGTTACTATGGTAAAGGCCAGCATTCAAATAGCTCTAGGGTGGAGGGAGCAGCATCGTCATCCAGGAGAAAAGGAACACATCCCAAACTCAAATACCCGGGCCCCAGATCACCTGCTGTTTGGTATGATGTCTACCAGGGGCCCCTTAAGCAGACAGAATCCACCTCTAGCCCAGCCTAGCCCCCGGCCCAGCTTGTCTCCCTTCTCCCAGACTCCGGCCCTATGTCAGACTTCAGTACCATGTCCCAGAAAGAGCCCGTGATGAGCCGTGCCGGCTAGGAGTCAAGCTGGACCCCGATGAATCTCTTGCCCACTGCCAGAGCTGTGCTCCTCCTCCCTTCTGTGGCATTGTCTCCTCCCTAGGAAACCCCACTCCTGGGTTCAGCTTTCTGGCCCTTGAGCTCCCAGGTGCTTTTGCTTCATCCAGAGCGAGTTTCTCCCCTACCCCGGCAGGCCCGGGGCCTCATGGCAGCCCTGAGGTCAAGAAAGAAAAAGAAAGGGAGGGAGGAGAAAGGAAGGAAGGAAGGAAGGAAGGAAGGAAGGAAGGAAGGAAGGAAGGAAGGAAGGAAGGAAGAGTGCTCCCCTGCTAGGGTAGATCCTCCAGACGACCCAGGTAACTCAATGGAGACACCCTGTGGGTTGCTGTGCCCCCCACCCACTGTCCCACTTAGCCACCGGCCACCACCTTACCTCCCCAGCTGTCAGAGACACTCAGCCTCTCCTGGGCCTTAGCCCAGGCTCCCTTCCCCCTGTCCCAACACACTGCACATCTCAGCTCCCTCTCCCTCTCCCACCCCACGCCTTGCCTGTTTCTCACATCCTGACACCCACGCAGTGGCTCTGCAGTCTGCCCCTGCAAACACCTCCCATCTCAAGTCAGCCCGAGGAGCCCTCCAGCATGGGACAGGGACGCTGCGCGGAGGAAAGAAGAGAATCCCCTCCCACACCCCTAGGTTCTGCCCACAGCCAAGCTCCGTGGCTCTGCTGAACACACTGGAGTGCTACAAAAAGTTCCTGGAAAGATTCCATCATCTTGGAATTCCATTTCTCCACCAACTTTCTGAAACACTTCTCTTGGCCCCTCTCCCGTCTGAGGTTGCCATCCTAACCCCAAGGGGGGTGGGCAGAGTGAGTGAGAGCCTGCCCGCCACTCACCCCCTACTCCCCAGTTGGACTGCAAACAAAGACAAGACAAAGATCAGCCTGCCGGTGGCACTGCTGGAAGAAGTCCTGCAGGGAAATACTTGGAAAGGCCTGGAAGCAGCCAGCTCTCAGGATCCCCTATCTGCTAAAGAAAATCCTATTGGGGGGGTGGGGGAGATACATGTGATCACACAGTTAACAGAATGGCCGTTCTAAGTGTCCAATGGGAAAGGATGGACAGGACCCCACTGGGGCCAGTGGTGGCAAAGATATGGACTCAGACCAGCACTGACACCACACAGCCATGTCCTCTGTTCTGGGCTGTTTGTTCCAAGGCACGGCTAGTTAACGCTTCTCACCCCACTGTTAAAGCGGGCACTACGGTTCCCATTTTAGAGGAAGAAACTAAAGACGCGGAGATGTGAAGGGCCCTGCCCAAGTCCACACCCTCCTCTTTCTTTCTTCAAGGGCAGAAGCAGCCTCTCTTATATTCCTCTGGGGAAGGAGACCTGAGCAAGGTCCTGGGGTTGGGGTTTGAGTCCCTGCTCCCTCACTTTATAGCTCTGGGGCTTGAATGAAGTGACTTCACTCTGGTGAGCTGCAATGTTTCCACCTGAAAATGCCGATCTTACCTATATCGCCGGAGCCCTGAGTAGTGTAAAGGGTTAAGTGCTGAACCCTTAGCCAAAGGAGCAGCTGTGGGAACATGCCGAGAAGCGCTGGATCATCTGCTTTGGAAAGGCCTGGGAAACCTCGGAATCGGCTCACTTGATAACAACAACTCCTCCCCGGGGGTCTTACTGTGTGTGGACTACATGGGACCACGCATGAAGTCACCGAACACAGGGGTCCTCTCATGAAAGCTTCAAATGAAATTGCGGGGGGTGGGGCACACACATTTTTCTTGAAATCTTTAAAGACCTCTCATCATCTTTACTTTCCCCCACCACAAAGAAGTTGAGGAGCTCGGGATACTGGTGACAAAAAACCTCTGCTCTTCCCCCAAAGAGGGCCTGCTCTCAGAAGGGCTTGGGTTTAGGGGATGCAAGTCAGGTTGAAGCCCTCCTCCTTTCTGAACAATAAAAGATGCGAGGAGCTATGAGCTGATGGTCCCCTAGATGGGAAGCCCAGTCGTCCTGGGAGATGGGGTGGGGTGGGGCGCAGAAAGCCACTAGAGAGGCTGGGAAAAGAAGTTTCCCCAAATAAAGTGAGATGCTTCTCTCCATAATGATTCCCTGGCCACGCTGACAAAAGCGCAGCGAAGGTGAACCTCAATGAGGACACTGAGGGGAGGAGGGGGCTTTGCCGAAGGTAGAGGAAGCAACCCCTCAACCCCTAATGAGACCCTGCCCCCCCAACGTGGAAGGGCCCTGGTCTGGCTCAGTTCTGGTCCAGAAGGAGGCTGACCTGAACCCTCCCATGGGAAAAGATGGAAACAGGCAGGCAAGGGCGGGTCAGAGTCCTGTGACCACAGAGGTGACTACTGACAGTTGGTGGCCCCACGGTGACACTTTTAGTCAGTGTCACACCGTGAAGCAGTGTCACAGACACCTGATCACACCGACACTTCCACGCGGGGGGCAGGGAGGAAAGGGATTAAGAAGTGGCTGGGTGTGGGCGGCGCACAGGGGATACTAATCACACCTCATTGGACCCAATGCCCTGGTGCCACCAGCCCACGTCTAGCAGGCACTCAACCTGGAAGGAGCCTGCAAGGCTGGGTGGGCAGGGAGCCCCTTCCGCTAGAGTCGGTAGCTGGTGAGATGGGGCAGTTTCATGAGAGCGTCTAGCGCCAACGGGCCCCTTCCATAGACTGCCACCCAGGATGGGCCGGGTGCTGCCCAGAGCGAGGGAGCCCCTTCCTGATAGGTATGGGTGCGGGCGGGCTCACCTCCACTGCAGGCTGGGAGGACTCCCCTGGACGAGGCTGCGTCACCGGAGCCCCTGAGCTGCAGCTCCGGACGCCAGTCCCCAGGACCCTCCACAGCTTCTGGGACACAGGCCGCAACGCCATTTAGCCTACTCGCCGGGGGTGAGCCTTCCTGGAGCAGCCGGCTTCTCGAGCGCACTATCCCGGGACTCAGCGCCCTGGGTCGGCGTGGGGCGGGGTCCGCGCAGCCAATCGGCGGGAGCGTTCCGGTGCGCAGCCAATCGGCGGGGGTGCCCCCTGCGCGCCGCCTTCTGGGAAATGTAGTCCACTCCTTCCACTTTCTCTTTTCCCTGGGCGGGCTTAAAGAGCCACTCTTGCTGTTGTTGTCCTTTCTGACTGGCCTGGACTTATGGCAAACAAAGCATAACTGTCCCAGAGAGTTTTCTTGACCGTAATCTGCCCCCTCCCCCTTTTAGTATTCTTTTGGGGGAAAACATGGAAGGTTCCCAGTTCGCCTTTATCCTGGTTACAGTGTGTGTGTGTGTGTGTGTGTGTAGATGGCAGTGTGTGTGTGTACATGGCTTGTTGGCTTCAACTCCTGGTTACATTGTGTGTGTGTGTGTGTGTGTGTGTGTGTGT
>NW_022107432.1:26637764-26639334 GCF_000313985.2 Echinops telfairi | reverse complement strand
GTATGAAAAGGGGAAATCAGATCCGTGTCTGAGCTCCTCGGTGGAGACTGAAGGTGCTGTGGCACAAAGAGTGGCTGCTCCCCAGAGAAGCAGTGTTGCTTCGAAAACCTGATCCCTGTTTCTGGCGAGAGACCACAGATTTCTGAGCTGCATCCCAAGGCCACAAAGACGGACAAAGAGGGTTGTGGTTTTTCTTTTTCTCTTTCTGAAATATAGCCTTCCCCATGAAACATAGTCTTCAAAATATAGAGTTTATATTCTTTCTTTGTAAGTTGGCATTAGCATATCACAACTGAAGGGCATTCTAACAAAAAAAGGATTCCAGTCTGAATAGTAAGTCCACGTTGGGCAAACGAATTCTCAGCCCCGTGGGTTGGCTCTCCTTGAAGTCTTCTCATCACCCTCTCTCCTCCTGAGTGGCACAATTCATCAGTCAGCCCTTGGCCATTTCCTTTAAAACACAGCCCGGTCTCAAGTCACGGTTTTCATCCTTGGAAAATTGCCATGTTTGGGACCCCTGGCTTTTCTGAACATCATGATTCAGGCAAAGAACAGAAAACAGAACAAAAAGCCAACTCGAGTTAAGAGGTGGTCAGACCTGTCTGAGGGAGAGAATTTTTGAGCAGCCGTGGACAAAGAGTGTTGGTGAAAGGTGCTGGGGACTTAGGAGCTGGGATGAGCTGGTCGATGTCTACCCCACCCCACCCCCAGGCCCGCTCCTCTGCCCAGATCAGTGTGCGATCCAGCCTCCTCTGTGGCAGCAACTTCAGGCTAGCTTGGTCAATGAATTCCAGAGGGTTTGGGGTGCCCACCTCCAAGGCATGTACAGCGTGCCACCCTCAGCACTTGCTATTTGTACCTCTGCTGGAGGCTGGTCATGAAGCATGCCTGGATCAGGGTCATCTCATGGGTGACACGCCCCTCCGTGGCCCCAAAGCCCCACCACCTCAGGTTGAAGTTCAGCAGCCTGGATTTCTCTGTACAGTGCTGGTCCTGTCCATACCTCCCGGTCAAGCATGTCTTCAGGATCTCTAGGAGTTCCTGCTCCCCTGGACAGACAGGCATGTCGTCCTCGGACAGGTTACACAGGCTGTCTACATGACGACTTCCACCAGACTGGTGATTGCTGGTCTTGTAAAACTTGTCTCAAGCAGTGGAGATTGACATATAGCCACCCTCATTGTAGCGTCCCAGGGAAAGCTGAGGCTGGCAAGGCTTCCCAGGGAGCTGGGGTCTCCGGGCCATAGCCACTTCTCTGGTGGACCTGCAAGGATCTAGCTTACCCACGGGTGGACAGATGTGTTGGTTTGTGGTGGATACTGCCCTGGGCGAGCCTCACGACCAGCTTCATACATGGTGGTTCCTCTCCCTGTAGCACGAGTAGAACTTCCTCCTTGTAGTATTAAATTAAAAAAGGAATTATTTACATTATTTATGCTGTGGGAGGGTGAGGTGAGGAGCCAGCCCCCACCCGCTGCTACTCCTAGGAGTTCAGTAATACTACTTCTGGGTTCAGTAATGCACAATTGTACGGTTGAGATATATAAGTATTATATTAAAGTCATCGAGA
>NW_022107432.1:26635570-26637259 GCF_000313985.2 Echinops telfairi | reverse complement strand
CTGACCTCCCCCCACACCTCCTTTTCCTGTCACTGCTGGGCCAGGTGCTCCTCATCAGGTGGGCTGTTCACACCTACCAGATTCCTCAGGCATCCAGACCTGCAGAATGCTCCCCATCACATCTCCTGAGGCCTGCGGTTCCACGGGGGGGGGAGGCTTGGCCTGGGTAGATGCTGCTAGCCGGGCTGGAATTCCATGGGAGCCAGGCCAGCCAGAGACCCCATGTGGTAATAATTTCTTTTAGAAGAATTAATGCCAGACTAGTCTCAAGGAGGTGGAGTTGAGAGATGTCAACTTTTCCAAGATGTTATACCACTCCCTGGCTTCTGATCGTCACCACCACTCCATCTCTGAGTATATTCCCTCCTGCCCCCTGGGTTCTGCCCTTTGCTGGAGCATCTAACAGAACTCACGGAGCTTTAAAGGAATGGCTCGTGCAGTTGTGAGAGCCGTTATGTCCCAAATCGGAAGTTCAGCCCTGTGTCTGGAGGAGTCTCGCCACCCAAAGGCTGCAGAAGCTGGGAACGCAGGTCAGTTGGTAGATTGTAAATCTAGTTCCAAGAACCAAAGGTCAGTCGAGGCAAGTCAAATGCAAAGTCCAGAGCTAGGAGCCAAAAATGTCCACAAGTCCAAGCAGGTCTTACAGCTTTTTCAATCAAGAAGCTGAGTCACAACAGGGAAGGCGTTGATGGAGGTGGCCTTTTGTCTTTGAGCGAGCCATATTCTCAAGGAAACAAAGGGTAGTGACTGGAGCCATACACTCATGTAAGGTGGAAACTCAGAGCTCACCCCACGTTAGGCCTGTAGCAGAGGACCCCTTCCAGAATGGGCATATAACTACAGACACAGACTAGATTTTATAATAGATCACAGAAGGACCATGTTGAGTAATCGACTATATCTCACCTGGTGATCATTGCTCTGTACCAGGTGGTGTGGGCTAGGACAAAAATCCTTTACTGGACCTTGGATAGTGAGAGCCAGGTCTATTGGGCTTAGAGATCTCGTCCTTGGCTCTCCTTCCTTTAAAAGATACAATCTACTTCTGGCTCATTCACTGCCATCGAATCAATGCCAACTCATAGTTCCCTTAAAGGTACAGGGTAGACCTGCCCTGTGGGTTTCCAAGACTGTAACCCTTTGTGGGGACAGAAAGCCCAGTCTTTCTCACACAAGAGTGTCTAGTGTTTTCAAACTTGTGACCTTGAGGATCCCAGCCCATTGTATAACCACTATGCCACCAGGGCTCCAATTGATATAAAAAAATAAAACATAGCCTTTCCTTTGGACTCCATTCTCATGTGCTCCTCTTGCTGAACTTTCTCTTCCTCTAGGATCATGCTGAAATCATTCTGTAAGTTCAATAAACTTGGACTGCCTGCAGGCAGCACTTCACCATGAGGCTATAGAGGGTGGGAGGACCATTTGGAGGAACTTGCAATGATGCTCCACTTTCAGAGCCACCAATTACATCATTGTTCTTCATGCCTTGAAACAGTTTCACACCAACCATCAAAATTTCCCACCTACACGCACCAAACAGCCACTCTAAACCAAAGTGCAATAAAAAACTCACTGCCGCAAGTGGATTCCAACTTAAGAGAGACCCTCGGAGCAGGATAGAACTCTCCCTGTGTGGTTCCCAGGCTGTAAATCAGTACAGGAGCAGAAAGCCTCATCTTTCTCCCG
>NW_022107432.1:26628307-26635470 GCF_000313985.2 Echinops telfairi | reverse complement strand
GGGGGGGGGGTTGATTGGTGGGCTCAACCCACCAACCTTGTGGTTAGCAGCCCAATTCATAACCCAATACATCACTAACTGAGGCAAAACATTGAAAATTGATGGATGCTGGAGCCATTCACTGACACTGGTTACATTTTTCACAGTTGTGTCAGTGTTTTGATGATTTCTGTTCTCCCATCTACTTAATCTGCTCCTCAAACTTCTCAGCTAGCCTTTTAAAAAGTTTCTATCCTTTGGCCTTATGTTCCTGTAGATAATGTTTTTGAAAAAGAAACAATTTTTAAGGGTGACAATCCTTACCCTTAGTTTAAAAGTGACTAAGGGAAGGTTTTATTTTAACATTTGAAGGGCATTTAGGGCCATAGCTTCAGGAATTCAGTAAGTCCAACAAGTCTGGATTCTTTAAGAATTTGAAGTTCTACTCCACATTTCTCCCAATTATTAAAATCAGTATTAATCTAGTGTGCTCCTGATCAGAAAGTTCAGTAGAATTCCATGGCACTGACTAGTTATTCTGGTCTCAAGACGGAGAAGGGAATGGCTCATGTAGAGAGTCCCATAGTCTGGTTCCTTCTCTGATTCTTCAGTTTTCTTTTTCCTTCCAGATAAATAAAGACCGATGATTATATCTTACCTACCTCCCTGACATCTCCCCGATCACTGAAGACAAAATTGGTGCATAAGCAAATGTGGTGAAGAAAGCTGATGGTGCCCGGCTATCAAAAGCTATTATAACTGGGATCTTAAAGGCTTGGAGTTAAACAAGCGGCCATCTAGCAGGGAAGCAACAAAGCCCACATGCAAGAAGCATACTGGATTTTGAGTGATCATGAGGTGCTGAAGGGAAGATATATCAGACGTTTAAAAACATGCACCCCCCCAAAAAAAACAAAAAAAAACATGCACCCAAATTTATATGAAGGGGTATGGATGTAGTGAATGTAGTCCACCAGCAATAAAATTGGACAGTCCTTCTTAGAAGGGCCTCATGTAACAGGGTAAATCCAGGGTGGCACTGATAAAACACATAACTATCCTCTAGTTCTTTAAGATTTTCTCCCCTTACTATTAAGGTCCATTCGTGATATACCTCGTTGATCATGTTAGATTTGTGTATGTTCATTTGTACCTTTAAGATCGCTCAGTGCCTGGTAATCAAAATAGATGACCTCTCAGAGACGCTACCAGGAGTAGCAGGAGGTTCCCTGAGGTTTAGGGACGTGAGAGGTGTTAGGGGGGAAGGGGGGGGGCGTTGATAGCATTGGTGATTGTATAGCCCCACTCAATAAGATTGAGCAACAGAACTGTCTGGGAAGGAAAGGGTTATATTGGAATGAGTAAGATATGTCAAGAAAATATTATTAGAAAAAATATATCTTAGATGGCTGTTCCTAAGTATCTAAAACCTTAGGCACTATTCATCCTCAGGGAGATAGAACATAAACTTTAAGAGCTCTATTATATCACAACTGTCATTTTTACAGATGCATATTATCAGAGCCTTCTTCTCTTGCAGAGTTGCTTGCTGGCTGGGTTTGAACTACTAACCTTTCAGTTAGCAGTTGAGTGTAGGACTTGGAAAGCAAATGTTTAAACACAGGGGGAGAACCTGAGTCTTTTTCTCCAGCCTTCTCTGTTTGTCCTGGTCTAACACAGAGGTCGTGATGCAATTGGTACAAAGCTTTTTAGGCCGGGCAGGACGAGAACTAGGAGAATGAGGCACTTGGCTTGAGCAAATAATTTAAGGAGACACAGAAGAAGAAGAAGAAGAAGGAGGAGGAGGAAGAGGAGGACGAGGAGGAGAAGGAGGAGGAAGCCAAGCCTTGGTTATCAAAATAAAGACTATTTTAAAACAAAATGAATCCAAAGAAGCCCATGATAAGCAAATGACCAACACTGAAAACAAAAATGCAATCCAACATGCAGGTGGGAACATCTGTCTCACCCCTTCATCCTAACCCAGGCCTTGTTGCAGGCCTGTCATTTGTCTCTTTATACAATTTTCCACTTGTTAGTCATCAGCCTCTCTGTTTATTGTAACTCTGCTTATTGATCCCATTGTGAGTTGTGGTGGTGGTGTCCTTATGATCAGATGTCCTTTGCATAGAAGGTCCTGGTGGTTTGCTGGTTGAAAACCTTTGGCTGCTAGCCAACGAGTTAAGCAGTTTGAATCCTGCTAGATGCTCTGAGTAAGAGGCAGCAGTCTGCTTCCATCAAGATGTTAGCCTAGGAAATCCTAGGGGCCAGGTCTACTTTGCCCTCATAGGCTATTGCACATTAGATCAACCCCACAGGGCACAGCAATACAAATTACATGTGATCATAAAGAAACTAGAACAATACAAATTACATGTGATCATAAAGAAACTAGAACACCTCACTACAGGATCAATAGGCAGCCTCACAAGAAATGGAGAGGCTGATCACTACCAATGGGGAAGAAAGAAGTGACAGTCCTACAGCCACCACCACCACCACCAGAACTCAGCACAGGAGCCTTGCTGGGGCTCAATGCAAGCTGGCAGTTTGAACTCACCCTATGATTCCACAGGGGGAAAGAAAGACCTGGTCTTATAAAAATTTCAGCTCAGAAAACTCTAAGCGACAGCTCTACTCTGTTTTTGGTTTTTGTTTTTGTGTTTTGAGTCAAAAAATGACTCCACGGCACCTAACTGTTGCGTCCCGGCCTGCGGGACACACGAGCAAGGCCCTGCGGGGGAAGACGAACCTGGATGGAGAAAAAGACATGGAGACATGGAGCAAGACAAAACTCTGATCAAGCTCATTTATTTGGGCAAAGCTGGGGTATAAAAAAGGGGAACTGGGAGGTGCATATTTTAATAAGGTGTGCGACACAACATCCAATCCAACATGTACATTAAAGAAGCTCCAATGAGCGCCTGGCATTATTAACCAATGGGTGAAAAGGTCAACTTTACAACTGCCCGTGCTACAGAGCACGTAGCTAGGAACAAGGAGGCAGGAATTTAGGCAGGGCCAGTCCCCACAGATTTAGCAAATGAAAGACAACACAACAACCAGGAAGCAGCCAAGTTCGGCTCCGTGGCTGAGGCTAAGGCCTTAATGGCCACCGGCTCCCAACATAACATCATTGAACCAAGTTGTGTCATGTGCATCTCCCAGGTTCAGTACGCACTGGGAAGAGGGCTCTTTCTTTCTGTTTCTGAAAAGCAGAAAGTTAGAACCTTCTCAAGATGTTGAATATTCATGCACACTCGGTAAGAAACCTGTGAACTATAAACCATTGAGTTCGAACCAGCTGTCAATGGTATCTAAACCCTAATCGCCATGGAATTGGAAGAATCAAACACGGGCTAGAACCTACTAGCTGCTGAGTAGGTAGTAGGAGAAAGGCAGCAACTCTGTCACACATCTTTTCTGATTTCAAACCACTCACTGTCCTTCTGTCCTGAGAACAACGGCCTCTGCATGCCTCTCAGTTTCACAGGAGCACAGTGGTGCCCTGACAGCCTGGTCCTTCAGAGTGAGCTCCATAGTTTGTTGTGGCCCCTGCAATCGAGTCCCTTTGCATTGGTACATCACAGGTGCATGTTTCCTCGATATTCTCTTCCTTCAGTTAATATTCACTTGATATCCCTCGTTGAACTTCTGGGAATTCCTAGTGGGCCTATGGCTACAACTATTGTCATTATCTTGAGCAAAACTTTGCTCCCTTGAGCTATTACTGATGAGGTTCTATAGTTAGTGTTGGCAGCGTTCTCCTGACACACAGCAAGCCCATATGTGGGGAGTAGAACTACTTCATCTGAGAAACCAAACTCACTGCTATCAAGTGGATGCTGATTCAGAGCAACTCTATAGGACAGGGTACTAAAAATGCCCCCTTTGGGTTTCCAGGACTATAACTTTCTACAGGGGTAGAAAGCCCTGTCTTTCTCCCTAGGATCGGTTGTTGGTTTCGAACTTCCAACCTTGCAACTGGAAGCCCAATACATAGCCACTATTTCACCAGGGCTCTCCAAGAACTGCTCCCGAGGGTTTTCAAAAGCTGTGCTCTTTCTGAGGCGGACTGCCAGGCCTTCCTTTGGAGGCTTCCAGGCGTGTGCTTGGTTGTTGCATCACTCTGCGAGCCTATATTAATCACTGTTCAGAGATTTCCACAGCACCTTTATTTGGATGGACATGAGCATGGACCTCTTCCAGTTGGTTGGCCACGCCGCTGTCTTCCAAATGTCTTCCCGTAGGTGAGTAAACCACTTCCAGCATCGAATCTGTGTATTAACGTAGCTCCATAGGTATGCTGTCATTTCCTGGAGCAATGAGCCACACACCGGGCTGCTAGCCACCATGCGCACTGTGGGAACCCACCACCCGCTCCTCCGGAGAAAAATCAGGCTCTCTACTCCCGTCAAGATCCACAGTCCCAGAAAACCACAGAAGCCGCTTATTCTGTACTGCAGGGCTGCTCTGAATCAGAAGCAACTCAATGGCAGAGATTTTTTTTTCTTTGCATTTTGTGTCTTGCCAGTGCCTCTGATGAGCTGGAACCTCTCAAGAACCATCTGTTCTTGATCAAACAAGATGGCTAAACACTGGCCAGCTCCCTTTGTTACAGCGACCGGATGTACACCTTCCTTTCATAGCACTTCCTGACTCATTTGCTTTTTGTCCACAGACTCTTTTAATATGCAACTCGAGGCTTGATCGTCTCCTCACCCCCACTCCCTCCCCTTCAGTTCCAACATGTTTATGTGTTCATCCTTTTTGGTTTTCTAGTTTCAGCTCATTATAGTACTTTCCCCTGCCTCCTCCTCTCCTCCTCTTCTTCCTCCTCCTTCTCTTCCTCCTCCTCCTCCTCCTCCTCTTCTTCTTCTTCTTCTTTGGCTTTTACTGGGGGCTCTTCTCTTACAGCTCTTATCACAATCCAGACATAGATCCACTGTGTCAAACACATCTGCACGTATGTTGTCATTCTCTTTTTCAAAACATTTTCTTTCGACTTGAGTCTCTGCCATCAGCTCCTCATTGTTCACCTCCCTCCCCCCCTCTCTCCTCTATGTCCCCCTGATAATTTATAAATTATTCTTTTCTTTTCATGTCTTACATCAGTCTCCTTTCATTCACTTTTCTGCTGTCCGTCCACCTGGGAGGGAGGCCATACAGCAATCATTGTGATTGGTTCCCCCTTACTCCCCTCCCCCCACCTTCCCCTCCGTCCCCTGTCTTCTTAAGCTGCTCTTTGAAATGTGCTGCTCAGCTCTTTCAGTCCTCCTTTCTTCTGATCACTTTCTCCAATCTGCCCCTAAGAGTAACTTGCAGAATCGCTTCTCCCATCCATGTGGTCTTTTCCTTCTTTGCTCGCCTCTTAATGACGTCTTGCTTTCCTCATGCCTGATCTCCGCACATCATCGCCCAGCTCCTCTGGTCCCGGGCAGGTTGTCTTCAATGTGATGACGCTAAGGATGCTTTCTATCACCAGGCAGGATGTATCTGGTCATTGCTTTCATAAGCAATTGAGAGACCATACCAGCCATTCCTTGCTTTATCTTGACTGGTAAGATTGAACTTCTCCATCACCTATTTTCGGAGACATAGGTTTAGGAAGATAGTCATCATAAACATAGGTTTACGAAGATAGTCCTCGCATAATCAGAAAAACAGTATTTCTGATGAATAAGGCATTGGTCCTGCAGAACTTTTTACCGTGTAATCTCCTCCATCATTCCTATATATTTACAGTGACTGTTCCTTCTTTGTTGCCTACTTTTGCATTACAATCACCAGTCATTATCAAGGCACCTTGACTGTGGGCTTGATCAGTTTCAGATTGAAATAATCTGACGAATTTTCATATATTTTTTCAATTGTGTTTGGTGCATACATTTTAAGGATAGTTGTACAATTTGATTTTCCTCACATCTGTATGGGTATTAACCTATGAGTGACAGCATTATATTTCAGGATCGATCCTGAAGTGTCGTTTTCAAGATGGATGTAATGTCATTTCTTTTTAACTTCTCATTCCCTGTCTAGTAGACTCTATGATGGAATGGTTTAAAATGGCCAGTACACTGAATGTTATATAACTAAGGCCTAGTATTTCAATCTTTGAGCGTTCCATGTTGCTTTTGACAACTTCCAAGTTTCCTTGATTCTTACTTTGTAAGTCAGCATTTCAATTACAAGCAGATGTTTGAAGCTTTAGTTTTTACTTGGAGTCATGTCATATCAGCAAGTGAAAGTCCCAGAAGTTCTATCCCATACACATCAAGACTGGCTCTACTTTGAAGAGGCAGCTCTCCCTCAGTTGCATTTAGAGTGCCTTCCAATCTGAGAGGTGCATGTTCCAACACCATATGAGACAATTCTCTATTGCTATCCATACCTGTTGACAATGGCCAACTTTAGGAAATAGATTGCCAGACCTTTCTTCATAGTCTGCCCCTATATGGGAACTCACCAGTGGCATAGCTCCCAGCCCCATAGTAACACATAAGCGGCTACACTACAACAGGTGGTAAGTTGGTAATAATACTAAGATGCTATTTGCCTTTTCTGCTCTCATTCTGCTATGAGCCTATGAATGTTGTGGTAGTTACATAATTTCATGTCACCTTGATAAATAATGAAGGGGTCACACAGTCCGATGATCCCTCCTGGTGTATATGACCGCCTCATGAGGATTCTGTGACTTTCTGTCATCCTCCCTGGAGGCGGGACACACTCTCTCTCTCAGCTTCACATTCCTGTTGACAAGACAGATGGAACCACGCTGATGGCAGCCAGAGCCCTAGAGCTGCTTCCACCACCACTGAATCCACAAGACTTTCCACACACAGGCCTGTGATCTTCCTGCACTTGGCATCATTACATGTGTTGTGTGAGTCAGAAGAGGAATTTATAGACTAGTATTGGACATATGGGCTCATATCAGACTTATGGACTTGATCCTGACTGGTCTGGGATGTTTTATTGATGCCCAATTACTTCTTCTACTTTTTTATTTTTAAATCATTTTATTGGGGCTCATGCAATTCATCACAATACATAGATCAATTGTGTAAAGCACACCTATACATTTATTGCCCTCATCATTCCCAAAATTCACTTTCCTCTTGGGTTCCTGAAATCAGCTCATTTTCCTTTTGTCCCCCTCCCCTTCTCTCCCCCTCCCCCAT
>NW_022107432.1:26619477-26625946 GCF_000313985.2 Echinops telfairi | reverse complement strand
GAATTTCATTTATCACAGTAGGGTCTAGAACCGATTAACCGCGATAAACGAGGGTTCACTGTATTGACATCACTAGTTTTCAATGAAAGAATGGGCAGGTGTTTAATTTCTCCGTTTCAAATTCTGATATAGTAGAGAGAAATGACGAAGACTTGGTTGGTGCTGTTATCTTTTGGAGTGCCTTAAAAACACTCAGCTGTTAACCCAAGGCTGGTGATTTCAAATCACCCAGCGGCTCTGCAGGGGAAAGACTGGCCGTCTGCCCCACAAGGATGGCAGCCTGAGGAAGCCTTGGGGCAAGTCTGCTCTGTCACAGCGGGTTGCCACAAGTCAAAAATGGACACAGCAGCACCTAACAACGGCAAACAGCGATTGAATAAATGAACACAGTAAATAGACAAATGGAATCCACATAAAACAAAGCTTGTTAGAATCTTTGATACCTTTTAAAAGTGTGAAGTACTCCTGAAATCAAAATGTTTCCACACTGTGGCTTTCATAGAAATGCTCTCTCTCATCTTGGAAAGCCCAGAGGCAGCCTAACAGTGCTTTATACTAGCTCCGTGCCAATATCACCACCCCTTCACCCATTGAAAAGGGTGTTGGAATCATGGTGGGAGGATGTAGGCTTTATGAGCCATCCACCTTCAGTGGACCAAGTTCAAGTCAGGCACCCCCATGGTGGGGGTCTTCCCCATGGCTAACCTCTGCCATTAGGCACCCCCTGCCTACCAGCTTCAGTTTCCTCATCAGTTAGTAATCATTACACAGGTATTCAGGATTTTTTCCTCTTTCTTTTGGTGAGAACTGAATCATAAGTAAGTACCTTGTTGTCTGTATGATATTGTTTGAGTGCAAGAAGGGCATTCCTAGTGTCCCCCACACCGTCTGTTCCCACGTATGATTTTCCATTTTAAAGATATTGTTCCTTTGGGTCCACTAAGCATATGCCAGATGACCTTTATTAGAATTTAGTAACCCTACCTACAGGATCCATAAGTCCATTATAAAACATGAATACTACCCTTAACAGACTGTTTTCCAAAAACAGGCAGCCAAAAGCCACAATGGAAAATAGGGCAGGTACAATAAGTTAGGAAGCTGTAGATGGCACAGGCATTCCCAAGAAGAATGGCTTCCCTTTGGTCTTGTTGACGCCGCCGAAGTCCTGAAACCCTTAATGCATGGACGGGGTGGGGGTGGGAGGTCTCTGAGAGGCTTCTTTCTAGAACTTCTCAGATCTTTTGTGGGCCAGTCCTTCCTCCCTTATCACGAGAATCGCCCTGAATTATGCATTTGTTTGACTGACCTCCTCAGAGTGTGCGGCGGCGGCTTTAAATAGGTCCACAAAGTATGCAGTGCTCCTCCCTGACTCTGCTTCCTTTTCCTCCTCCCAGGCTTCTGGAGAGAAGAGTGGGATTACCCGGAGCTTTGTTGAACTCAGACCTGCAGATTCAGAGTCTTTGGCATTACTAGCCGTGCATTCGGAAGAAAAGCAACTCACCCCTGATTCTTCCTTCCCTGCCCCGACAACAACCAGTCCTCTCACCCCGACCTGCTTCCTCCGAGAACAGAGTCAGGTTCTAGTGTCTGGATTACGACTGCTGTTTGTGAAAGCAAGTCGGGATGCCTCTCAGGGTGGAGATAGAAAACAATAAATCCCAAAGGCTGACAGTGCTGGGAGCATCTCAGAGTCCACCCTGCTTGCATGAGGGCACAGTGTGACAGGTTCCCCTCCCGGAGAAGCAGTGGGGTAGCAGGGTGGGGTTGCATGGGGTGGGAGGTGAGGGTTGACTATGCAGCAGGCAGGTCATCACCTGATGGGAAAGCGCGCTGGCTTGGCAGAGGAGAGGTCTGACTGCCAGTCCCCACTTGCCTTGAATTCACTTAAGCAAATTTAAGCCTTAAGCAAATTACATAATTTCTCTGGTTTCCCCATCTGCCAAAGAGAAAAAGTTGCCTGCCTCATCCCCTTGACAGCGTGGTGGTTGCCAAATCAATTCAGTAGGATTTTACTGTATTATGATCATCTAAAAGGAGGCACAACAAGATTAAGAAATTATCCCAAGGATACATCGTTAAGAAGCTAGGCTTTGAACCCAGGAATCCTGGCTCCAGAATGCATGTTATTGCACACCGTCTTCTGTTGGTCCCCTTGACCCTGACCGTATCCACGTAAACAGTCCCTTCAGTAAAGTCTTTATAGTCTTTTGGGTTTTCCATCTCTTCCTACTACAACCCTGTACTCTACTCTGTTGTCTTCCATAGCCTGCCAGAGCGGTGACATTTTACAAAGTTAAGTTTGAATTAAAAGCCAATTCTACATAAAGAAATTGTATTCATTATAAGCGGAACACCTAACTTTTCTTCTAGCTGCCCTCAAGAACTGAATTGGTACTGAAGCCCAAATTAACTTACCAGAAGGCCTGGCCCAGAGAGATTTGGGAATGTAGAAATGGTGCAGCGTTTTGAAAAGTCCTATGTTGTGATCGCGATGCTAAGGGGAATGGGCAATGGTTATGCACCATTCATAGCGGAAAGCTGTGTTTGGCTGAGAAATGAGTTACAGGAAAACGTAGGATTTTCAGGACTAGTTCGGATGTTGGAACTCTGGATGGAAGATTATGCACTTGAGGTAATATGGAATTGGGCCAAGGAAATTCAGACCAACTTTGCTTCCTCAGAGAGCAAGACACATGCCTTTCACGTGGTCCTAGTTACCTAGTCAGGGGCCAAGGGCCAGGTCTATACCTCTGTTCCCTCTCTAGATCAAGATCAAAGGGAAAAAATTAGCCCAAGGATACATCAATAATAAGCTAGGCCCCTATTGGGACAGGCAAAGGGTTAAGCAGTGGCAATACCAGGAGGGAAGGCGGGGTGTAGAAAGGGGGAATTGATCACAGGGAGCTACATATAACCTCCTCTCTGGGGGACGGGCAGCAGAGGGGTGGGTGAAGGGAGACGCCGGGCAGTGTAATATAAGATATAATAATAATTTATAAATTATCAAGGGTTCATGGGGGAGGGGGGAGGGGGAAGGGAGGGAGAGGGGGAAAAAGGAAAATGAGCTGATTCCCGGAACCCAAGAGGAAAGCGAATTTTGGGAATAATGAGGGCAACAAACGTATAGATGTGCTTTACACAATTGATCTATGTATTGTGATGAATTGTATGAGCCCCAATAAATTGATTTAAAAAATAAATAAAAGGTTGAAAAAAAAAAAGAAACACTTTAATCCTATTACAGATCAAATCATGGCTTTTAAAACTGTGTTGAAATCCTAACCCCTGTACTAAATATTACTTTGTTTGGAAATAGGGATTTCCTTTGGTTATGCTCGAGGGGTCAGAAGGAAGGATGAATCTGTCCTGGAGGAAGACCAGGTAAAACTCTCCTTAGACATGAGAAGGCTGAGAGTTCCAAGTGAGGAAGATGCGACTTCCTCTCTCTTACTTTTCTTTTTGTCTTTAATGGTGAGTTGGGTGACAGTTTACAGAGCACATTAGTTTTTCATGTTGTAAGGAGGGCATTGAATAAATAAAACGAGCGGAGACCGAATATAGTTTAAGAAGTTTATTGGGTCCAAACCCAGACTCAGTGCTGAGGGACCACACCAGACTGTATCGAGTGCTGGGTGTGGACCCCAAGCTTCGACTGGGGCAAGCTTTTTGTAGGCATGCAGTTTATTAGGTCATACAGAAAGAATGGGGAGCTCTGCTTTATCTCATAGCTTGCACCGGCATGTTTTTTCTAAGAAGCTGCAGGGTACAGAAGGGGAACATTTTGCACTTAAGCTGATTTTTATACAAGCTTGGGATCATCCTGTTTTCTTCTGTTGCTATTGCAAACCTAGAACAAGTTCAACTTCTTTATCAATCAAAACAATTTCAAAGTCCTTATCACTTTCTTTATCACATTCCTCACCACATTCCTATCACACTCCATTCAACAATTTATACATGCTTTGTGGGGTGATATTAGTTTTCATCCCTCCAAGTACAGCCCCCTTCCCTCTTTCTCCTTGGGTTTGGAAGATGCTCTGGTCCTCCTTTCCTGCCCTCTCTTGCCTTCAAACTCTGCTTTGTGATGAACACTGCCCTTTGGGTTTGGGATTTGCATGGTGGATTGCTCTAAGAAGGATGCTCCTCACCAGTGTTATTGGACTGAAAGGTGATCCCTGAGGACGGGTGGGTTCAGTTCTGAGTTTTAAGGGCATCTAAAGGCCTCGGTCTCGAGGGTTCCACCAGTCTCTACTAGACCAGTGACCCTGTCTTTTTGTTGTTGTTGCTTTTCCAGTCTTAACTTCCGCACTACATTTTTCTCCCATTCAGTCCAGGACTTTCTGTGGTCCAAGTCAGATCTGGCAATAGTAATTATCTTGCTTGCTTTTGACACGTAGTCAGGAGGGACCAATCAATGGAGGAAGACTCCAGGCTTGTGTGACATAGGGCCAGGGAGAAAGATAAAGCCTCAGTGAGGGGCATTGACACAATGGCTGGAAGAATGGGTTTCGGCATGGCGATGATGGTGAGGATGGCACAGGCCTGGGCAATGTTTTCTTCTATTGTCTGTAAGGTTATTATGAGTTAGAGTTAACCTGATATTGTTAACAACAGCCATCAAAGTAGGATAGATCTGAACCTAATCACTGTTATGTTATACAAAGAGATACAGAGCTACATATAGGGGTGTTGGGAGGTCAGATGGCAAGGAGTACCAACATTGCTGGCAGACACAGAAACTAAGAGGGAGGCTCACAGAAGGAATCTTGAATGCATCCAAGACACTGACTCAGACTTTTAACCTCCTGAACTATGAGAAAACAAATTTCTTTTATTTAAAACCTCCCATTGTGCTATTTCTGTTGCAGCCACACTAGGAAGCTAAGATAGATTTTAGAAGGAAAATGGAGCTTTGGCTGCTGGGGGGAGGGTACCTTCTGTTTGTGTCTCTGAATCTTTTCTGTATCTGGCTCCGTCTGCTCTGAAGCTCAGAATTCTGGCCAGTGTGGATTACCTTCATCCTGCGACTTCTAGCTAGGCTTGTCCAGGGGGCTTGCTGGTTGGAGACCAGAGGAGGAAGGAGAGAGATCCCAGGGCACCAATCCCTCCCACAGCTCCTTCCCTTGGTTCGCCTTGGATTAGCTGACACACCTGTTACAGTTACAGCGTTGGTCAAGTGGGTCCAGTTTTCTAGTGGAAAAGTTCACTCCACATTTCTAGAGTCCATTAGCGCTCCCTCTCTGCTCTCCCACCACCCTTTACTCCTCACCCCCTAACACTGTTTCTAGCTCCAGCATTTCAGGCATTTCCTCTGGGCTTCTCTACACTCATCCTCCCTTGACAGCGCTCCCTGTGTATTCGATGCTACTGTGTGCTCACAAGTGGAGGGCTACTCATGACCATCTAGGAAGCACAGAATCACCCCGCAGGGTCTCCAAGGCTGCAGACCTTACAGGAGCAGGCCACCGAGTCTTTCCTCCTGTGGAGTCGCTCACTCACTGCCACCCAGTCTATGCCGACGCCCAGCAACCCCATGGACAGCGGAGCCCACTGAACCCCGTGAGTTTCTGAGCCTGTGACTCATCATGGTTGTAGCAAGGCCCATTGTCCTCCTGTGGAGTCACTGGGTGGGTTCAAACGGCCGACCATTTGGTTAGCAGCCCAGCCTTCACCACGGTGACTGACCAGGACAACAGCCAAGAGAAATAAAAATGTAATAACAGTTGAACCACTCTATGCCCAAGATTTAAGTTTATTGAAAAATTCTTTACAAATGGCAATTCAAAAATAGTGAATCTGGAGACTGTATCATTGTTTAAAGAATTATAGACAGCAATTTTATAGAAAGTTGTTAACTAGAGTTCCTCTGTGTGATTAAGGTGTTTTAAAATCCTACTGGAACAAGATGGCATTCGGGCATAGTGCACAAGGAGCTGTACAATGGTATAAGGGCTTGTTGACGTGACTCCAGGAGCCCCCTGGGAAACTGACCCTTGACCTACAATCCAGTGTGCAGGAAAGTACTTGAGCCAGGCTGGACTATCCCATAGAGCAGTAGTTTTCCATTTGTGGGTCACGACCCTTTTGGGGGTCAAACGACCCTTTCTCAGGGGTCAACCAATTCGTAACAGTAGCAAAATGACAATTACGAATGAAAATAATTGCAACAAAAGTAACGGAAATAATTTGATGGTTGGGCTGTCACGACAACAAGAGGAACGATATGAAAGGGTCCAGGCATTAGGACGGCTAAGAACCACTGCCATAGAGCATGAGGGTAGTATCCTATCTGTGCGGTGTCCCCAATAATCCCATTAACAGTTTGTAACCAAGAAAGATAAGGTGCACTTGATGTAGGAGAAGAGGTCTCCAGCACACGTACACTTTACACTTGCACAAAGACAAGCTGGACCTGGTGCTTAGAAGTCTGCGCCCGGCTATCAAAAAGTATAGCGTCTGGGGTCTT
>NW_022107432.1:26616198-26618223 GCF_000313985.2 Echinops telfairi | reverse complement strand
CTTTTCTTCCGAGGGATCTCTAGGTAGAATCAAACTGCCAAGCTTTCTGTTAGCAGCAGAACCCATTAACAATATACACCCCCCAGGGATGGAAAGGCCCTACAGTGCAATGGTCATGAGCATGACCTCTGGAGCCAGGATGCCTGGAGGAGTGTGTCCTCATCACGTAGCAGCTGTGTGACATTGAGTGAGTTTCTCTCTCACTCTCCACCCCGGCTTCTTCATTGTTAGGAAGCAATAAGAGTACTAACTTCCCAGGGGAGGGTGAAGGGCAGGTGAGGTCATCTCAAGGCTCTAGAGGCACAGCAACTGCTTGCATGGTCTGATGCCCAATAGGGGAAGCTGCTTACACTGGAGAGAGTTGTTAACGACTACATGATGGGTCTAGGCGTCTGACGTCTTTCTGTATTCATTAAAAAAGTGCACCTGGGCTTGGCCTTGCAGTTATTCCATCATATCTCTGACACCTGTTCAGGTATCTCTCTGGGCCTTCCATTACAGTCCTAACACACACCACAGGCCTTTTCTTTGATGTCTGTACAGCACACAGTTTGGCATCTACGAAGGGCCAGATGCCTCTACAGGAAGCGCCCTGCAATGTTGCCCCTGCAAGTCAGGAGAATGGACTCCATCGTGTGAGATGGGCAAATCAGAGGGGACATCCAAACAAGCAGAGATCACCACTGAGTTCTCGGAGTGGCTAAACTCTGCCCTCCAATCCCGAGGAGTACAAAGCAAGTGAAATATGAATGTGTGTTAGTCTGCAACTTTAGAGAAACAAATCCACAGAAACTCATGTGTAAGAGAGAGTTTTATATAAAGGGTAAGTGCACATCAAGAAAACATCCCAACCCAGTGCTACTCAAACCCACAGGTCCAACATTAGCCCATATGTCCGACACCAATCCACAAAGTCCTCCTCCATCTCACAAAACACACACTATGATACCAACTGCAGGAGGAAAGCCGAATCAGTGAATGTGTAAGCATGTCAGCACTGGCAGGGGTCTCCACATGGCTGCTCCAGCACCCAGGGCTGCATCAGGGTAGGTCCATGTGACTTCTCCTCAGGGATGTCTTTCAGGAAGTGAGTCTTGCCAGCTGAAGCATGGAACTGGCTAAGGCAGCTGCATGCTGGCCCGACCATCACAAAGCAAGAGACCCAAGGGCTAGAAAAGCGAGGCTCACTGAGCCATTTATCCCTCCGCCCCTCAATGAACCCCACATGTGTTTATCAGCCAGGTTGGCACAATAAACAAACTACCTCAGAATGAATTTGCTCTCTTCCGTGTATTCATTTTCTACATTCTTGTCTCATCCATTAAACAGCAAAGGACATGTTCCCAGAGCAGAGTTGTCATTTGAGTTTCTTCATGAAGACAGATGGCTTCAGGAGCTGGAGGGAGCAGACTTTATAAGCCTACAGTGGGCTAGAGAAAGATGCAAAGCCAACAACAGAAAGCTGGGCATGGAGGCTCTTGGGAGAAAGAAAAGTGCATAGGGAGAGATGTTTTTCCAGGAGTTGAGGAGGGAGAGTGGAGCCTTCCCTTGATCAACAATTGGGTTAGGTGTCCAAGAATTCGGAAAGAAGCAAACAAACAAATTTATATCTTTGAACAGGTATAACCAGAAGGCTCCTTAGAAGCAAAAAGCAAAGATGGAGAGAGTTCAACTCACATACTTTGGCTATTTTATCAGGAGAGACCAGTCCCTGGGAAAGGGCATTACACTGGGTAGAGAGGCAGTGATGAGATTCATTGACACAATGGCTGCAACAAGGGGCTTAAATATAGGATCAATTGTTAGGATGGCGCAAGGCCAGGCATTGTTACGTGCTGTTGTTCATAGGGTCTCTATGAATCAGAATGGACCCCACAGCACCTATAAAACAATAACAACTCCAACCACAAACGTTGCTGTGTTGATTTTGATGCAAAGCAAGTTCACAATGCAGAGTCAAATTGCAACATACGGGTTTTTAGGTTGATATCTTTCTAGTGGCTTAGTGAGCTTTAAGGTCAACAG
>NW_022107432.1:26613469-26615029 GCF_000313985.2 Echinops telfairi | reverse complement strand
GGGTGGTAGGGAGAAGATAATGGTCCAGTCCTTGGACTCTGTCTAAGGTAAAGTTCATAGGGTTTGGAGCCCCTGGTTGATGCAAATGCTTAATGCCCTTGGCTTTTAACAAGATGGCTGCAGGTTCAAGTTGACCCAGAGATCCTTTGGAAGAAATCCCAGGTGATCTGCTTCTGAGAGGTCACGGCTTTGAAAATCCTAAAGAGTATAGTTCTACTCTGCGACACACGGGATTGCCATGTGTCAAAACCATCTGAGGGCAAGTGGGTTTTTAATGTTTGTTTTCTGTAGAGCCCAGGGATGCAGAGAACAAAGTAGTAAGATGTCATAAAGAGTTTGACCATGGTTCTCCTTAAGTTTCTGCAGAAATATGGGAAGCAACATCTATATCTCTTCTACATCTATATCTAAGCAACATCTATATCTCTATATCTCTTCCTGCCTGCCCTTAACCGAGTTTCCAGTTTCAGAAGAAAAATTGGGGTCAAGAAAAGTTTTAGGGTACACTTTTGTACAATGTGTACTGAAATCGTAAGCTCACCTTTTGGGAGACATAATTTAAAGTACAACAGGATATTTCTTTAACCCTCAGCGAATAGGGCTATTAAATCCATTTCCTAATCCCTCGATGCCCTGGTGGCATCATGAGTTATGCATTGAACTGTTAACCGCAAGGTCAGCAGTTCTGACCCACTGCCCTCCATGGGAGAAAGATGAAGCTTTCTGCTCCTATCAAGATTTGCAGCCTCAGAAAACCAAAGAAGCAGTTCTTCTCAGTCCTAAAGGGTCAATATGAGTCATAATTAACTTAATGGCAGTTTTTTGTTTGTTTGTTTTTAATTTATACCTGGAGACCTTGCTTGCCACAAGCTAGGAGGATTTGAAACATTTGCAGATTTAAGATCAAGGATGCAGCCTTCAGTATGAATTACAACTCAGTGTAAAGAAAAACACAAAATCCTCACCAATAGACACATTGCAATAAATGGAGAAACGATTGAAGTTGCCAGATTTAATCTCATTTGTATTCATAATCAATGTTCATGGAAGCAACAGTTGAGAAATCAAAGGTGCATTGCATTGAAAATACTGCACAAGAGCTCTTTAAAGTGTGGAGGACAGAGGTGTGCCTGATTCAAGCCATGATATTTTTATTGGACTCATATGTATGTGAAAGTCGGACTTCAATAATAATAAGAATTGATGCATTTGAATTATAGTGTTGACAAAGGATATTGAAAGTATATTGCTAAACCTGAATGAAGGCCAAATATGATGGTGGGACAAGAGGGAAGTAAAAAGGAAACAGAGGAAATAACCAGGAGGCAAAGGACATTTATAGAGACCTAAATACAGGCATGAACATATGTAATATATATATAATGAGAGAGGAATAGAAATATGCACTCATATCTATATGTTAAGGATTAAGGTGGCAGATGGAGATTGGGCCTCGACTCAAGTATTCCCTTAACACACCAACACTTTTCTCTAACAATCTGACATTCTGTGATGCTTACATTCCTGATACAATTACTGAAGAGAAAATGGGTGCATAAG
>NW_022107432.1:26603610-26610903 GCF_000313985.2 Echinops telfairi | reverse complement strand
AGCCCTCCTCCCTTATAAACAGAGTGTGCTTCAAGTCTGCTTTGGGAGAAACCTACACTAACACAGCTGGAAAGCTACACAAACATACCAAGACCACCACACTTGCTCTCCCCTCTGTTTTAACCTCCCGGGTACGCTCCACCCTCCCAAGAAAGCTACCTTCAGCCTCTGCCGTTCCGAAGTCTCGTTCTTATTAAATCCAGCGAATTCTGCTCTGCCATGCATGATGCTTGGTGGCAGTCGACTGGCTATTTCTTCCTCGAAGCATGCTCTTCTGGCTTCTGGGGCTGCCTTCTCTCTTAGCACTGACATTTGTGTCACAATCTCATTCAGTGTGACACTGTCTGCATCTACTTTGTTATTTCCCAAAGTTCCACTTTAACCTTCTCTTACCCTCACTCTCTGCTAATCCTCATCAACTTCAGTGACACCGATGGTGAGAAATGCCAGTGATGCTCCAATCAGTATCTCCGGCTCAAGGTTATGTTCAACTGCCGACTGGGTAGAAAGCAGTCGAAAATTCCATGGATCCAAACCCAAGCATGTGCCCCCACTGAACTCTTTGTGTCTGAACATTTTCTCTCTCAAGAAATTTGAAAGAAGACACAGAAGAAGGAAATGAATAAGTGGGGTTTTGACCGGCTATGGCTGTTTTTAAAGTGGGATGTGTGTGAGGCTGTATAAAAGCTGGGGAGAAAGAAGTCCAAGACACAGAAGAGGCCGAGTTTCTGCAAAGGCAGAAGGAATAGACAAGGAGGAGATAAGAGGTCAGAGCCTCAGGTTCAGAAATAGTTACTGGTGTCAGTGTTGAAGAATTAAGTTGATAGAATTCCCCCTAGTTAGCATCCATCGGCCCCCCTTGAGCCAGGGAGTGAGATCTTTTGATGACGGTGTAGGAAATGGGGAGATTTGAAAGAAGTAAAATTGTGTGGAATGGTGCATCCGTTAATATGCAAATAATGGAAAGCTTAATACAAACTGGCTTTTGAAAAAACAAAAGCAAAGGGGTTGCACTGACATACAACTTGAAGCTCTCAAGGTCGACCTGGTGGCAGGCACAGTGTGTTCCAGAGGCCCAGGGGTACCATCGGACTCTGACACCTGCAGGCCCCTTGTTCCTGCCTCCTCCATGTGTTCCATCCATTAGGAACAGCACATCCATACTGCAACAGCCGGTGGGAGAAGGAATCCCCTCTGGGGCTTCCACAGAAGAGAGAAAAAATTTATTTCCCAAAGTCTCTACAGTTGTCTCTTTGTGATTTATTAACCCAATTGAACAATCACTGTGGCCAAAGAAATGGCAGAGTCAATTAGTTTAAACCAACCAGGGCCCATTCCTGGAGATCGGAATGGGGTTGATGGTTGAAAACAGGGGTGGTGGAGGTGGGTGGTGACATTTCTTCAAGGGAAAATTAGGGAAAGAAAGGGGGCAAATGGATGCTGGGGAAGGGGGGGAGGCAACCAACAAATTTCACCACTGTGAATTCCAGTGGAAACTGTGAAAAGCGACGGTGGAGAGATTTGTGATGGTAAACCCGGGGATTTTGACAGAGAAATGAATGACAGAGAAATTTGCCAGGGCTTCCAGCCTCATGGCTTTGTGATCATCCCTAGAATTCCTAAGTAGGTAGGTGTGAAAAAAGAGCACGATTAGATTGATCCAAAGTTGGAGGTTTTCCAGGTATGTGTCCTGCAAGAACCACTGGACAAGATTGGAGTTGAGGGTAGTAGAATGCTTGAAGTGATGGATGGAGAAAGAAGAGAATTTGGAAGGGGGCTGATAGATTAGGATCAAATAGAGTGGTCCAGGACTGTGAGTTTAGATGAACTCACAGAAAGGTGGGTGTAGGCAGGGGGAGGAGGAGAGCATGTGTGCTATGGGCAGGACAGGCAGAAAGACACAGTGAAACAGAACGTGAGACAGCTCCAGCTAAGGGAAAAATCGAGAAGAAAGGGAATGAGAGGCAGAAGGGGATGGGGAGGGAGAAAGGCGAGAGCTGTTTTCAACACGCTAATAACGACAACAGACACACGTGTGCTCCAGCTTATCCTCCCCGCCCCCACCTTCACATGATGCCAGTCTACGGTCTGTTCTGCCACATGAAGGGACCTCGGCCCTGCTCTGTCCTCTGAAGTTTAGGGGCCCCTCCAGTCCTACTATGCGCCTCTGAGACTCGCCTGCCAGGGCACAGGATAGCGGCACCTTGAGCTGCCAAAATGTACCCAACTTATGCCGTGTTCATGATCTTTGGGCTTGAAATAGTCTCTTTTCGTGTGTTGTGATTCATATCTCAGACGCTGCTGTTGGGTGGCAGGAAGTCAATTTCAACTGCCTATCAAGCTACTTGCTAGACTGCAATCTTGACAGGAGCAGATCACTGGCGAACCATTGGGTAGCTTCAAACTGTAGTCTTTGGTTAGCAGCCAAGGTCATACCATTGCATCATACTACCTGCGCTCCTTGATATTTAACATAGAGCTATTGCAAACCAAATGGAAAGCTAGTGTCCCCTGGGACCTGAATGTAATGGGGAGAGAGGTTCAAATTGGTGGTGAAATAGGGGTACGGTGGGGAATACTAGTTAGCCACTATCACCGATAACATTTTATAGCACAAAGTCATGACAGTTGTATTGGCTTGGTTTTCTTTCACACCACAGTTTCATGAAAATCTGAGCTGAAAGAAGAGAATCTACTCAATATAATTTATTCAGGGACCCAATGCTCTTCCACCATATGACCTGGCCATGTTCTAGAAATATGTCCTTTTATGATTTCACCCAGAGTGGCAAACTGGTAAGAGGAAAGGAGCAAAGGCTATAGGGGGAGATTTTCAGGCCCAAGGCTGGTGAGGCCTGTGACTGTCTTCCACATTTCCATGGGCCACCTCAGTCACATGGCCAGACCAGAGTGCAAAGGACGCTGGGATAGAGAGTCCAACTGTGGGCTAGATAGAGTTAGCTAGCCAGCCATTCTTATTGGAGGAACCAGTGGGTGGCTTTTTCCTACAGTTTTTACGGGGCTGGCCATTAGTAATGAAGGACACCTGGATGTTGGGTAGGCAGCTAGATGTCACTGTAACAGGAGAAATAGAAGGCAAAGTCAAGATGCCTTCGGTGGAAAAACAAACAAACAAAACAGTCAGGGGGTGGCTAACCAAACCGAGGAGTGAGAGAAGCAGCATCCATAACCACTGAATTCCCAGAAATTCAAAGTCCATCCTCTCTTACCACCTTTACGGAATCTGATTGAAATCTGGACTTTCACCCAGCCCCACAAAAATGATACCAACCCATGCGTCTTACTGAATAACTTCATATTCTTTTTTACACAAAGAATTCTCCATGCAATGAAATATTTCTTTATTCCTTTTTTTATTTTTAGAAGCATCGCATACTTGTTAAGAAGTGGCTCTGAAGTCAAAGTGCTTGAGTTTGACTCCTGGCTCCACTGGGAACCTGCCTTATGTCCTTAGGAAAGCGACTGACCTTAGTGCATATGTCTTCATTCATGAAGTGGGGGTGGGGTCATGGGAATGTGCCTGGCAAACCCTCGAGTTAGTACAAGGAGCCTCACAAGGCCAAGGCCCCAGCGACTCCGCTTTGAATTTCAGCACAGCATTGTTTGCAAGCCACACCCCCATAGGCATTTCCCTGCCAATGACTGAGCGTCCTGGGGATGCTAAGGCACAGTCATGACACGGGACATTTTTCATCAGCCGACGTTGGTTCATGGAATCCCTGGTTGCTTTGCCAAACTTAGATTATGCTTGCAGTTTAAGACACTTCCACCCATCCCATCATTCCCTTTCTCTTCTCACTCCTTCAGGGTTCGATGTAGGTCATGGTCTGATGGCTCTCCCAGTCATTCCCACCTTCCTCCCGTTTCTTTTCACTCAGTCCTTCCCCTTCACAAAGCCTTGCACACCGAGTCCTGTCTTGGTGTCTGCTTCTTGGAGAATTTAGACTATCACAATGAGGGCATAGTATCTTGAGGGGATAAGAGAAGGCATTCATATAACGTGCTTAGAATAGTGTTTGATAGTTAGTTGTAACTCACTCAAGTTCAGCTCTTCGAACTATCAAAGACAGACTTCAACTTATACTTTAAGCGTCATAGCATATTCAATGTGTCTTAAAGTTTCCATTATACACAAACATGATAACATATAGCAAATAATCTGCTAGATTAATTTATGTAAGAAAGTGCAATAAATCCAATGGGTCATATTCAATGCATTTTAAAACTTCCATTACAAACAAACATGATAACAAATAACAAATAGTCTGATAGATGAACTTGTATAAGAAAGTACAATAAATCCGATGGGTCATAAGGAGGCAACTGAAAGTCGGAGAGTAAGTCTGAGTGTACCCTGTAGCTGTCCTTCCAGAGTTTGCTAGTGTTGACGAAGCCTTGGAACATGACGGGAGACCGCTGAAGCCCTGCCAGCATCTGATGAAAGGAATGAAAAACAGATCAATCCCACAGCAAAGAGAGGAAGAAAGCTGGTCCCTTCCCACCTGTATCCGGGCCAAGGGCAAGCAAGACCTTTCAAGAAACCTGCCCTCCTTGAAGGTAGTTTGACGTTTATATTATGTATGTGGTTGAAGACTCACAAGCTAGTGTTGTCTGTGATATTAGTAAATGAAAATGCTCTGTGCAGGGTCATACCCTCAGCGAATCCACCCCCCCTTAAATATAGTCATGCTGAAGATGGACTCATAATCCAAACTTGCAAAACACAAAAAGGAACCAATCTACCACAAGTGAGAGTGATCAATATGCAGAATAGGATTCAATTCCTAATGATTTAATGATTATAAAATGTTGGATACTTTTTATAATCTATGGTTGGGAATCCTTATTTATTTATTAATCATTTTATTGGGGGCTCTTACAGCTCTTATCACAATTCATCCATCCATCCATTGTGTCAGGTACATTTGTACATATGTTTGCCATCCTAATTTTGAAAACATTTTCTTTCGATTTGAGTCCTTGATATCAGCTCCTCATTTTTTTCCTCCCTCCCCCATGAGCCCTTGATAGTTTATAATTTTTTCTTCACCGACCGCTGTCTCCCTTCACCCACGTTTCTGCTGTTCGTCCCCCTGGGGGTAGGGGTGGTTAATAACATCAAAGAACATAGTTTTAAAAATTAAACTAATACTATCAAATCATAAAAATTTTAAAAACAGGAGTCTTAAAAACTCAAACAAAAAATTTAACTGTTCTTCAAAACCAAACTCATTGCAATTGAATTAGTTCCAATTTGCAGTGACCCTGCAGGGCAGAGGAGAACTGCCCCTGTGGGCTTCCTAGACTGTAACCCTTTTCAGGAATAGCAAACCTCACCTTTCTCTTGCAGAGGGACAGGTGGTCTCAAACTGCCGACCTTAATATTAGAAGCCCAACTCATAACCCATTACTCCACCAGGGCTCCTCAAACTTTTAGGTGCGTTTTCATTAAAGAGCAGAACCTGGAACAAAGTGTGAGCTGCAGGTCCGGTGAGATGAGGATGAGGAAACGGAGCAGAAATGGAGCAAGGGAAGACGTGAAGCAATGTGATGCAATCGGTTGCTATGCTGCCCACAGTGCCTTGAGAAACAAACCATGAAGAAACGCTTTACAGAGAACCTCTGAGAAAAGAAACACCTCTGATGGGAAGGGAGAAGAGAAGAAGAATTTGTCTTCTCGACTCGCTTCTGTTTCCCATTTCCACTGCTCAGATTTTACCCCGTGGAGAATCCGAATCAAAACTCACTGCCATTGAGTTGATTCTTAGCCACCCCATGAGAACGAATTGGCTGGTAATGTTGAACTGCTAGTGTTACCATTAGCAGCCCACGGAGTTAACCTATGATGTCATATGGCTCCTACTCCACGGAGAGCTAACCCATACGACTGCACTGGTTATTCTTTATTGTCACTCAAAACAAACAAATCCTCACAACCTGACAAATAAGAGTAACACAATAAGCACAGAAAAGATGGAAGTTGTTAAGGACTTAATTGAACTTGAATCTACAATCCACTCCCATAGAAGCAGCAGTTAAGAAAGCAAACGACGTTGCATTGGCAACTCTCCTGCACAAGATCTCCTTAGCGTGTTAAAGCAGACATGTCCCTTTGAGGACTAAGGCGAGCTTGAGCCACGGCCTGGTATTTTTAATCACTGCAAATGCATGGGAAAGCTGGGTGGTGACGACACAGAGAAGGCCAAAGGGTAACAGGTGCTTTTAAATCATGGAGTCGGCCACAACTACTGAATAGCTCATGGACCAAACAGAACACCAAATAGTTCTGCCTTGGAATAAGTGAAGCCAAAATGCTTCTTAATAGCAAGGATGGTGAGGCATTGTCTTACTTTGGACTTGAAGTCAGAAGGGACTGGGCCCTGGAGAGAGACATCGTGCTTCATGAAACAGACTGACAGCAAGAACAATAAGGATCGGCGGTGTGGCAGCAACAATGGGTTCAAGCACAGCTAGGCTGGTGAAGATGGCACTGGACTGAGCCGCCTGTCCTTCTGTTTCTCAGAACGTCACCACAGCACCTTGTAATAGTGTAAGTCACAATAAAGTTGATCGGCTTGTGTTTCTTTACCTCGACACATAGAAATTAAGAAGTACATCCAACCCTCAACATTTATCAGTCTGTATTACATTCAGGATAATCTCTACATGTTTGGTATTTAAAAGGCTTGTACAAGGTAATTGAGTTTGGCATATTAAAGTGAGTGATAAATTGGACCGTGTTTCCAGATTAAATGTATGCTTGATTTGGAGTTCAGTGGTATAAAAGGAGGCTACTTAGTATATAAACAGTGTGAGAACGCTTACAAGAACTTGTATTAAAGAGTGGCTTAATAACATGGAAAAGATCAGCTTGGGGGGTTGTAAATTTGCTGAGTTTCAACATTCTAAGTTCTAGTAAGAATAATGAATGTATTAAATCTGTAAATGACATTTACACTGTTTAAAGAGAATTAGTCTGTTCACTCAAATGGATTTGACATTGATCAAAATTAAATTCCCTTCAGCAATCAGTCTTCTTTATATTAAGGGCCCCCTGACATGATTATTCTTATTACATAAAAATTCATTGGATTTTATAGTTTATAAGGCTAATTAAAAATATAAAGAAAGTGGGCTTTGAATTTTATAATTTCAATAAAATAATAAAAAATTTAAACTTCAAACAGTCTCTGTACACAAAGACCCTGAGACATCAAAAGTCTTACATAGAAACTGAATCTGAGAATTCATGTCCTGTGTCGAAAAACAAAA
>NW_022107432.1:26602775-26603476 GCF_000313985.2 Echinops telfairi | reverse complement strand
GCAGATCTGTCTTGGAAGAAGTATGGTCAGAATACGCCTTAGAGGCAAGGATGGCGAGACATCGTCTTCCCTGCTTTTGACATGTGTTCAGGAGAGAGCAGTCCTGGAGAAGGACATCATGCTTGGTAAAGGGGAAAGGAAGTGATAACGAGGAAGGCCCTCAGAGAGATGGATGGACAGAGGGCTTCAGCAACGGACTCGGGCACTGAAACCATTGTGAGGATGATGCGGGACCTTGCAGTGTTTCCTTCTGTTGCGTATCGGCTTATTAAGAGTTGGAATGGACCCAATGGCACCTAACAACAACAACAACAACAACAACAACAACAACACATGTTCTTTGCTACAAGCATATCAATAAAAGAGGAGAAAATTATAGACTGTGTTGCTGTCAGTCTCTCCACTGCTGTCATCATCTAATAAACATCGTTTATCTCTCTGAAAAAAAGAGAAAACTACCATGCTGTGAGCCAGGTACACTGTCCTCAAAGTGATATTTTTGCTTCTCAATATTTTGAAGAGGTCTTTTTTGCAGTAGATTTGCCAGTGCAATGCATCATTTGATTTCTTGTCTGATGTTTATATGGGTGTTGATTATGGATCCAAGTAAAAGGAAATCCTTGCCAAATCGAGTCTTGTCCCCCTTTATCATGCCATTGCCTATTAGTATAGCTTTGAAGTTTTGCTCACCCCCGCCCCCC
>NW_022107432.1:26599940-26602675 GCF_000313985.2 Echinops telfairi | reverse complement strand
CTTCAAACAGTCTCTGTACACAAAGACCCTGAGACATCAAAAGTCTTACATAGAAACTGAATCTGAGAATTCATGTCCTGTGTCGAAAAACAAAAAAATCTTTTGCTCATTATCTCTAATCTTACCTTCTGAAATCACTATTAGGTGTAAATTGGGTCTTCTCACCAATCTTTCATGCCTCACATGCTTACTATTTAAGGTATTTCTTGCAATTCCTCATTTTCTCTTCATCTGGCTCTACTATGATGACTAATCTAGTCTCAGGTTCAAGAACTCTAGTTTCCATGAGATATTTTGTGTACCTTTAGCTCAGATTTAAACAGATCAGGGATATTGGCGAAAGGAGAAGAGTACCTGTGCACTCCAACCTGTTCACTGCCACCAAGTCGATGCTGACTCATGGTGACCCTACAGGACAGGGTGGAACTGCCCGTGAGTTTCTGAGACGGTCGGTCACTCTTTATGGGACGAAGCCTTGACTTTCTCCAGTGGAGCAGCTGGTGGTGTTGAACTGCAGGTAGTTCAGATTGAAGCCCAATTTTCAGCCATGATGCCACCAGGGCTCCTCAACTAAGATACAGGAAGAGGAGGGAACTTTGAGAAGGAGGGAAGGTAATGTTGAAGTCATGGAATTTCATGGCGCTCACGTTTTACTAGCCTGGTTGTGTCAAACTTCCCCTCTGTTCTGGACACTGGATCCACTATCCTAAGTGGCAGTATTGTTTTTCGGTTCTGACTAGTTGATTCCAATTCACAGTAACACCGTGTACAACAGACCAAATCATTACCAGAACCAGTGCCACTGGCACAATTGTTGCTGTGTTTGAACCCATTGTTGTAGCCATTGTGTTAGTCCGCCTCAGTGAAGCTCTTCCTGCTTTTCACCATGTCCAAAGCACAGACGGAATCTTGCCATGTCACTTCTAAGGAGATTTGTTTGTTCTTTTAGCAGTCCATGGTACGTCCAATGGTTTTTGCTGGCATCCTAATTCAAAGCCATGAATTCTTTTTAGATCTTCTTTATTTATTGTCTAGCTTTCAAATGCATAACAGATGATTTAAAATAGCATGTTGCAGTGGAGATCTGTGAGTAGATGTTTGGTGATGTGCAGGCTGAGCAGGTGGGAGAGGAAGAGTGAGAGTATAGCCATATATATATATATATATATTTGATAGAGCATATTGGTGTATGTATATTTATGTATATTTCCTTTTTGAAGCTATGCACAAGGTTTTCAATAGTTCCCTACTTTGAAGGGGAGAGCCGGATCCTTAATTCTTGTCCATTCTTTGTCTGGAAGCTCTACTGAATCCTGTTCACTTTGGGTGACTCTGCTGACACTTGAAATGCCAGTGACATGGTTTCCGTCATTACAGCAACACATAAGCCACCATAGGACAACCAACTGACAGACAATGGTGGTACCAAAGCGGTGTAACAAAAATAATTGGCCAACTTTCCATTATTTCAGAAGGTAGTGTCTGAGAAAAACCAGTGGTACTGAAGGAAGAAGTTGAAGCTGTACTGAAAGAATTAGCCAAAAGTGAGGCTACAGACATCAAGGGAATGCCAATTGAACTGTTTCAACAGGCTGAGGAAGCGTGGGAAATCCTTACTTGTCTGTGTCAGGAAACTTGGAAGACAGCTACTTGGCCAACTGACTGAAAGAGATCCTTATTTTACCCATTCCTCAGAAAAGTCATCCAACTGAATGCTCAAACTACAGAACAATATCATTGTAAGTAGCACTATCTCAGGCAAGTAGAATTTGCTGAAGACTATGCAGCAACGATTGTAGCAGTACACTGAAAGGGAGTAGCCAGATTCAGAAGAGGAGGTGAAACAAGGGATATCATTGCTGATGTCAGATGAGTTCTGGCTCAAAGAGAGTACTAGAACACTATTTTCTTCAGTTTTATTGACTATGTCAAGGCATTTGACTGTGTGGGCCACAATAAACTATGGTTAATCTTGAGAAAAATGGGAATTTCAGAACATTTAATTTTGCTCACGTGAAACTTGGATCAAGAGGCAGTTGCGCAAACAGAACAAGGGAATACTGCAGGTGACAAATCAGGAAAGGTGTGTGTCGGGGTTGATCCTATCACCTTACAGATTTAATCTGTATTCTGAGGAAATTATCGGAGAAGCAGGGTGATATGAAGAGGAATGTGTCATCAGGATTGGAGAAGGCTTATTAACAACCTGTGATATGCAGGTGACACAACCTTGCTTGCTGAAAGCGAGCGGTGCTTGCCGACAAAGATCAAGGACTGCAGCCTTCAGCATGGATCACAACTCAACGTAAAGAAGACCAGAATCCTCACCACTGCACAGATAGTGGTCACATCATGATCAATGGAGAAAAGGTTGAAGCTGTCAAGGATTTTGTCTTGAATCCACAATCAGTGCTCATGGAAGCAGCAGCCAAGATGTTAAACGGTGCATTGCATTAGGTAGATCGGCTGCCCCAGAGCTCTTTAAAGTATTGACAAATAAGGTGTTACCTTGAGGACTACGGTGAATCTGACCTGAGCCAGGGCATTTTCCGTTGCCTGATATGCGTGTGAAAGCTGGACATAGAATAAGGAAGAGCAAAGGAGAACCCTTGCATTTGAATTGTACTGAAAGTACCATGGACTGCTCAAAGATGAGCAGATCTGTCTTGGAAGAAGTATGGTCAGAATACGCCTTAGAGGCAAGGATGGCGAGACATCGTCTTCCCTGCTTTTGA
>NW_022107432.1:26586562-26599368 GCF_000313985.2 Echinops telfairi | reverse complement strand
GCCGAATGCAGGACGATCACAGGCCAATGGGTGGGGAGTATTGTGGATCCAGTGACGTTGTAAGCATCTCAGTGCTGGCAGGGGTCTCCATGTGGCTTCTCCAGCTCAGGGCACTAGAGAAGTTCCATGTGTCCTGTCAGTAGAGTCTCTCGGAGGGTGAGCATAGACAGAGAGTGTCTCCCACCTCTAAGGAGGAATACCAGAGAGTTCCCAGAATCCTCAAGAGAAGGTCATGCCCACCCAGAGGCCTCATTGGCTATCACCTGATTGACAGGACAAACTCCACCCCTTCATTCTTAATCCTTAAATTGACACCAGATTATGCAACTACCTGCAAGCCTGTACATAGATGAAGAGGCAGTTGTTCAAATAGAACAAGGTTTAAGACAGGAAAGGTGTGCATCAGGGTTGTATCCTCTCACTGTGCTTATAAAATCTGTAAATTGAGTGAATGATCTGGGAAACTGGATTATATGAAGAAGAATCTAGCATCGGACTTGGAGAAGACGCATTTTGAACCTGCAGCATAGAAGACATAACCTAACTTGCCAAAAGCAAAGGGGTCTAAAAACAATCCATTGTTGAAGACAGCATTGAATATATTACACTTCAACATAAAGAAAACAAAACTCCTCACAGCCAGAACAGTAAGCAATGTCATGATTGGTGGAGATCTTGATTGAATTGTATGATTCCATTGTGAACGATTGTTCGTAGGGTTAATTGGGATGTCCATTCTTCTGGAAATAAAACCAGTCATCTCAGAAGCAAGAAGAGACATCTCCCTACCAGCCAGAGAGAAGAGGTAGGAGTGGAGCATGTCTTTTGGACCCCAGTCTCCCCGGTATCGAACCTCCCTGTTCCAGGAGACAGCTTTGGCAGAAGAGCAGCAGAGGTGTATCAACAGCAGAAATGAGAGGTGAGGCCAAGATGCTGAGGGCCAGAAAGAGAACTGTCTGCAGGCACACAGAGAAAAGCTGTGCTGACTGAACACCTGTATCCCCAGCATTTCTTGCATGCATTATAACCTATTAAATTTCCTAATAAATCCCATCAGTGTGAGAATTTCTTATGAGGTCTGTGAGGCCACTGTCAAAAATTATATAACCAAATTGAAAAGTAGAGAGCACTGTGGGAGGTATGGCTGGTGTCAGAATAGGGTTAAGAAGGCTCAATCGGAAAACACTCCTAAAGGTCAACAAAAAGACCTTGAACTACTTACACGCTTTTATTTTTATTTTTTTGTCATTGTTTTGTTGTTGTTGTTGTTTTGTTTTCTTTCATTGCTTTGTTTTGCCCTGTCTTGTTTTTGTGCATGTTATTATCTCTGGAGGTCTATCTAGAGAAGATAGGCAGGATAAACTATCTGGAAGAGAAAACGTGAATGACGATTTCGAGGGGACATGGGAGATGAGGAGGTGGGGAAAAGAAGTGGTGTTAACAAACCCAGTGACAAGGGAAGAACAAATGATCCAAAATCAGTGGCAAGGAGGGTGTGAGAGACCTGGTAGGGCTTGATCAAGGGCAATGTAACTGAGAGGAATTACTGAAACCCAGATGAAGGCTGAGCATGATAGTGGGCAAGAGGAAAGTAAAAGGAAGTAAAGGAAAGAACTAGGAAGCAAAGGTCATTTATAGAGGTCTAAATACAGGCATGTACATATGTAAATATGTTTATATATGATGATGGGGAGATAGATCTATGTGCATAAATTTATAGGTTTAGTGCTAAGGTAGCAGAAGGACATTGGGCCTCTACTGAAGTACTCCCTCAATGCAAGAACACTTTGTTCTATTAAACTGGCATTCCATGATGTTCACCTTCCTGACATGATCGCTGAAGACAAATGGGTGCATAAGCAAATGTGGTGAAGAAAGTTGATGGTGCCCGGCTATCAAAAGATATAATGTCTGGGGTCTTAAAGGTTTGAAGATAAACAAGCATCCATCTAGCTGAGAAGCAACACAGCCCACAAGGAAGAAGCACACCAGCCTGTGTGATCATGAGGTGTCAAAGAGATCAGGTATCAGGCATCAAAGAACAAAATAATCATATCATTGTGAATGAGGGGGGCAGTGCAGAGTGGAGACCCAAAGCCCATCTGCAGGCAACTGGACATACCCTTACAGAAGGGTCTTGGGGAGGAGATGAGCCAGTCAGGGTGCAGTGTAGCAATGATGAAACATATAACTTTCCTCTAGTTCCTAAATGCTTCCTCTCCCCCCACTATCATGATCCCAAATCTACTTTACAAATCCAGCTAGACCAGAGGATGTACACTGGTACAGATAGGAACTGGAAACATAGGGAATCCAAGAAAGATGAAGCCCTCAGGACCAGTGCTGAGAGTGGCGATACTAGGAGGGTGGAGAGGAGGTGGGATAGAAAGGGGAAACCAATTACAAGGACCCACATGTAACCAGCTCTCTGGGAGTTGGGGGGGGGGCATTCAACAGAAAAGTGGGTGAAGGAAAAAGTTGGACAGTGTAAGACAGGAAAAAATAATAATAATTTATAAATTATCAAGGGTTCCTGAGGGAAGGGTGAGCGGGGAGGGAGGGGAAAACATGAGGAGCTGATACCAAGGGCTCAAGTAGAAAGCAAATGTTTTAAGAATGATGATGGCAACAAATATACAAATGTGCTTGACACAATGGATGTATATATGGACTGTGATAAGAGTTGTATGAGCCCCCAATAAAATGATTTAGAAAAAAGGAAGACATAAAAAGAAGAAGTCTGGAGGAGGGGGCAGGACTGGAGTTAGCCTTGGTTGGTGCTGGTTTTGGTGATTTTTCTTCCTCTTTGTGAAGCAGGAGGTCACATGCCATCTCCGTGTCCTTTCATTCTTAAAAAGCATCATGGGAAAGCTGAACAGTGCATCAGGAGGAAGACCAAACAAGACTTGTTGCCTTTGAATTATGATGTTGGTGAAGAAGATTGACTTCATGGATGGCCAGAATAACCAATAAACTTGTCTTGGAAGAAGTACAACCATATTGCTTTTGAATAGTGCAGACGATGAGAGTTCATCTAACATACTTTGGACATGCTGTCAGGTATCGGTACTGGAGGAGGACCCCATGCTTGGTTAAGGGTCATTGGAAAAGAGGACGATTTTCAGTAAGATGGATGGACACTCTACCGTCAATAGTGGGCTCAAAATTAACATTCATTATGAGGATAACATCGGCCTGGGGAGCATTTTGTTTTGTTGTACATACAGTTCATTGACTCTAATAACAATAGGTATTAAATACTGCTAATTACATCAATGTTGTTTGTATTTTGATGTCAAATACATTAATTGTGGCAAGTGGAATAATGTATGCAGTATAATTAATCCATTTTGGTAGCACAAAGTATGATTTTAGGAAAAAACACATGTAAATAAACCACAATTAATGAAAAGCAGCTAAAATAATTTATAACATCAGATGATCTAATTGGAGTGCACTTTACCAAAATTCAAGTGTATGCTATACACAAGGGACTTACCTCAAACATAAAACTATAGAAAGGTTGCATATTTAACATAAAAAGGTAAAACCAAGCAAGTATAAATCAAAACAAAGCTTGTGTAGCTATATTATAAGACAAGAATTTTATCTCTTGTAATGTTTTTTGTTTTAAAGAGGGTTACTCCATAATTATGCAATTTGAATTCATAAGGAAGACAGGACATTTCTATAGATCATACACTTAAAACAGCCTCAAAAATATGCAATGCAAACAAAACAAAAACCCAAGAAAACTATCAGGACCAAGAACAACAGTACAACAGAAAGCCATTTTACATTCCCTACATTTGACAGATCAAGTAAATGAAAAATTAATGAAGCTTTCCAAGGATGTTAATAACATAACAATCAGGATATAATGAATATGCATTGAATTCTATACACCAAAATTAAAAAATATAAATTTTTCTCAAACACATTGAACATCTAGGAAAATTGACCACATATTGGGCTACAAGACAAATCTCTAAAAACATTAAGATAATCAATATCATACAGACGACATTATTTGACTACAATACAATTATGCTTGAAAGTTACAACAAAGAAATACTATAAAAAATGCATTTAGAAATTTAAAAACGGCACTGTTAAGTAGTTTTCGGGTCAAAAGCATTATTGTAAGGGACATAGAGAAATATGTCAATTGAACAGTATTGAAATCTGCATATCACAGCACACGGGGTGCAGCTCAAGCAGTACCTTTAGAGACGTTTACAGCCTCATAGGCACCAAGAAGTCTTCTAATGCATGAGTTAACCACCCAACTCCAGCAATCACGAATGGAGTCCAAGGTCATTAAAGGGAGGAGCACACAGATAGGTCAGCAAGTCATCCTGGCAGGTCGGATTATTCGTCTCAGTTCGCTCTTCTCACTCTCCTAGCCAAAGATTCCTCATTCGCACCCTTTATGTGCATGGGAGCTTATTACATAATAAGTTGCTGTCGAGCCCATTGCAACTCCTGAGAACCGCATGTGGATCAGAGTCGAACTGTGTTCCATTGGGTTTTCAGTCACCGATTTTCCAAAAGTAAATCACAGGCCTTTCTTCTGAGGACTCTCTAGGCTTGACTCAAGTCTCATGTAGTGAGGAGTGAGCACATGAACTGTTTACACACCCAAGGAATCTGCTGCAACATGACCAGGTAGAATCTACCTCCTTGCCCCACTGAAAGGCCTTTACACATTAACTTGCTTTAGCCATGAACATGTTAGCAAATTTGACAGGAGCAGGGAACTTACCTGTGCATGTACAATGCAGTTTGGTCTCTTACACGCTTAGCAGAATATGTGTGGAGTTGCTGCTGGTCCAAGGAGGTACGCCACACGGGAATAAACCTCAACCCTTAATACAGCCTGTGCCTTGGAGCCTAGATTGCAGAGGCTGGTGCCTGGAGCCAGGGCTTTGTTTGAGCACAACTGAGTGCTCACCTCACATATCCATTAAACACACTCACCACCACTCACAGCGACCCTACAGGACAGCATAGAACTTGTCCTCTATGTTTCCTAGGCTGTAAATCTTTTTGGAGGTAGAATGTCTCATCTGCCTCCCAAGAAGCAGCTACTGAGTTTGAACTCTTGATGTTGTGTTGGCAACCTAGCATATAACCTGAGCATCTTCCCAAAACAAAACAAAATGAAAAGCCAATTCAACAGCCATCGAGTCAATGCTGACTCAAAGCCACACCCTGTGGGTTTCCGACTGTAACTGTTCATGGGAGGAGGAAGCCCCATCTTTATCTCATGGAGCTGCTGGTGGTTCCAAACTGCTGAACCTGTATCTTGTAGTCCAATGCATAAGCACTCCGCCATGAGGAGGAAGAAATAAATGTTTATTGTTTAAATGCTGACTTTTAGGTGGTCTGTTATGCAGTATGGTTGTAACAATTGGTATTTCATTCATGGAAAACCTAAAATGTGATGCTCTGAAAACCCAAATATAGACAAACTTGACCAATGGTAGTCAAGAACAAACACATCACAATGTTGAATAAAATGGGAGAGTTAACTGTAGATATACCACAAATGTTTTAAATTAAAATAACTGTGAATACTTTAATTCCTATAAATTTGAAAACAGAGAAAATAGACAATTTCCTAGGTGGGGAGGGGAATCCCATACATTACTGCCATGCACTGAGAAAAAAAAGAAAATGAAAGCTTGAGTAATTATAACTGTTTTTAAAATGAACGAAACATTTAAACTTTTACTACTGGGAAGAAAGAAGAGATGTACTTGGCCCCGTTCTTTCACAGCGACCCCCAATATGGAAGAGCTCTGGCTCAGTAGGGTTTGGGAGGCTGCCTATCTTTTATGGAAGAGGACTGCTTGTTCTTGGGGACAAACTCTGGGTGCTATGTGTAAAACAAACAGAAGACTGAAAGACAGAGAAGGAGGCAGACTCGCCTGGAGACCCGTAAGACGAGACACAAACCAGTGGTGAGACCTTTGGGTTTATTGTGGCCTCGCATGTTCCATAGCTGGAGCTGACGGACACGGAATTGGGAAACACGAATTGGCACAGAAAATGATGGCAACAAGAAAAACAAAAGAGGCTTGGAAAACGTGGTTTCTTTAACCACGAGGCCAGGAAATGGACAGGCTCAAATCTGGATTAATAATTACCCAAGGGCATGGCAGGGGAGAGTGGGGGGGGGGGAGGGTGTGTGTGTGTGTGTGTGTGCAGGGGTGAGTGGGGGGGGGGATGGGGAAGTGGAGAGCTAACAAAGAGCCCAGGTGAGAAGAATAGCCACTGGAATGGACTGTGGTGGCGATTACACAACTCTTCTGAATATAATTTAACTATTAAATTGCATGGTCCGTGAAGTGTATGCCAATAAAAGGATTAAAAAGAAAGCTTAGGCAATAACCACGCTACTCCGGCCAAACACCAGAGAAAAATATGGCCTGACCCCACCAACACCAGCAGAGATCATTCTAGAAGGAGAAGCAATGTCCTTCCTTTTTATCCTGGTCAAAGAAACACTCGTAGGGGGCTAGAGCATCGATTCTGCTTGGCACTAACTCCCCGCTCAACTCCTGAAGTGTTGGTGAAGACACCTTGAATTCCTATCCAAATCTAGCACTAGTGAGGCAAGCCTGTCTTTCCCATAGGGCAGTGTCAGAAGAACCCGAGAGGAGAGACAGGGTTTTCACCACCATCCAGCTGTAAAGAAGCTACCCCTCACTACTGTTATAACAGTGGGGACTACAGGGGGAAACATTCCTGAGGCAATCCAATCTTTCCCCGCCAAGGAGGTATCACAGGAGGACCAGTGAGGAGCTGGAACTCCCACTCACCAGCTGTAAAAAGGAGCTCCCAAAGTTACAGGAAACAGAGGTCAATATTGCTATACATCCAGTCCTTTAATAATTCCATCTATGAATAACTACGTGGGTAGATATGCAAGCTGAACGGTGTGGAGAGTGAAAGTTTACTCTAAAGACATACAGATTTTACATTGAGTATTTCTACAAGTGCATTTACCTATGCTGCATATATATCCATGAATATGGTGGAGCCTGCAGGGAGAAAAGTTATCAAGACTTCTTAGACACAGCCAAACGCCTCAAGGGAATGAGCCACAGGTCCACTATTTTAGGGCCCACTGCCATTAAAAAGCAGTGTCCTACACCCTGCTTTGGTGAAAAGCAACTGGGGTCTCAAATGCTTACGACCAGTCATCTAAGGGCACACTATTGCTTCCAGTCAGAGGAAAGAAAAGTAAAAAAAATTGAAGACATGGAAACAATTAGTCTCAAGGACTATGGTCTTTTAATTCCATTTTTTCCATGAATGTTTTGAAGTCACCTCTTGTCTCCACCTGGCAGTAGCAACGTGACACCCATCCTTTTTACTGGAGTGATGTCAGAGGAAAGAAAGCCAGCTAGGACAGGTATGAAGAAGATCCAGAGTCTCATGACAGAATACTCCCATGTGGAGGTTTCAGTTGAAAAATACTCATCATTCAAAAGACTAAAATGCTTTCAAAGTGAATGAAAACTTGTAATCATTAGCTGCCAACAGTGTGATGACAGAGATGTTAGAAATATTTGACAAAGGTTTTACAGCAGCCATCATTAAAATGCTTCAAGGAGATTTATGAACATACGAGAAACCAGCGAGAAAAAGAAGCCTCAGAAAAGACAAGAAAGATATAAAGAAGAACCCAAATAGGGATTCTAAAAGAAAATATGAGAAAGAACATCAACTTAAAACATGGGCTCAGCAACAGGGCGGAGGGAAAAGAAGAATCCAAGAACTTAAATTACAACAGTAGATACTACTTAATCTGAACAGTCGATTGGAACTATAACAAATCAACTAAGCAAAACCAAAATCCAGCCCAGAAACTCAAGAACTTATGGAAATATTAAAAAACAAGTTCTGACCTTGTCGTCGTTAGAGTTCTGAAGAAGGAAGAAAGGATGAGGCTGAAAAAGTTCTCAAAGAAATAATGGCTGGAAACATCGTAAACTTGACAAGAGATATCAAACCACAGATCCAAGAAGCCGATGAAGGAGCTCTAAACAGGGTAAACGCAAAGAAACCATTCTGCATCATGGGCAAACTTCTGCAAACTGAAGACAAAGGCCAAGTCTTGCAAGTAGTGAGGAAGAAATAATATCTTACTTGAAGGGGGAGAGATGTTCAGAGGACAGTGTCTTCTCATTAGAAATCAAGGACAGCAGGACAAGCAGCTCAGTATTTTGTTGTTATTGTTGTTGTTACACTGAGAGAAAAGAACTGTCCGTCTGGAGTCCTGTACCCAGTGAGAACAGCCTTCTGAAGAGAGGGGAAATAAGACATCCTCAGATGAAGTCCGAGATGGTATCTGTCACTACCAGATTTATCCGACACAAATAAATGTGACTAAAGAGAGTGTGCTGAAGAGAAAGAATAGGATAAAAGAAGGAATCTTGAGACATCCGATGAAAGAATAATGCAAAGAGTAAAAAGAGTTCTAAACAGGTTTCATTTTCCTGAATTTTCTAAATTGTGTTTGATGGTTGAAGAAAAGATACTGTCTGATGTAGTTCTAAAGGTGTGTGGAAGAGTGATTTAGAGCGGCTATATTATAAATGCTGTGATCAGTGAGCCAGACTGCAGCCATTTTTATTCGAGTTGGCCTTGTTTAAGTAGAACCAGTTTTGCTCGGTACTTGTGATTGTATGTTTTGGCTCTTTTAAAGAGTTCAACGAGAGTTTGGGATGTTCATTACTGTTTGAATACTGTTTGGAGGCAAATTGACCCTTCCAGCTTTCAAGGTCATTGTATAAGATTGATAAGGAGTGGTCGGTGGGAAAATTGATGCCAAGATCATGAACTATATAATTATTTTATGTTCTCACTGCATTTTATGTACTTCCTGTGTTTTCTGGCTAGTTGTAGCCTGTCAAGTATCTTAAGAATTATAGTTCACCTGCATGTCATACATGATTAATAGTGTTACAATAAATGAGTATAAATATCACTGGGGAATTGGAATAATTCAAGCACCCGGTACACAGCCTTTGTTGCTACTGATGCTCTGCCAGCGAGCCTCCTAATAAACAGTTCTTCTCTCTGTTCCACTTGAAGGGGTTACTAATTCAGCTCATCACTCAGAGTGTGAACCTAATATTTAGGATAACATTTGGGGAAGTTTAAAGGGACATAGGAGAGATAAGATTTCTAAACTAAAAAAATTTCAGTTAAAATTATATTTAATAGTGAAAAGCTGAGTGTTTTACTTTAAGACTAAGGACAAGATAAGAATGCGTTCTTATTGTCCTTACTCAACCTAGTGCTACAAATACTATTAAGTGGGATAAGGCAAGGCAATAGAATGAAGACAGATCAGAATGGAAGAAATAAAACTGTTCCTATTTGTACAAAATAATAATTTATAAATTATCAAGGGCTCATGAGGAAGCGGGGAGCGGGGAGGGAGGGGAAAAATGAGGACCTAATGCCGGGGTTCTTAAGTGGAGAGGAAATGTTTTGAGAATGATGAGGGCAATGAATGTACAAATGCGCTTTACACAATTGATGTGTGTATGGATTGTGCTAAGAGTTGTATGAGCCCCTAATAAAATGATTTAAAAAAAGAAAAAAAACCTGTTCCTAGTTGCATAAGACATGAGAGTCTAGGCAGATGATCCCAAAGAATACATAAAAACATTTCTAGAACTAGTGAGTTCAGCAATATCACACATTATAATATAAACACACAAAAATCAATTATATTTATGTATACTAGCCAAGGATGTGCGGATAATGATATTCAAGTGTAATATAATTTAAATTACCCAAAATAAGAAGTACATAGCATTATGGTTGCATTGTGTCCCTTCGAAATATTTGTTCTAAAGCCTCACCCCTGTATTTGAGATTATAATCCTAACACCTATACTTCAGGTTTAAAATCAGAAAAGATAAAGAGAAAAAAAATCAGGAAATGTGTGTGGGAGAAAGATGAGGCTTTCTAAATTTAAAGTCTCAGAAACCCACAGACCTAGTTCTACCCTGCCCTACAGAGTTGCTATCACTTGGATTAGACTTAATGGCAGTGCTTTGGATTGTATTTATTTAATTTTTTTGGTATGCATCAGGATGCTTATTGAATCTGCACGCTAAACAAATCATCCAAGAAGCTGGCTACATTAAGAAGAATTCAGCATCAGGACTGGACGAGGGTTTCTTCACATCCTATGATATGCAGACGGTCCAACCTTGCTTCTGAAAGTGAGGCAGGCTTGAAGCACTTGCTCATGAAGATCAAGGATGCAGCTTTCAGTTTGGATTGCAACTCAATGTAAAGACACCCCAAATCCTCATACCTGGACCAATAGGTGACGGCAGGATACAAGGAGAAAAAATTCAAGTTGCCAAGAATTTCATTTTGCTTGAATCCACAATCAATGCTCATGGAAGCAGCAATCAATAAATCAATTTAGTGTTTGTCTGTTCATGAAATCCAGGATAGGTAAATTGACAGAGGCAGTAACTGGATTAATGGTTCTTTGGAGGTATGGGGGAGGGTGGGAGAAATGAAGAGCTAATAATGAGGAGTACAAGAAAGAAGACAAAGTTCTAAAATGGATTGTGGTGATGATTATATAAGGCTCCTTGATGTGGTTGAATGATTGAATTATATGATATGTGAATTATATGCCAATCAAACTATTGGGGAGGGTGTAAGAAATCAAATATGCATTGCATTGGGTTAATCAGGTAACAAGATTTCTTTATTGATTTGGATGTTACATAATTAGGTTATTTGATTTTTTTGAAAAACACTTAATTATGGATTGAAATCACTCACTTCCAAGTTGATTCTGACTCATAGTGACCCTCTAAGACAGGATAGAACTGCCCCTGAGAGTTTGATTCTGTAGCAATTTATGGGAGTAGAAAGCTTCGTCTTTCTCACAGTGGCTGGGGGCTTCGAACTGCAAACCTCGCAATTAGCAACCCAATTCGGTACCACTCAGGCACCAGAGCTCCCTCATTGTGGATTAGGTGGAGGTTCATATTTCAGATCATCATTTTTGTATTTAACGGTTTAAACAATGGATCAACTCTCCCCCCAGTAGCTTGCCCGGCCTCTTCCCTTCTTTCTCTCCTTCTCCTTCTTGTTGAGTATTACTGATTACTTTCTCTTCCCTCCCTTTCCCTCTCTCATCAAAATCTGTTTGATTTATTTATTTATTTCTGTATGGGAAACCCTTATCTTGCTTTTTTCTTTTATCGCAAAGGTCTCATACAATATGTGCCCTTTTGTGACTGACCAACTTCACTCGTCATAATGTACAGCAAATCTATCCATGTCATGAGGTGTTTCCCCTATTCCTCATTATTCTTGCGCAAGGTGAGGTAGTTAGTTTATTGTGCCAACCTGGCCAATAAACACAGGTGGGGTTAATTGAAGGGCAGAGGGACAAATGGCTCGGTGAGCCTCGCCTTTCTAGTTCTCGGGTCTTTTGCTTTCTGATGGTCAGACCAGGGTGCAGCTGCCTTAGCCAGTTCCCTGCTTCAGCTGGCAAGGCTCACTTCCTGCAAGACATCCCCAAGGAGAAGCCACATGGACCTACCCCGATGCAGCCCTGGGTGCTGGAGCAGCCATGTGGAGACCCCTGCCAGTGCTGAGATGCTTACACATTCACTGACTCAGCGTTCCTCCTGCAGTTGGTGTATGTGCCAGAGTTCATCGATCCATTCTTTCATTCTTTCGGCTGTTTCCTATTCTTGCAGTTGTGTGTAGTGCTGCGATGAACATGGATGTACAAATATCTGTTCATATGGATCTTATTTCTTTAGGGTATATACCAAGTAAAAGGTTTCCCAGGTCATATGATACTTCTATTCCGTTATTTGAGGAAGTACTCTACCATTTTCATCGTCGTTGTATACCTTTACAGCCCCACCAGCAGTGCATGAGGCTTCCAATCTGTCCGCACCCTCTCCAACATTTCTTGTTGTCCGTTTTTGTTTTTCAGATTTTACTATCAGTGTCAGTGTGGGGTGGCATCTCATCATTATTGTTTAGATTTTCATCTTTCAAATGGCTAGTGATCTTGAGCATTTCTTCATGAGTTTATTGACTGCCTGGATATCTGCTCAGATGAACAGTCTCTTCGTAATCTCTGCCTCTTTTTTGAAAGATTATAAATGATATTGTTTTTAATAGTTCACATGTTTACATGAATTAATAGTTAACAGTAGCTGTCAGTATATAAAACACTGATTTTGTGTGTGTGTTTCTTGACCTAATATCCTAAAACCTAACTAACTTATATATTCTGGGATGAATTAAAAAAATAATTTTATTGGGGGCTCTTACAGCTTTTATAACATTCCATAACTCAGCTGTATCAAGCATATTTGTCATCATGTTATTGTCATCATTTCCCAAACATTTTCTTTTTACTTGAGCCCTTGGTATAAGCTCCTTTTCCCCCCTCCCTCCCCATACGCTCCTACCCTCATGAATCCTTGATCAATTATATATTGTTATTATTATTTTGTATCTTACACTGTCCGTTGTCTCCCCTCACCCACATTTCTGTTATTTGTCCCTTTTGGTGGGGGGTAGGGTGGGCTATATATCAACCTTATGATGGGTTCCCCTTTTTCCCCCCTTCACCCACCTCAACCATCCCCTGACCCTTTTGATATCGCTGGTCCCACTACTGTTCCTGAGGGGTTTATTTGTCCTAAATTCCATGTGTCGAGAGCTCTTATCTGTACCAATGTGTGTTCTCCAGTCTAGCCAGATTTGTAAGTTAGCACTGGGT
>NW_022107432.1:26584098-26585611 GCF_000313985.2 Echinops telfairi | reverse complement strand
CCAGGTCATTAGAACAAAGTGATTTTGTGTTAAGGGAGGCCTTGAGTAGAGGCCCAAAATTCATCTGCTATCTTAATACTTAACATAAATATATGTACATTGGCCTCTATCCCTTTCATTATAAATTATATATTTACATATATACATGTCTATAGCTATACATCTATAAATAGCTTTTGCCTCGGGTTCCTTTCCTCTATTTCCTTTCACCTTCCTCCTATCCCACTATCATCTCACCCTCCCTTTGGCTCTCAGTAATTCCTCTCGGATGTTGTGCACTTGATCAAGCCCCACCAGGCATTATATGCCCTCCTCGCCATCAATTTTAGATCTCTGTTGTTCCCTTATCCCTGAGTTTGTTGACTCCCCACTCTTCCTCCCTGTCCCCGTCTCTCCTATATCCCCTCCGGAACCACTGGTCCCATTGTTTTCTCCTCAGAATTGTCCATCCTGCCTCTCTTATATAGATAGACATAGGGTTAAAGAGAAACAAAAACAAGCAAATGAAGCCCCAAAACAAAACAGAACAACAACAACAAAACCCAATAGGTAGTTCCAAGTCTGTCTGCAGACTCTTATGTATGCTTTCCCAACAAGTCTGATGAGGTGCCAAGCCCTGTCCCCCAAGCCAGAAGTCTATTTTCAGCATTCCTCAGGAACTTGGTTACTTTGCTCCCCTTCTGCCCCATTGCACTCCCTTAAAGTTTCACCCTGCTGTGCATGGGGCAGACCGCCCGCTTTCCTCACTGTGTTTCCAGTGCTGCCTCCCATAGTGCTATGGGTTCGTGAGGGAATGTCATGTATCCTGGTGGAGCCGGCCCTACAGTTCTTTCTGGGCATTGGCTGTTCCAAGCAGGGATGTCATCCCTGGGGCTTGGTGGGCCATGCTGAGGCCCACTTTCTCTCTCTCTCCCTCTTAGTTCACTCCTGTGTGTTCTTAGCAGACTCGCCTTGCTCCCTGGGCTGTGTCTTCAGTGCTGTCCTGTGTATTGCCTTTTTCTGGGGAGGGGGTCAACATAACTCAGCTTAGGCCCAGCTTCTCTGTCAGTTCGCTGCTCCGTGGCACTGTATTGCCCTCAAGCTTGGTGCTTTGGGGTGGGGTCTGGTCCCTCTCTCCCTTTCCTGTGGAGACAAACCCTACCCATTCTGTGGGTGTATCAACACCTTGCTCCCTATCACCCTTATTTTTTTTTTCCATTTTTTTCTTTTCCCTTTCTTTCCTCCTCCTTTTTAGTTGGCGGACATATGCATCCCTGAGTTGGGTCAGACCCCTGCCAAAGTGCCTGGACCTCAACCTTGGACTTATGCAGTAAGTAGCCTATCCTTTGTGCCCATTGTACTTTTTGAGCTTACCTCAGTGGACTCATGTTGTACTTGTCCCTTTGTGCTTGGCTAACTCCCTAGCATAATTTCCTCCAACTCTTCTCTTGAGACAATGTCCTTCATGCATTCATTGCTGCTTTTTAGGGCTACATAGTACTCCATTGTATGTATATACCACAGGTTTTAAAAA
>NW_022107432.1:26572975-26583432 GCF_000313985.2 Echinops telfairi | reverse complement strand
GTGGGCTTTGTTGCTTTTGAGCTGGATGACCGCTTGTTTACCTTCAAGCCTTTAAGACCCCAGACGCTATATCCTTTGATAGCTGGACACCATCAGCTTTCTTCCCCACATTTGCTTATGCGCCCATTTGTCTTCAGCGATTGTATCATGGAGGTGAGCACATATACCACAGATTTTTAATACATTCATCAGTTGATAGAAATGTAATTGTTTCCAGGTCTTCACAATTGTGAACTACCCTGTGATGAATATTGGAGTCCAAATGTCTGGCCTTGGTCGTTTCTTACTTCTTCTGGGTATATCCCCAGGACACGGGGATTGCTGGATCATATGGTAGCTTGAGTTCCATTTGTTTTAGGTATTGCCAGCTTGATTTCCATAGTGGCTGCATCTACCTACAGGACCACCATCGGTGGATGAGAGTCCCTATCTCACCACACCCTCTCCAGCACTTGTTGCTTTGTGATCTTTTGAATTGTGATATCTTTGAGGGTGTTAGGTGGTATCTCATAGTTGTTTTAATTTGCATTTCCCTTAAGGTTAATGATTGGGAACATTTTCTCATATGTTTATTGGCCATTCAGATTTTCACCCTTGTGAAACTTCTGTTTAGGTCTTTTGCCCACTTCCTCAGTGGGCTCTGTTTTTTTCTTGTTGTAGGCTAGCAGAGTATTGTAGATTTTAGTAATAAAGCCTTTGTCTGATGTGTTATTGCTAAAGATGTTTCCCAGTCTGTGGACTCTTTTCGTATTCTCTTGATGTAACCTATTGATGTGCACAGGTGTGTTATCTTCAGTGTATCCCACTTGTCAGTGCCTCCTCTGTGCTAGCGTCCTTCCCTATTTCCAATAGCCTGTGTATTCCCTGTGCCAAAGTTCCCAGGTTTGTCCCAATTCCCTAGTTGATGACCCTAATAGTTTAGGGTTTTACTTCGAGGTCTGTGATCCACTCAGCTTTATTCTTGTGCATGGAGTGAGGTGAGGATCTTGTTTCATTTTTCTGCAAGTAGATATCCTTTTTTTTTCCCCCCAGCACCATTTGTTGACATGGGCATCCAATTGTAATTTGATATTTTTTGTGCCCTTATTGAAGATCAGTTGTCTGTATGCTGATGTTTTTATTTCTGGATTTTCTGTTCTTTTCCATTGCTCTGAGTATCTGTTATTATACCAGTATCATGCTGTTTTGGCCAATATGGCTGTATAATAAGTGTTAAAGTCAGGTAAATTCCTTGAATGCTTTATGTTGTTAGCTAGGACTTCCAGTATGATGTTGAATAAAAGAGAAGACAGGGCATGCTTGCTTGGTCCCCTTTTTCAGTGGGAATGTTTCATCATGTCTCCATTCACTGGTACACTGGCTGTTGGTTTTTCATATATAGCTTGTATCATATTGAAGAATTTTCCTTCTATTCCTATCTTCTTGAGTGTCTTAAACAGGAATGGGTATTGGATGTTGTCTAATGCTTTTCCTGTGTTTATACATATTATCATGTAATTATCCTTTTATTGTCACGGTGGCGAATAATGTTGATGGACTTTCGGATGTTGAACCATCCCTGCATCCCTGGATGAATTATTAGTTTTCTATATTTTTATATTTTATTGATCAATATTTTGTTAAGGATTTTTGCATCGGTATTCATTAGAGATATCAGTCTCTAGGCCTCGATACCTTGCCGACTTTAGGTATCAGTGTTATACTAGCTTCATAGAGTTTGGGAATTTGTCATCCCTTTCTATACTCTGGAAGAGTTTGTGTAGGATTGGTGTCAGTTCTTCCCTGAATGCTTGGTCAAGTTCTCCTGAGAAGCCATATGGCCCAGGAGATTTTTTTAGTTGGTACTCCCTTGGTAACTTTATCTATTTCTTTTATTGTTATGGATCTGTTGAAGTTCTTGACAGCCATCTGAAATAATCTAGGGAGGAACTGTTTTTCCAGGTATTTTTCCATGTCCTCCAAGTTGTTCAATTCATCAGAGCACAGGCCTTCGCAGTACTGTGTAATTAATCTATTAATTTCATTAGGGCTGTTGTAATTTCCACCATTTCATTCCTCATGCTGACTATTGATGTTTGTTCCTTCCTTTCTTTGGTTAGGTTTGCCAATGGTCTCTTGAATCTGTCAATCCTTTCAAAGAACAGCTTTTTGCTACATTGATTTTTGCATTGTTTTCTTCCCCCTCCCCACTTATTTATCTCTGCTCTGATTTTCGTTTTTTTTGTTCTCTTGCTATTGGTAGACTTATTCTGTTGACTCTGCTCTAATTGCTAGAAGCTTTGTGACAAAGTGTTAATCATAAGTCTCTCTTCCTTTTTCATGTGTGCATTTATCGCTATCAAGCTTCCTCTGATAACTGTTTTTGCTGTGTCTCAAAGGTTTTGGTACTTTGTATTCTTGTTCTTGTTCGGTTCTGAAAACTTCCCAATTTCATCTCTGATCTGCACTAGTACTCATTAATTTTTCAGTAGGGAGCTATTCATCCTCCAATTATTTGTCCTTGTTTTATTAACCGTCCATTTGTTGATTTCCAGTCTATTGCATAGTGTTACAAGAGAGAAGTTTCAGTGATCTCTATGTGCTTGAATTTACTTAGGCTTGGCTTGAGCCCAAGCATATGGTCTATCATCCAGTATGTGTGATGCACCCTTGCAAATAATGTGACTTTTTTTTGCATTTGGGTGAAGAATTCTAAAAATGTCTATTAAATCGAATTGCCTAATTTTAGAGTTTAATTCTGTAACTTCCTTGTTAACCTTCTTTCCCTGTGATCTAACCTTCTCAGAGAGCGGTGTATTAAAGTCACCTACTAGCATTGTTGAGCCTGTGACTTCTTTTTTTATCCTTTGGAGTGTTTAATTGACAAATTTCAGAGGTCTCTCGTTGCACACGTACATATTTATTATGCTCAATTGTTCTTGGTCAACTGTTTCTTTGAGTATTATATGGTGCCCCTCCTTATCTCCTGTTATGGCTTGTACCTTGAGATAAGTTTTTTCAGAGATCAGGATTGCAACCCCTGCTTTCCTTGAATTGACGTTTGCTTAGTATTATTTGCCAGCCTTTAATTCTCAGCCTATTTTTGTCTGCGAGCTTGAGATGTTTCTCTTGTAGACAATAGATAAATGGGTTATGTTTTCTAAGCCAGTCTGTTAGTCTTTGTCTTTTAATGTGTGAATTCAGTCCATTGACATTCAGAGTTATTACATCTGTCTGTGGACTCTGTGATGTCACATTGTACCTTTTGTGTTGGGTCTTTACCTCCCTCCCTTCTTAATGCGTTGTGTTTGTGTGTGGAGTGGTGGTGATGGTGTTCATTCTTGCATTCTTTTTAGCATTGAGTTTATGTTATCTTGGGGCTGTTTTCGATGTGTTGACCTATGGATGGAGTTGCTCTAAGTGGGGGTCTCCTATTTGTGCTCAATGCATGTTGTTCTCCTGAACACAGTGGGTTGGTAAGAAATTTTTGTAGAGCTTGATTTCTTTTAATGTGTTCTTTGAGATTTTCCTTGTCCGGGAAGACTTGTATTTCTCCATATATCTCGATAGATAGTTTGGCAGGGTACAGGATACTTGAATTGGCATTGTTCTCTTTCAACGTTTTGAAGATATTACTTCACTCTCTCTTCTTCTTCATGGTGTCTGCTGATAGGTCTGAGCATATTCTTATCTGAGTACCTTTAAAGGTGACTACCTTCCCACCCCCTAGTTGTTCTTCTGATATTCTCCTTTTCCTCAAAGTTGGTTTAACTATTATGTGCCTTGGCGACTTCTTCCTGGGATTCAGTCTAGATGGTGTCCTCTCTGCTTTCTGAATGGTTGTCTGATTCTCATTCTTTAAACTGGGGAAGTTTTCTTCCAGGAATTCCCTCCCTATTTTTGCTGTTGACTTCTTGGTTGTGTCTTGTTCTGGTAATCCAATTATTCAAATGTTGTTCCTTTTCATGGAATCAGACATTGTTATTCTTTGATTAACTTGTCTTTCCTGTTTGTTGAAGTCTGCCTGGTTGTCCTTGAGGTCACTGGTATGGTTCTTTGCTTACTCTAGTCTGTTAGTGATGTCTTTTAACGTGTTATTTGCGTTTGGTACATTGTCCCTTAACTCTTGTATTTCTTTTTGGTGCATGGTCTTTATCTCCTCTATGGTTTCATCCATTTTCTGCATTGCTTCCTTCATATCCTGTATGACTCCAAGCAGCAGTCTGAAGATTTCTTTCTGTGGTAGACCAATGTCTACTATTGGTCGTTACGTTCAGGACTTCTTACGACATTGCCTTTTCTTTCTCCTGTTTTTTTCATTGAGATTGTTGGGGCTGATTGCTGTCTGCGTGTCACTTTAGAGGAGTTCAGCACCATTTTCCAGAGAGTCAAAGAACACTGGGCTCTCCTTTGAAAGATTTGTTGGAATGCTTCTGCGGACTGCCTGCAGCTAACTGCGCTGGGTTGGGGGACGGGGTGGGTCCGGCTACCACTTTATCCCAGTGTAGTTTCACTCTCTCCTTAGCCAACTAGAATTATGATATTTGGAGGGCATGTTCAATGGCCCGCTCAGGGGATGCTGTTTGGGTGGTTGCAGGCCTGTGAGGATAGCACCGTGCTGGATGATCTCATTGGAATCTGTGACGGTGTGGCCCATGGCAGCTTGGAGTGCCTCAGAGGGCATGGAGTGCCGTGGGGGTTGGCAGGGGGAGGACCCACTGCAGCAGGAGTGCTGCAGAAGGTGGTTGGGGGGTGCCCATTTTGGTGTAGAGCACTGCAGATGGCAGGCAGAATTTCCCTAGGTTGCAAGAGTGCTGCAGAGGGTGGACAGAGGTTCCTTCAGCAGTATGCAGCACTGTGGGAATTCCACCAGCTGTTTGGAGGGTGGCAGGAGGTGGGCTAGAGTTCCATCAGACTCTAAGAAAGTGGCAGAAGGAACGCAGAAGGTGGACATGAGTTCCCCCAGCCGCTAAGATGATGGCAGGAGTTCCCCAGCTGCTTAGAAGGTGGCAGGACTCTGCTGGAGCTCCCCAAGTCATTTGGAGGGTGGGCATAGTTTCCCTAGGTGGAGGGGAGCACCCTGGATGCCTACAGTGGTGTGAAAGGAAACAATAGAAAAAACTGAGCTAGCTGCAACTGTGGCAGGAAAGAGAGAAGAGAGAGAAAAAATAAAAAAAAATAGATGAGCCCTTACCGCCCGACTGTGGGTCTGGATGGGTTTAGATCCTGCCCAAAGGCAGCAGTGGCTGTGGTGGTGTTTAAGTAAAGCCCGTAGGTCAGCCAGCTGCATCCATGACTGTGGCAGGGCTAAAGCTAATCCCCAGTTGGCCTTCTCAATGGTAAGCCCAAAGTCCACAGCTCTTCAAAACCTTGTGCATCAGAGTTTGCTTATCTTTTGATGCTCCTTCAGTGACCTGGAAGAGTGGAGTTTCTCTGTCAGTGTCTCTCCCACACTGATTTCCATGGAGTCCCTCCGGTGTGTGTTCCTCAGTTACCATCTTGCTGGCACTCTCCCACAGCCTATTTTTAAATTGGAATTATTTGTCTTTTTCTAGTTGTGATGTTATGGTTTTCTATAAATTAATCCCTTGTCTGATATATCATTGTCAAAAAGTTTTCCCCAGCCTGTGAGTTCTTTTTTACTCCTTTGATGAAGTCTTTTTGATTAACCAAGAATCTTATTTTTAGGAGATCACAGTCATTTACCTTGTCTTCTGTTGTGTACAGGGTTTTCATTATGTTTGATCGTGTGTTCAGGCCCTATATTAGGACACTGAAGTTTGTTCCTTTTTTAATGGATGATTTTTATTGTTCTGGTGTTGGCATTTAGGTCTTTGCTCCATCTTGAGTTTGTTTTGTGTATGGAATGAGGTATGGGTCCCGTTTCATTAAAAGAGCTCTTTAAAGTGTAGAAGAAAAAGGATGTCATTTTGAGGACTCAGGTGTAGGTGCTCAGTCATGATATTTTCAATCACCTCGTATGCATGTGGAAATTGGACACAGAATAAAGAAAACTGAAGAATTGATACATTTGAATTACAGTTCTGGTTAAGAATATTGGAAGTATCATGGCCTGCCAGAAGAACAACGCTGTCTTAGAAAACATACAGCCAGTCTGCTCTTCAGTAGTAAGGATGGTGAGACTATGCCTCACATACTTTGGATGGGTTGCCAGGAGAGACCAGTCCATGGGGCAGGGCTTCAAGCTTGGTAAAGTAAACAAAAAGACCCTCGGTGAGATAGGTTGACACAGTGGCTGCAGCAATGGACTCAACCATAGCAACTGTCAGGATGGTGCAGGTCCAGTCAATGGTGTGTTCTGTCGTGTCCAGTGTCACAATGAGTCTGAAAGGACTCATGGCACCTAACTACTGCAGCCACAACACTGTCATTTGGGAATTTCTTTGTTATGTTGATAGGGCCGAAGCAGTCTACGGTGTGTCTTAAGCCCATCACCTTGAAATATAATGAGCAGTGAAGTAATCAGAGATGGAGGATGAAAGCTACCACATCTCAGGAAGATCAATGAGGAAAACAAGCTGAAAGACTAGCCAAGCAACTTCTTGCAAAGCCAACATGGAAAGTGTTCCCTTAGAGCCAACATCCTGACTTCAACGTCTAGCCTCCTAAACTGTGGGACAGTAATTTTGGTTAATTAAATCCACCCAATTATGGTATTTCTGTTCTAGCAGCACTAGATAATGGAGACACTTAAGTAAGACTCTTAACAAACCATGAAAAGACCTGTATGCTGAAAACTATAAAACAGTAATGAAAGAAATCAAACACCTAAATAAATTGCAAGACATATCATGTTCATGAACTGGAAAACTAAACTCAGTAATGAGATCAACTTTCTCCATCTTGATATATAAGCTTAATGCAATTCCTATAAAAAACCCAACAAGATTGCTCCAAATTTTACATGGAAAGGCCATATATTCTTGTATATGGAAACAAAAAAGCAAAACCTAAAAACAACAAGACATAAAATAATTTCTTAAAGAAAAAAGAATACAATTGAATGGTTCTGCCAAAATTTAAGTACGTAATTAAGGTTGTGGTAGAAGGATAGACAAATTAATGTACATAATAGGGGACTCAGAAATAGAACTACCCTTTTTTTTCTCCCAGTGATTTTCATAAAAGCAAAAATGGCAGAATAATGGCCCTTTTCATACATGGGGCTGGAGTAATCAGAACATCCATAGGCCAGAAATTTTTTAAAAAGTCTCATACATTATACAAATATTAACTTGAAATAGATCACAGATTAGAAAATTTTTTGAAAACAGCCAAGAATATCTTTAGCATTTAGGGCTAGGCAATGAGTTCTTAAGCTTGCTATCAGAGCAACCCGTTTTAATGCAAAAACTTGACAAGTTAGGTTTCATCAAAGTGAAGAACATTAATGAAAGATTACTAAGATTGTTAAGAGAGTGAAACAACAAATCTTGTATGGAGCTAAAACAGTTGCCAATCTGACCAAGAACTGATAGATCATTCTCAAAACTCCACAGCAACAAATAAAGCAAACAAAATAACAAACACAAATAATCAACTTAGAAGATGAACAAAAGGCAGGAACAGATATTTCACTAGAGGGGACACACAGATGGCAAGTAGCACATGAAATATATTCAACACCGTTAGTCAGTAGGAAAAGGTAATTTAGACCACAGAGAAATATTACTAGCCACCTATTGAAATAGCTAACATTAAAAAAAGAAAAAAATAGTAACAACACCTACGGCTGGTGAGGACACAGAGGATGTGTCACTCCTAAGGTATCGATGGGAACATAAAATGGTCCACTTCCTCTCAAATAATCTATCAGTGTCTTTGAAAATGAAACATGCCACTGCCACACGCGGCTGCCATTGCATGCCTGGTCATTTATGGCAGAACCATTCCATCTCCTTGGGCCCCCTTTTGCAAAGCGCATCCTTCAGTTTTGACACACTGCATCAGTGGGTGGTAACATCCATGAATCTTTGCACATCAGACAACACCGTTTGTTACCATGAGAATGCACCACTCAGATCTCCTGCTGCAGGTTGTGCAATTAACTTACAGGCCAGCTGCAGCCTGATATCCATCATTATGTTCATAGAGAACCTCCCCATTGGCTGCCCTCCTCCTCCCTTCCCCTCCACCCAAGCCAATGACCAAGAGCAAAGGATGCTAGGGCAGGTCTGTTTCTGGGTCTCCTAAGCTTCTTGGGTTTAAGGATTCCTTGAAACCCTTTCAAACTCTTAAACATCTCCCTAACTCAAGGTCCTTTCCTTGGGTTCAAAGGGCACCTCTCTCTTTCTCATGGAGGGGCCAGATCAGTCTTGTGTACTGACAGCTTTCCCCGTCTCGCCTGGCTCCATCGTCACCTACAGATGTTTACTCTAATATATTTTTACATACCTCATTGGCATCTGTTTCTCAGAGGACTTGGCCTTGCACCACATTGTCCTCTGTCCTCAATTGAATCTGATATTTCCCACATAGAATTCTAAACTCATTCCTTTTTTATCAGATTTTTAAGGGCATTGTTTCACAGTCCTTTAATATTCTGAATTGTGGCGAGACCTGGCATATTTTTGGTCCTTGTTCCTTTACAGGAAAGCAAAAGGGTTTTGGTTTTTTCATCTCTGAAATCTTTTAGAATTTGCTTTTTGTCCTTGGATATCAGAAATTCACTAGGTTAGCTAAAGTAATCTCTTCACAAGATGAATCAAATAAAATAAATGATGCTACCAAGTTTCAACTAGGGTAATTAAGATTGTGTAGTCCTGGCAGAGGGATTGACACATCAGTGAACAGAATATGTTTATTTTTTGGAGTTCTTTTTGTTTACTACTCAAGCTTTTTGGATAGAAAGACATCCTCTTGGCTATTGCTTTCTTTGCCCTTGGCCCACCTCCTATTTCTTTATTTTGTTCAGACACTTCTGTGGAGATGCCAGCCTTGGGTTAGACCCCTCAGAACTAATTCTCAATCCACATATGCTTGGAGGAAATGTTGGATATTATTTGTGTTTCCTTATACTTGGTAATAGAAATCTGAGAGGCGCAGCACAAGTTGTAGAACCAGAACAAGATTTCTGTGGGGGAGAAAGGAGATCAGATATCAGATCAGGTGTGTGTGGCTTTGGACTCCCCACAGGTGAGGCTGGGAGTTTAGAGTTATGCTGAAGTTCTTTGTTGTAATAGGACTACAAGCAATTTGTTTCAGTACAAACAGCCATTATTTCTAAACTTACAGAAGTGAGACTCTGTGATTGTGCAATGAAGAGAAGCCATTGTATTGAACAGCCATCAGGTCTACCCTTTGCAAGACCCAGTGACCTTAAACTTTGGAGCATTATGGGTTGGCGACTCTCAAAGAAGAGGGGGCATGCCGGGGAAGGACCAACTCAGAAAACGGCCAAAGCAGAGGGAACATGGTGATTGACCTCTTCTTTCTCTAGCGTGGAACCTTTCTGTTAGTGGCCAAACTCTTAACCACGGTGAAACCAGGGTCCTTTCAATGCCCTTCCATTTCTCATTTGTCACTAACAGGGATGGAGCTGACATTCTCTTCCATCTGCGACACCACAGGATTTTACAGCACTACTTACTTTTGCTTTCAGCTTTCCTGGTCCTGGGCCTCCTCGCTCGCTTCCCCTGCACAAACAGACTCCCTCCTGGTCCCCATCTTCATCCCCCTCCACAACTCTGCTTTGGTGGCAGCATGCAGGACTGTCCAAGCACCCCTTTCTTTAAGGCACAACGATCACAACTTCTGGACAGACAATTTCAATACACAGTCTGATAAAAGAACAGACTTGGAAAACTCAAGGAGACATAGGACAGAGTTAAAGGCTAGAGTTCAGATCCTTGACAATGAATGTCCTGTCTACTTCCACCACTTCCTAGCCTCATCTGAAGTCTGCCTTCTGCTAGACTTGACTGCCCAATGTTTGCCCAACACGGCAGCCCCACTTCTACCTTAGGCTTTAGATTGAGCCACTTTTACTAACGGTGAAAGACCTCCAGAAATTTTCAAACCCTCCCGCCCCCTGCTCAAAATCCTTCCGAAGCTCCTTCAGGAGAATATTTGTTTACTTATGCATGTAAACAAGTCCCCATTGCTGTCTGAGCCTCTAGTCCTCCACCCCAGCCTCATCTCCTGTGGTCCACAGGTGCTCCATGACACCAAATGGCACGCTATGGCTCGGTTCCAACTCCTAGAAGCTCACAGTGCAACAGCAGGAAGCACTGCGATCTAGCACCTCCCTCACAACTGTGGTGCTTGAGCCCATTGTTAACAGGCACCACATCCATCCGTCTCATCGAGAATCTTCCTCTTTTTATACCAGTTGAAGTTTCACCATCCTCATTCCTTCTTCTTTTTAAAAAAATCATTTTATTGGGGGCTCATACAACTCTGATCACAATCCATCCATCCATTGTGTCAAGCACATTTGTGCATTTGTTGCCCTCATC
>NW_022107432.1:26555595-26572273 GCF_000313985.2 Echinops telfairi | reverse complement strand
GCTTTTAGGACCCCAGCGTTACATCTTTTGATCGATGGGCACCATCAGCTTTCTTCACCACATTTGCTTATGCACCCATTTGCCTTCAGCAATCGTGTCTGGAAGGTGAGCATCATGGAATGCCGGTTTAATAGAACACAGTGTTCTTGCATTGAGGGAGTACTTGAGTGGAGGCTCAATGTCCATCTGCTACCTTAATACTAAACTATAAATATATGTACATAGCACTTCTGGCCCACCAAGCCTTGAGGACAATATCCCTGCTCAGAGCAGTCAATGCACAGAGAGGACCACATGGCTGGCCCCACTATGAGACACCATCCTCACTTCTAAGGAGCTTCCTGGCTATACTTTTTTTCCAAGACAGATTTGTTTGTTCTTCTGAAAGTCCATTATAATCAAGTGGTATAACCCTTCCCAACCCTACCACAGGTCAAGGTTTATTCGTGTGCATAGACTTTTGTCACAAAGTCTGCAGCATCCAACGCACACATCCACTTTTATGGGTTTTAGACCATCCTCTCTGTTCTGTGTCACTGGACCATCTGACTCCTTTCAAACCAGTTTAATCACCACCTCTGAGGACACCAGTGTAGGGTTATCTATTAAACAAGATACGTATGGGCTCACTTGTGGTTTCTGACAAATCTGTAGTGAACAGGTTTCATGATTTTTCACTACAGCAAATATTCTGCTTCCTAGTAGGGCTGGCAGCTGTCTCTCTTCCAACCCCAAAGCCTCTTTTCAAATATAAATCCCTGATCTAATCCTAATCTGTCCTGGACAGTTTCATATATCACATAGTAAATAGCACAAGTAAGCCCAGGCTTACCTTCATTATTGTGTAATCCATCCCTGGGGGATGCCTTTCACCCCCCCCCCCTCAATTCATATTCTTTCTCATGCAGCAGGTGGAGAATAAAGGCTCGACTTCATAGAAAAGCCAGGTGGAGTCTTGAGTTGACAGGAGAGACAGAATCCTTTGGATTTATGCTGACAACAGCAATCTTGCAAAACTCAATTCCCAAAATAGACACAATGCAAAACAAAACAAAACATCCTTCCACTCTGTTTCAGTCCTGTGGAATTAAACAGAAATGAAATTAGTCCGTTTCAGCAATTTCAATTTCACCTTATGCTAAACAAGGAAGGGAGCTTTGTTAAGAGACCATAAACCGACCCTTAAAATGTGGGCACATTCGTTTTTTTATCATGGAGTTGTGATTATATCTGCCTTGTTCTTCTTTGCTTTGTTTTTCTGCCAACTCCTTTCTCCCTTCCTCCTTCAATCAAGATGAGGTTGAACACTGTATAAAGCAAGTGGCTGATGTTCAAGGTGGTTCCTGGGACTAGACCTCCATGGTCATGGCTGGAATACTGATCGGTGGCTCCTGCATGATCTGCCCCTTTCCCAAGATCAGACTGATAGCCTGGGTAATGGAAGTCACATCCTTCTTTGTAGAACTGTGCCCAACGCTGGTAGAACAGGTACTGCTATTCTGGTCCTCGGTTTGAAAACAGAGTGGCAGTTGGAGGTATAGAGGGAGCAAGTGGAACCAGAAGTAGGAACCTTCTGCTAGAATTTGACTGTAGAACAAACCTTGTCACCTGCGGTGATCATAGTGAGGGGAGCCACAGGGGAGATCATGGCACCTTTGTTGTAACCAATAGCTTTGACAATGGCACCAGCTGCTCGGATTGTAGAGGACTCTGATGGGGGCAGCTCTTCCAGCATAGATACCGAGTTTCCATCAAGTCAACCCCAACCCGTGCTGACTCCATGGGTCTCAGAGTCGAACTTTGTTCCACAGGGTTTTCAGTGGTTGCTTTTCTGATCAACAGCACTTAGTCTCAGACCTCTGGCTAGACTTGATCCTTTAATAGCTCAGCTCACTAGACGAGGGCATTAACCATTTGCACCATCCAAGGAGTCTAGTGGTGCCCTGCATAGCTACCGCGAGCTGCTCTCATGTGGGCTTTTGGATAGCTGCTGGAGCATGGGAGGGGCGGTAGCCGTAAAGGCCATGACCTGCAGAAGGAAACCTCACCCCAGGGAGCTAAAACAGAGTTAGAAAAGAGAATGGCGACCAACGTGACAGACCAAGATGACTGCGGTTGTCCACTGATGCTAATCACTCCCAAAGTAACCGCGGCCAGGGCAGGGGACTGGGTCCTATGATGGGGCTGAAAGTCATGCAGGATAGTGAAAGGTTCCGAGAAATTCCACTTTGGGACAGTCTTCCCATTTTCCTTTTACCCTAAGCGATTGGATGGAGTCTGGAAAGCACAGACAATACTAGTTTGAGGATCACAGAGAGGGGCAAGTGAGAAGGAAGAGGTCGCAGGGTACAGAGTCTTATTCCTACGTGGGCCTGGGGGTTTCTCATGTGCACAGTGGTTGGAAGACTCATGCAGAAGAACCTGGATTTATAAGAGACGATCACCACGGGACCAGGCAGAGGGAATGGCCTGTCCTTCCTCCCAGACGCCGAGGGACTGAAGAAACTGGGGGTGATTTCCAAAGGCGCTCACTAGATGGCGGTGTCGGTCAGTACATGGGTCTGCACAGCCTTCTGAAAAAATCCGACACCCCCCCCCCAAAAAAAACAACAAACAAACCCGCACTGGTAAAAGGCCCCTGTCATTCCACAGATGAGAAGATAGAGAACCTGAGAGGCAGCATAAGTGGGTTCAGGGTAATCAGTGATTGATAATATCCCGATCCTTCCTTATCTCAAGCTTCTGTGGATGATGCGATGACCTCAAGTTCTGCTTTTTGGACTCTGACTTATTTTTAACATCTAATCTCACCACACACACCTAAAGCAAGAAGGGTAAGCTGAGGCAGATCCGTGACTTAGATTGCAAAGAGAGGCCAGGGGTCTTGCCTTTGCAGATGTTCTTTGACTCCCTTTAATGTGCAGGATATCTTTCAAATGCCCCAGCATAGCTGCAGAACGACTTTCACTACAGTCCCTGTGTCAACTTGAAGTTCCTTAAATAATGCCCAGTGCTTTTTGTATGCTGAGAAACTATGTGTTTAATAGCCCCTGAGCTATATCCTTGTGAACCACCCTCTGGCCCATTTTAGGGAGATTTGGTTCCTGTAGACTCGGTGTCATTGCATCATCTAATCTAACTTTAAGGATTTGGGCTGGAGGTGGTATGACAGCCAGGGACCCAGAAATGCCCACATTCTCCCCTGAGAATCTCCCACAAGAGAATCATTTGGGGGATCTCTTGGTTGTGACAGAAATTGAACTAAGTCTGCCCTAGACCCCAAAGGGGATGTTCTTAGCTCCAGGAAGGGTGCAGATTGCTGACGGGGAAGACTGGAAGTGGAGATTAGATAATGTCTCTGGAAAGGTTCTCTGTTCCTCTCTGAGTGTCAAATTCATTCTCTCCTCTGGAGGACTGATTTTTCCCGACTGGAATAGGAATCCTGGCTCTTTTTTGTTCACGTCTTCCCCACTTCCCCATCAGAAAGGCATCAGCTTTTTCCAGCCAAGATTAGCTACATCACCCCTACAACAAAAGGCTTTTGTAAACAGTGGGTGGATAATCAAAGCAGGGACAATATAGTCCAATCCTCTCAGTCCCCATTTCTCAGGGTCAGGAGTAAGGAAACCCAAGTTCTAATTCAGGAACAAAGGTAATTTGCTTCCCTTCAATGCCTGTCATCAGGTGGTCTCTCTGATAGTCTACCTTGGATCCTCTGCTCATCTGCTGCCAACAATTGGCCCAGCCTCCCACTAGAACTGCATGCTTTGCAATGGGAGGCAGAGGGCCTTTTAAAAAGGAAAATACTCTTACCAGAAGCAAATGGTGACCGGGAGGCAGGAAGGGTGCTTGGCAGGCGACAATGAATGTCTACCACACCTTCTTCGGGAACCTTCCCTCCATTTCCTGCAGGTATCCAAAGAGCACGCAGCCGAGAGAATGAAACTCGATGTGCCTTTTGGTCGCTACCTAGATCCGTGACACTTTGAACTTCAACATAAAGCACCGAATGAAGCACAAGCTTGGGCTTGAGTGGCAGGCAGAGCTTCCGATCTACCTGCTAAGCTGGGAAGTCACCGATCAGTAACCCACACGTTCAGGGAAAGACAGTCGCGCTTAAAAAGGAAAGTTAGGACGGAATTTATTCTGACATACCAAAAAGACCATGCAACTGTGCAGAGCTCTCTCCCTCCTTCCACTTGACAGAACCAGGGAGCCGAATCAGACCAGGAATCCCCTCACAGGCTCCGCCCTGCCCCAACCGGTAAATGAGACCCAGCGACCATCCCAGCCATCTGATCAGGGAACAGGTGCTCCCCCCGGTTGGCAGGGAGGAGTGAGGGAGAGGAGCGTGGACGGAAGAAATGATGGGAAAGTGTGTTCCTCTGCCTTCACCTCAATGTGTTCTCTTAGGCCACTGAGCTTGGTCAAGTGCAGTCTGCTGCAGTGGGGGAGACCAGCAGCTTGCGTAGACCCCCCGGGCAATCCTAGAACACCAACCCTGACACTCGGGAAAATCTTGGACTCAAGAAATGGGTGGTTTTGCCGGTGGTCTCGGAGCCTAGGAAATGGATGCGTGGAGACACTGAGTCCAAAGACACAAAGGCATTTAACATTGACCCTGATTAAATTTCCATTTCTCAGTTCAACAGCTAGCCTTTCAGGAAAGCCCGACTTCTATGAGCGGTAAACAACTGAGTAACACACATACAATGTCATTTATATAGGATACACACACACATGCAGGATATACATATGACATATATAGAATCGATATAAAATTCCAAGCACATACATATGATATATATATAATTGCAGCCACATGGATTTCTCCCTTTATTAAATCCCCTCAGCACAAATGAAGTTCCCGTAACAAACTCTTCTTTTCTTTGTATCCGTGGAGAACAGAGAATCTCTCTTCCTCTCAGGAAATTAAAGTCCCAGAGAAACTAACATACAAAACTCTCACTCTAATTTCTCTCTTTTTTTTCTAATCCCAGTGAGAGGCAGTCTGACTGTGCTGATTCTTCAAACACATAAACACACACATACATTATTCTCAGAGCCTTTCTCCAAGTCCTGGGACATTAATTCCTGAAAACCGTATCTCTGGAAGGACTCTTGGTGACACAATGGCTGCTCAGGGCAAGGTCAGCAGTTCAAAACCACCAGCTGTTCCAAGGGAGAAAGATGAAGCTTACTACTCTGGTACAGAGATGCCGTCTCGGAAACCCGCAGGGGCAGTTCTGCTCTGTCCTGTGAGTCAGCACTGACCCGGTGTCGGTGAGTTCTGAGTATCCCTGGAGCTGGACCTTCCTTGGGAATGGCCTTCTCTTGAGGTTCATTCCATGAGAACCAAGGACATTTGGCTGGCAGGGGCAGGAGAGAGAGGTTGGAGTATTTCCTCCAGTACCCTCTCTGCTTTGGGCCAGACTTCTGGCAGTGGCTGCACAGCAGAGGAACCACAAACCCTACTCAGTCTCCCCATCTCTCCAGCACCCAGCACTCACTGGGCTACCAGTAGCTTCCCTTCTGCCGTATCACTGAAGGGCATTGTCAGCATAGCACTGTTGTGGGTCTCAAGTACCTCAACGACTCTGAAGTATGTCCATACTTTAAAATCTTTTCATTCATGTCTCTTCCTTTGAACCATTCTTTTTTTTTTTTTTTTTTTTTGGCTAGGACCTTGATTGACACATGTACCAAAGTACCTGGCACCAGGCAGCTTGGATAGAATGGGTGCTGCGCCAACAGTGGCATTCAGGGATGTCTTCCACCCAAATGGATGGGAGCGTTTCAAGCACCTGCACTGTTGAATTCATTCCAGATCCAAGTCTCATCTCTTCTACTTTTTCAATGTTCTACAGGGTAAATAGCATACCCAGATTAATCGTAAGACCAACCCCAGACCCATACACTTTAGTTACCACAATCACATGCCCTAAACAAGAGGGATGTTTCTAGAACGCAGGGCATATTTATAGTCTCCAGACCCGCATTGCTGTTGTCAGCTGTAGACGCGAACATCGATGAAGTGTTATCTGGGGGAATTAAAGTAGACAAGAAAGCAAAAGAGAAGGAAAAATCTTGGCTCCAGCATCATGAGGATGCCAATTGTGATTGTCAATAATTCTGTCCACCCAATGTCCTCCTATCTCCTTCATCCCAGGCACATAACAAGGATTGTGTTCCCTGGGCCCTTGTGGCTGGGTGGGGTCATGTGAGTACTTCAGCCCATGATTTATGAGTGAAAATGACTAAAATCAAGATTTGTGGCTTTGAGGCCAGGCTGCTAAATTCTGGAGGGAGATTTTCCAGAATGCTCTTTCTTTCCTGCATTGTGATGTACGGAGCTCAAGATGGCGGCTGCTACACCAGCCGGGGTCCCTCGGTGCCTGTGATGGGTTGAAGATCTGTGTCGACGGTGACAGTTAAGGTCATGAGTCAACTTCACAAGACCTAGTTTCTTAGTGGTCTGGCGGGTCGTATCTCCACTTGGCCACCAGTGAGCACCCTCCAAGGAGCTCTGGTGGCACAGTGGGTTGGCAGTTCGGACCTACCATCTGCTCCATGAGGGAACAATGAGACTATCCGCTTCCTTAGAAACCCTGAGAAGCAAGTCTACTCCATCCTGGAGCGTCATTGTGTCAGAATCACTTGCTGGTTTAATTATTCTCCATTTTGTAATCTAATGAGAACAGCCAATCAATTGAAGTCCATTCGGTTGAAAATAAACAATTGTTTTTGAGGTGGGGGCTTGAGGTAGGGGAAGGGTATGGCCAGGAGACAATATATGTGGATGCTCTGACAAAGAGCTCTCTCAGTCCCACAGCTGACTTATCCTCTGGCCTCAGGTACTTGGAACATGCCCCAGCAGCCTGCCGCATGACCCGCAGCCCTCGGCTTCTGTCAGCACTCACAACCTTGGGAACCAGCAGCCTGTCATCTGACCCACCCTATGGGGTTGATCGCCCTTGCTGCCGCATGAGTCAGGACAAGACTCCAGCCTAAAGCTTGGCCCTCGGAGTTGGGACTTGCCAGCCTTCACATCTGCAAGAGCCACTTCCTTGAGTTAAATATCTGTATATGAGTTGGAGTGGAATCTATGACAGTCGTTTGTATATATACAAATATACAATATATACTTCAAGTCCATAATGGGTTGATGTGTTTAATATAGATAAATAAAATATAACATTTTTATATATAGTGTTTTATACATATAAATAAAATGCGCCAACCCATTACCGACTTGAAGTATGAGAGGGAATCGAATCTTTGTTACGTCACCAAAACCTTGAGGGCTGTATGTTACTCCAGTACAATTTAACTTATCCTGACTGATGCAAAAAAGTGTCTGTGTGGTTTTAATATGATTATTTTATATTGTGGTAAATATGGATGTAATAAACTATTCTTTAAAAATGAATATAGTAGAAGCCCTGTTAGGCTGAATTCTCTAGAGAAACAAAATTAGTGTGTGTGTGTGTAAAGAGAGAAATGTATGTCAGGAAAACGGCTCACACAGCTGTAGAAGGAGGCACATCCACTCCAAGTGTGTGGTAGGCTATGAAGCTGGAGGCTTCTCCTTTCCAGACTGATGAAGCCAAGATCGGCAAGAACATCTCAGACTGATATCTGGCTTTAGAGGCAGATGGATTCAAAGTGCAGGCTTGTGACTGGAGGCAGAATTGAATCCAAGGTCAGCAGGTGAGATGGCAAGCCACGGATGGCTCCCAGGATCAGCAGGCAATGTGACAGTCCATCGTGTACATATGTAAATAGAGCAATGCATAAAAATAGGGGTATTGGAACACACACACATATATATATTCCAACAACACTTTGTTTTAGTAATGTGGCACTGGGTGATGCCCACCTCCCTGATATGATCACAAACCGGGTGCATAAGCAAATGTGGTAAAGAAAGCAGATGGTGCTCAGCTAGTAAAAAGTGTAGCGCCTGCCTGGAGTCTTAAAAACTTGAACCCAAACAAGTGGCCATCTAACAGGGAATCAACAAAGCCTACATGGAAGAAGCACATCAGCTTGTGTGATCATGAGATGTCGATGGGAACAGGCATCAGAAGTTCAAAAATAAACAATTTCATGGAGGTGATGGAGAGGGGTTAAAGTAGTGACCCAGAGCCCATCGGTAAATAATTGGACATTCCCACACAGAGGGGCTGCACAGAAGAGAAAATATATCCAAGGGGCATTTTAACACCAACAAAACACACAACACTTCTCTAATCCTTTAATCCTTCCTCCCCTCACTATTACGATCTCAGTCCCTCAAAAATGACTGATGTACAGACAGGGCCACAGATGAGAGCTTTCAACATATGGAACTCAGGATAGACAACCCCCCTCAGAAACAGTAATGAGAGTCGTGATTCCAGGAGGGTAGGGAAAGGGAAGGGAGAAGAAGGGGGGCAAGGAGGGACAGATAGCAATGATAGCGGAAGAACACCCCTCAAGGGGGATGAATACCAGGATAGTAGGTGGAGGGATAGCATAGGTGGTATAGCATGTGGTGGTGGCAGGGTGGGGAGGAAGGGAGACAAAAGAGAGACTGATATCAAAGGGCTCAAGAAGAAAGATAATGTTTAGAAACTGTTGATGCCAACAATTGTACATGTCAACTTAATATCATGGATGTATGGATTGCTATAATATATGTAAGAACTCCAAATAAAATGATTTATTAAAAATAAATATATATATAGCAGATCACTGACTCAAGTCCAAGGAATTAAAGGTTGATGAGCCAGATGTAGGTCTCAGATACAGCAAAAAGCAAGAAAGCTTCCCTACAGTGTCAACTTTTATAGGAAGTAGGTTTCAGTCCTGAGGGAATTTCCTTTCAATTGTATCAGACTGTGCCTTTACTAAGGGGTTATAATCTCTCCTGCTGTTCAGAGCAGATCTCATCATGGATTTGATTACATTGTTTTAGGTAACTCATGGAGGATTACTATGGCCTAACTGCCAAACCATGAGAATCCTTGTCCAGCTAAATTGACAGAACGCCTCACTGTCAGAGCTCAGTGAACTCAGTGACCTTTACCATTCTCATCTCTCCCAAGCTCTGCCTATGCTCAACCTTGACGAACAGTCTTTGCCATTTTCTTCCATCCCAAGCTTTGCAGAAGCTCAGCGTAAACAGGTAGAGGTTTTGCCTCTGCCAAAGGCTTCAAAAACCCAATGAAATGCAGCCAGGCCTCTAGCCCACAATCTCTAAAATCTTGTCTTTGCATTACCCAAGTCTTGACTGATTTCACTATTACACAGGCAGCACGAAAATCCCTTTCCTCTTCTCTTCTACGGCACCCTCAGAACTATATTTTCCCTGGCAAAGCCAAGCCTTCCTGAGCAGCATTTGAAAAAAAATGAAACATTTTTTTTTTGGAGATTAGGGAGGAGGGGTTGTGATAACAAAGAGCCAGTCTGCCCAACAAAGATTAAAGGGCTTATTTTGATTACATTTGCTCTGGTCCAGGCAAGATCCCCACCCTCTCCATTTGAAATGAGGTTAGCCACCAAGGGACTCATTAGATGTGCAGCCACTTGTACAATCTAAGGTCCAGAGTGAGTCTCCCCTGACCCTAGGAAAGACATTTTTAATGCAGGCCAAGACAAGATCTGTGTTTATTCATTGCAAGATCTTGGTCGTCTAAACACGAGAGACCTTTACCTTCTCATCGGGTGCTTTCCTCCCAAGTTTGATGAATGTACTCCATTGATCTGCCATGCTTATCCTACTGTTATCAATTGAGAGGAAGGCATTTAATGGCGTTAGCTAGTATTTCCATCGGGGCCCCAGAATGTCAACCATCCCTCTAGCTCATAGAGGAGATGAGCTCGAATCTTCAAGTACCTGCACCAAGTCTCTCATATGACCTGAATAGAAAAGCTATTTATTGGTAGCTGGAGCAGGCCAGCCTTGGCCAATGCTTAGCAAAAAATGGGTAGGAGATCCAATAGCCAGCTTCCACGATAGCCCACAGTGATCTTCACTTAGTGGCCCTCTTGTGTGGCCCCCTATCACTTTGTACCAAGTCTGGTCTAGGTGGCCAAGAGCAATCGGTAGACGTGACTGCGTGCTACTTCTATCTTGGGTTTTCTCTCTTTCTTTGATCGCTTCCTTGGGGAAAATCCAGCTGCCATGCAGTTTAGGATACTCAGAGGAAGCCCATGTGGTAAGGACCTGAACCTTACCAATAACCAGAAGAGTGAGTTTAGAAGGAGATTCCTACTACCAGGTGATGACAGATCCATCAACAGCCTGGCCCTAGCCTTGTGGGAGACTCAGAGACAGAACTATCAAGCAAAGTCACTCTTGACCCTCAGCATCTCGATGAGATCATAAACACGCTTGCTGCTTCGATCTGGTAAGTCGGGGAGTATTTGGTTGCATAGTTGTAGATAAGCAATGGAAAGTCAATGGCTCCCTGAACACTGAGACCTTCCAAAAGACTCTGATGGCTTGTTATGGACCTTGAAGCAACTGTCCAGCGTCTTGGTGATTCATTTTGGGGTGGACACCTCTAGCAGGGTTCACTGATAACTTCTTTGTTCTTTTGGGAGTAGGGGGCCACGGGGCCAGGAAGGTAACAGACAGGACGGCAAGCATGTTGTTGAGAGAGAAAGTGGGTTTGAGGTTATTTTCTCTCTCTCTGACTTTCACAATGTACCTGTACTAACAGGTTTCTTCATTATAGGTGTAATAAGTCTGTGGGCTGATTTGAAGCTTGCTCAATATACAGGCAATCGCTCTGCTCCCCCTCTCCCAGCTCTACTGTCTGTGTGCATAGAAACAGCATGGGAATTCTCACTTTGTAATTCGAAGGAGCTTGGGTTTTGGGGGAAAAGCCCAGGCTCTGAGTGCAAATACAGAACAGTGAGCAATGTGAGTCCCGTTGATCCCAATGGGCTGAGTGAGCAAGGCTAGACCAGCTCTTCATGGAAGAAAGGAACATGAAGTGAAATTCTAAGTCCACATGGAGAGGAACTTTGTCCCCCTCTTTCTCAGGAAGCCCTGGGTGCATGTCCTAGGTGCCCAAGAGGAGCTGTGTCCCCTGCTCCTCACAGACAGAGAGCTGAGACTAATTTACCCTTTGTTAAATTCTCTGTTTCAAATACCTGGTGGCTGTTCTGTTTTCCTCACTGGACCTATGGAAGCCCCTGGTGGCCTAGTGGATTACTGGTTGGGCTGTTAACCACAAGGTCAGTAGTTCAAAAGCCCCAGCCAGGCTGCAGGAGAAAGATGCAGTTTTCTGCTCTTATAAAGATTTGTGGTCTCAGAAACCTGTAGGGACAATGCTTCTCTGGCCTACAGGGTTGTTATGCGTCAGAATGGACTCGATGTCAGTGAGTTTAATTGACAGAGTGGCCATCAGGTAGGGTGAAGTCAAAGGAGAGAATACACATGAGACTGGAGAAAGCAGTAAGGAATTGGAGCACGTTTTAAACCTTAGCAGAAGCGCAAAGAGGGCACAGTGCCGGGCCTCCAGCCGCCTTCTCTGAGACCCCCATATACACTCCAGGTTCCAGGTTGTACTCCTCTGTCCGACAGATCAGCTCTCTCATCTCACGGCAGAGTAAAAGAACCAGAAACAGGCGATATATCCTGAAAAGAGCCGCTTCATGCAGAATGAAAGTCTTTCAAAAGTGCCCTGTGCGGCTCACTTAGGGATTATGTCCTGCATGGCCCCAGGAGATGGTTTCCTTTGTGCCGAACCTAACCTGTGGTCCAGAAAGAAAACAGACTCAATTACCTTGAATATTGGGTATTTTCCACGGGGAGGCTTAAAGCATAAAGGAAAAAAATAGAAGGTGCAACGCATGAAGCAAAAGATTCTTGACTCAAGGAGACATTCAACCAAGCATGCCTTCGGTCACTCGGGCATTTCAGTACAATTGAATCACCTGCATAATTTTGCCAACAACCCCTCCAGGAAACCTCTAGTTCCCCCCTTTAAAAGGTGGTTTTATCTCTCTCATTCCTTATTAATTTTTTAAAATTCGAAGTTGAAAGCATGATTACCAACATCCAAACCCATTTATGATCCCTGGGTATGTTTGATTGGATGAAACCAATTCTATTGAGTTTTTCGTGTGATCCTATTGCCACCCAAGGAACCACCTTGGTGTTGCCCTTAGGGAGGCGTTGGTTTTATCCCTCCCGGAGCGTGGAAAAGTCTGCAGGTGAAGTTCTTTGTCAGGTGGGGCATATTGAAGCAAGAACTGCTTCATTTCAGTTACTTCAGCGATTTTCTACCAAGCCAAATATCCCGGAAGGAAGTAGAACAGCAATTCCCAAACTCACCCTATGACATTCCATGGCACATAAAGCTTCTCAGAAATAGCAGGAATCAATGAGCTGAACCTCGACTTTCATTTTCATCTGAAGGACAACTTTCCTAGCTATGTTTTTTTAATATAGGGATGTGATTGGGCTTCAAAAAGTTTATAGAACAATCCCATTATCTTTTCATTCAATTTTCCCACATTCTTTTCAAACTTCCCTCATCATGATAAAGAAAATAGCATGGCGATGCCATCTGACCTCTTTAGATTTGACAAGGTGGGGCAGAGGATCAAGAACAACAGCCCGGGGTGGATTCTTACAAGGTGTAGGTGTTGTAATGGCCACACAGAGCTCGGAGGCAATAGCCACGTGTATGTCGATTGTTAAACCCAAACCAAACTCACTGCCATCGAATCAATGCTGGCTCAAGTGATCCTATAGGACAGGATAGAACTGCCCCCGGTGAGTTTCTGAGACGAACTCTTTATGGGAGTAGAAAGCCCAGTCTTTCTCCCTGTGAACTATTAGGGAAGTAACAAAAAACAGTTCAGGTTCAGGAATGCTCAGGACACAGTTCTTTGACCAGCCAGGCTCTGTTCAGTTATGTGTACAAGCAGGACTTTCTCTGGTCTTTGGCCCCTTGTTCTGGCCTTGCCTGAGCAACTGTTACAACGATAACTGCCCAGAGCAGCAGTTCTCAACCTGTGGGTCGGGACCCTTTTGGGGGTTGAACGACCCTTTCACAGGGGTCGCCTAAGACCGTCGGAAAACACATATTTCTGATGGTCTTAGGAACCAAGACACCGCTCCTCTAGCCATGTCTAGGCAGGTCCGTCCACATGCAGAGATGGCCACATATGAGTACCTGGCATGAAGACTGTTACCCATGCTACACCATGCTTCAAGACAAAATTTCATTTATTTGTCAATAGAAATAAATATTTCACAATATATAATTACATTTTGTTTTTGTGGTTAATCACCTTGCTTTAATTATATTCAATTTGTAACAAAACTATCTCCTGCACATCAGAGATTTACATGACGATTCATAACAGTAGCAAAATGACAGTGATGAAGTAGCAATGAAAGCAATTTTACGGTTGGGGGTCACCACCACATGAGGAACTGTATGAAAGGGTCGCAGCATTAGGAAAGTTGAGAACCACTGGCCTAGAGGCATCCTACTCCTGAAGGGAGCTCAGCTATATACAGCTTTATAGGTCAGTAATGGGCCCCTGTATCAGGTACTCAGAGATACTCTACACTGCCAGCAAGCCTGCTGCCAGAAGGTATTGAGCTCTCTCACTTTGTGGGCCAGGAAGCCCACTGTGCTGTCTTCGGCCAGTCTCCTGCCTCTGCTGCCTCTGCTTCTTTCTTTCCGTCACTCTCTTGGTGTATAGATCTCTCCCTCTCTTTGTCTCCTGGATAGAGCTGGTTCTCAGTGTAACGACCCTGAGTCCAAAGCCATACTCTGTTCCTGCTTCTCCTAAGGTCTCACTTTCCATCTCTAGGACGGCTCATTTTAAGGCCATCAGGAGGGTGAAATGGACTACAGTTCTCATTAGAATTCCTTATACCTCATCGCATGTGTCTACTGCACCAGGAGGCCATGCACCTTATTCCCATGCATGTGAAGCTATCCAATACCCTTGGTGGGCCATGAGCACCTCATTTTCATAGCCCTACCCAGTCATTTCGTGGAAGTTACACAGACTATAACTAGCAAGGCCATCCTAAGCAATCCACTGCACTTCATTATACGCACACACCAGACATACACGAGGGGACTTCAAAAAGCTTGTGGAAAAAATGGAATTAAAAGATAATGACATTTTTACATGAGCTTTTGGGAGCCCTCCTTATACCCATGCCCCTAAATGTGTACAGGACAGTCAGCAATGCTCTCATTCACTTGCAAATGCTGAGACGAGTTAAAATCATCCACGTGCTAGACCATGCATATATGTTCAAAACAAACTTTGCTTGTTAGTTATTTTCCTTTTTATGAAAAGCCAGTACTTTAATATGTGGAGAATTTAGTAATTCTTATTTTTGGATTACATAATTTATTTTTCATATTTTCCCTAAAAATGTTAATTTTAGTGATTATCAGTATATTGAAGGGGGAACTGACTTCAAGGATCTATATATAACCTCCTCCCTGGGGGATGGACAACAGAAAAGTAGGTGAAGGGATGCGTTGGACAGTGTAAGATATCACAAAATAATAATAATTGATAAATTATCAAGGGTTCATGAGGGAGGGGGAAATGAGGAGCTAATACCAAGGGCTCAAGTTGAAAGCAAATGTTTTGAGAATGATGATGGCAACAAATGTACAAATGTGCTTGACACAATGGATGGATGAACGGATTGTGATAAGAATTGTGTGAGCCCCCAATAAAATGATTAAAAAAAGAAACATATATGTTTTTAAAAGACCACACACAGTAAGGCCACATAAAAGTACTTTAAGTCAGGCAATGGGGATGTCTGAGACTTGAGGGTCATACTTTGGATTGCTCAGCAGACACTGGTTTGCTTCAAATATTTTGCTTTGAAGGCACCTGATAAATGCCAAGCCAAGGCTACCATGTATCTGCTATTTTTATGCTCTCTTTGATTTTTTTATGACATGCCTTCATCCACCATGCATAATTCTGGCTCTGTGGATGAAAGTTATTGACAATGTTGTTCTATCCCCACACCTTATTGCTTATGTAAATAGGATGCAGTCACTTATGCTTTTAATGTGGACACGTCAACAACACATGCGGTTTAGTTTTAAAATTTGTTCTATCCACGTATACTTTCCTTTTCTCAACAGCATCTTAAATTCTATGTCATTGGCTAAATTAATGATACTATCAATAGAATTTACTTTATGCCCTGTATCTGCTGTTTCATAATGTTTCCTAATAAAATGACAAGGATAACTAAAGTGAATCAGAGATGTATATAAATTATGGATATATTTAAATTAGAGATATATAAATAGATTTTGAGTTTGAATTCAATTGTAGTCCTAATTTATGAAAAGTTCGTTCTTATGACATGGCCCTATTCAATACTCATCCTCATGAATAAATCACTGAAGATTTTCCGTGCTGTATTAATCTACGGTGAAGAAATCAGAAGGTGCCTGGCTATCAGAAAGAATAGCATCTGAGGTCTTAAAGGCATGTTTTAAAATGAGCAGCCATCTACGGGAGGTGTTAGCTAAGTCTATATGGAAGAAGCACACTGGCCTGGATAATTCATAGATTGTAAATAATACAATCCAAGACCACAGGAGGGAATGGTATTAGAGTTCATTCTGAGCACCCAGTTTAGAGACGACTGTGGGCGACAGTGAAAACCCAAAATCGATTTGCAGGACCCCCATGTGTGATAAATATCCTTCCACCCTTTACCAGGGATGTGAATAGCCTTCCTGTCAGACTGCACTGCAAAGTGAGTTGATGCAGGTGTGGCTAGGTGAAAATTTAACATCCTATCATTTATTCTCCCTTCTGACCTATTTTAACTGTGTTCTAGTTTTTATTATTTTCTGCTTTCTTTATATTGAGGTTTTAGTCTTTTGTTTTGTTTTGAGATTGGGTGTTTCTTTTGTGTCTTTTTTTAGTTTGGCTATTTATTTATTCCTTTTGTTAAGTCTTTCTTTTTAAAAAAATATTTTATTGGGGCTCTTACAACTTTTATCACAATCCATACATCCATCCATTTTGTCAAACATATCTGTATATATGTTGTCACAACCATCCTCTGGTTCTTTAGTGCTCCTCCCCCCCCACCCCCCACTACCATGACCCCAATTCTGTCCTACAAATCTGGCTAGACCAGAACATGTGTACTGGTACAGATAAGAGCTCACAACACTGGGGATACAGAACAGATAAACCGCTCAGGACCAATCAGGGGAGCAGCAATACTAGGAGGGTAAGGGTTGCGTTGGGGGTGGTGGTGAGTAAGGGCGGACTGATCACAATGACTGATGTATGGCCCCCACCCCAGGGAGACGAACAGCAGAAAAGTGGGTAAAATGAGCCAGCAGTTGGTGTAATACATGAAAAAAAAAAGAGTAATTTATAAATTACCAAGGGAGTATGGGGGAGGAAGGGGGGAAATGAGGAGCTGATGCCAGGGGCTCAAGGAGAAAGAAAATGTTTTGAAATGTTTATTTTTTATGATTTTATTTTTTTATACTTCATATTCTTTTGTCCTGTTTAAAAAGCTTTAGGTGTTCATATCAGTCACACATCAGACAATTACATAGTTCCATCATATTAAGAAGACGTGTACAATCACAGTCAGTTTGGGGACATTTTCTTTGTTCTTGCACTGGTTGCTCTTAGCGTCTCG
>NW_022107432.1:26547592-26554417 GCF_000313985.2 Echinops telfairi | reverse complement strand
TCTCTTGTCTCTATAAAAAGTATAATTTATTTTATGATATGCATAGTCACTCAATCATTTTTGGAACAAATAGGCATGAATGCATTTAAAATGGCTGGTAGACTATTGTATTAAACTTAGTTGACAAAGCCACGGATGGACGGCAGGAACCTGGTATTGCCAGCCTGCGTACTAGGAAGCTGACAAATCCTTCCCAGGTCTTCTCTTTTCTCTGCCCTGGTCTGCATTGTTTGGTATTCCTCCTCTAACCCATGATATTCCATACACTCCATAAGTGTCCATTAGCTCCTATTTGCTGCTGTACAGAAGACAGGCACACATAGTCTTTATTTAAAAATTAATCCATATATTTATATAATTGCTCAAGGATTTCTTAAGCTCTAGTGGTCTAGACCACCCTTTGTCCGTTTTATTGTATGATCGTGGGTTGTAGAGTGCTGTGATGCTAGGATATATGCGACTGGTATTTCAACTGACAACTTTATGGGCAGCAATGGAATGTTGCTCAATATAGTTAGTGCTGGAAGCTGAGTCCTCCCAGCTGGGAGGACTAGGGTAGAGCTACCTTCTCCAAGTAGAGTTGGCTTTATGCCCATGAATGGAGCAAAGCCACTGAGGTCTAGATTTGCTGATGTGGCATGACTCAAGATGAGAGGCAGCAGCGGCAAACATCCATTAATAACTGGAATGTGAAATGGACTAAATAGGAATCTAGGAAAATTGGAAGCTATCAGAAATAACATGGAACACCTTTTATTTTTTGGTTGGTTGCCTAGGCATTCAACAAACCAAGCTCTTTGTCATCACGTTGATTCTGGTTCACAGAGACCATATAAGACAGGGTCAAATTGCTCCTGTGGGTTTCCGAGACGAACTCTTTACGGGAGTAAAAAGCCTCATCTTTCTCTCAAGGAGTGGCTGGTGGTTTTGAATGACTAACCTGGCAGGCAACAGCCCAATTTGTAACCACTGTACCACTAGAGCTCCCATCCTAGGCATTAGTTAGATGAAATTGATGGGAGTCAAAATACAACCTTGAATATATCCCACCTGAATTTCGAGATCACCTCAAGAATAGACTTGAAACATGGACCACTAATGAGTCAAGACCATACCGCTTATGGGATAACATCAAGGCCATTATCCATGAAGAAACCAAAGGTCAATAAAAAGATAGGAAAAAAGGCCACAATGAAACTCTCTCTCTTTCCAGAAGACACTCGGAGACTGTCTCTGGAATGCAGGGTAACCAAAGTGACCGGAGTTCTGGCCTTTTGGCTCTCTAATTCGAGGTCTTTGTGTATTTCTTGCACTCCTGGTGAAGTGAAAGAGCTGAACAGAGGACTTTAAAGGGCAACTCAAGAAGACCAAGAAGAGTATGATCAAACACATAGAGACCTGGTGTTAGGATACTCCTAATCAATACAAACGGAAAGAACTGAAGGAAAAACAATCTCTTGCCTTGAGTTAGTTATGAGATAGACAAATGCGGTTTATCCATATGGAAGTTTGTCAAAACTTTCATTTTATGTGGATTCACAGTCAAATGTTCAGGGCAGCAGCAGTCAAGAGATCAAGTGCTAGATTGCACCGGGCAAATATGCTGCAATGGATTCCTTTAAAGTGCTAAGGAGCAAAGAAGTCACTCGGAAGACCAAGGCATACCTGATCCAAGTCAGAGTATTCTCAATTGCTTCGTAGGCACGTGACTATTGAATAGTGAATAGGAATGCTGGAGAAGAATTGATGATACATTTGAATCATGCTGTTGTCCAAGAATATGAAATAGGCCGGAAACTATCAGAAGAATGAACACAGCTGTCTTGGGAGACGTGCACCCAGAGTCCTCCACAGACAAGAGAATGACAAGAGTTTGTTTCCTGTATTTTGGGCATGATTTCAGGAGGGACCACCCTCTGGGCAAACACCGTGATGGGTACAAAAGACAAAGGCCCTTCACAAGATGGGGAGGGTGGGGTGGCGAGGGAACCGGTTACAGTGATCTCCATATAACCTCCTCCCTGGGGGATGGACAACCGGAAAGTGGGTGAAGGGAGATGTCGGACAGTGTAAAATATGACAAAATAACAATAATTTATAAATTATCAAGGGTTCATGAGGGAGGGGGGAGTGAGGAGTGAGGAGGAAAAATGAGGAGCTGATGCCAGGGGCTTAAGTGGAGAATGATGAGGGCAACGGATGTACAAATGTGCTTTACACAATGGATGGATGGATGGATTGTTTTAACAGTTGTATGAGCCCCCAGTAAAATGATTTTTAAAAAAGATGAGTTGACACAGCGGATGTGAAAATGAGCCCCAAAGACCGGGCAGCGCTTTGTCCTGTTGTAGGACTCATAGGGTTCCTCCGAGTCAGAACCAATTCCACGGCACCGAACAACAAAAACAAGTGATGCATGATTTGCCAGCAGAGGTTGCTGTGATCGAAACACAGTTTATTTCCTCCAGTACCCTTTGTGACAGTGCTGGTGATGCTTTCTCTAGAAAGTGACTTTACTTTTAGGGTGAAAAGAAAACGGCCAGACTGTCCACGATGTGAGGTCCTCCGTGTTGTGAAAGCAACATAGACTTAGAAGACGCCATCTAGTCCGAATGGTGAACTTGGCGGCTTTAGTGAGAAGCTCAGGCGACTCTCGTATCAGAAGAGTACGCATGTACAACACAGCTAATTTTGAGGCTCTGAGGCTTCATCCCCTAAATCCAAATTCATCCTCTAAATCTTCTGATCTCAGAACCAATTCAGAGGCAAGGACAACCCAGTGCAGATAAAGCTTTCAGCGTTATTGCTGGTAATGGTGGATTGGAGAATGTAGCTTGGGTCTGAGCCACAAATCATACTTTCTAAATTCTGATCCTCGCTTTCCTGCAAGTTTGACCTCATATCCTATCAGAAAGATTGGGTCTTGAGAGCATGCACAGGCCCAGACTCACTTGAAACACACGGCTAGAGCCGTGTAAGGACCGCAGCTTAGCCAATCAGTTCTAGACCTCAGTGAAGCTGGCCAGCCTGCCTTAGAATTCTCCTTAGAAGCCAGTGTGGTGGGACTTCCTCTCACATACTCCATAACAATTTCCCAGGAGGAACAAGTCCCAGGAGATGGCCATCGTGCTTGATAAAGTAGAGTTAGCCAACAGGGAGACCTTCCCCAAGTAGATTAACCCAGTGACGGTGACAATGACTATGATTGTGCAGAAGGTACAGGACCAGGCAGTATTTTCTTTGATTGCACATAGGGCCACCATGAATCAGAAGTGACTGGATGGCTTCGAGCAATAGCACTGCAATAGCCATTCCCTTACTGGGGAATAAGTAGTGTTAAAGGGAGGTAGGCATTCCCATACCTGCAAGCGCTGATCAGAAGAGGAATTTCTGATACCATCAGTCGTCTGATCGAGTCAGGCCCATGAGAAGCAGGGACAGGAAATCTCAGGGTAGAAGGACTTTAGGATTGGGGTATCCCTTTCCCTATCCTTTCCTGCTGGACTATGGTTTTGATAGCGGCTGCAAAAGACCGCTTTAATGCTTTGTTTTGTTTTTAAAGCCCCGATATCATTTTGAGGACTAAGATGCACCTGACTAGGGACATGGTCTTTTCAATTGCCTCATATGCACGGAAAAGCCGAACAATGCAAAAGGAAGAAAGAAACATTGATGTCTTCAAATTACAGCATCGGTGAAGAATACTGAATATCCTGGGGACTGCAGGGAGAAGGAGCACATCAGTCTTAGGGAAAATACACAGGCGGCAGTAGCAAACGACCCTTAGAATTTCAGGAGCTCAGAACTACAAAGGCCTACTTCTTACACATGCTACATAGCCTCTGCAGTCAGCAGAGGCACCTCCGTTCGTTGTCATCAATCAGGGACCTACACTGATGAAATAGTCACAGCCTGAAATGTTGACAGTGGTGGTAGCAGAGGGATCGGGAGAGCCCTGAGGATCTCGCATCAATATTTTAGTGCTCTGGTATGGAAATGACACTGTCACTCCCATTCACAATTCATTGGCCCAAAGAAACCTACGGCTTCACCCAGCCACAAGGGTCCAGGGTATGCATTTGCCCCCAAGATGGGAGCATCTGTGATATTTGCAAAGTTGGAATATTCCATCTTAGGAGATCATGTCAAATAGTTAGACGCCAGCGTTTTACCTCTTAAGCGTAAATGCAAAGACTCTTGCCCAATGCAGTATTCGTTAATGCCATCTACCAAAGTGATTGGAACACTTACACTTCCATCAGGAGTCCCTGAGTGGGACGAAGAGTCACTTTACTAGTTGACAATTTGGAGGTTGAACCAACCCAGAGACCCCTTGGCACACAGACCTGGTGACCTCCCGAAAGGCACACGCCTTATGGAGCAGTTCTACTCTGATGGGGACCTGGACCGGAGTTGATGGAGACTCACAACAACCTCCTACCAGTAGGATATAAACATCTTGTGGATCCAATTTCTTTTCTAACTTTTGGTGTTGTCAAAATTTCTTTTTCCCAACTGAGTACAAAACATTTCATTGTGATCTGAATTTGCATGTACTTTGCCTGTTTGCTGATTATCTCATTTATTTGTAGGAATTCTATGTTCTGAATACTAATTTTTTGTATATGTTGATGATAAAGGAAGCTCAGCTTGTAACATGTATTTTCAATTTCTTAATGAATGAATGCATGCTCTTAATTTGAATATAGTGAAGTTCATCAATTTTCCTTTACAGCTGATGCTTTCTTATCTTAAGGAATCCCAACTTCAAGCTAAAAAAAAGATAATTTAAAGCTTTCACTAAAAAATATATATATAGATAGATAGATATAGATACCTGTTACTTCTTTAATTCATTTGAAGTTTTTCTGTGTGCTTGTGCATGTGCATGTATGGTGTGAGGTAAGGACGTAATCTAATTTCATTCCACTTGAATAGGATGTTTTCCAGCTGCATTTGATGAAGAACCTATCCTTTACCAGGCTCTGAAAGGTCATGGTCATGGGTTGTTTCTGTCTCTATTTATTCTACTTGTACCTTTCTCTATCCTGTCAATACCGCCTACCTTCAACCTAAGAACTAATATATGACACAGAAAGCCCCTCTCCCTACTCTAAGGTTTTGGAAAATGCTTTTGTCTATTTACCTGTCCAAATAAAAGACTCTTTGATCTTTGAATATCTCAGCATTAAGGGTTCGATCAATAAACATACATAACTATCCATTTATTTATATTTTTAAATGTTTCTAAATTAAGATTTATTTTTCCCTATGGAGGTTTTACACATATCTTATTGGATTTATTTTTAAATCTTTAATATTCTCCGGCACTGTTTTAAGCATTGTCTTTTCTTTAGTTACATTTTTCTGGTTGTTTGGTGTTGGTGTATTGAGATGCAACAAATATGGATATACTTTCTGGATAACTTATTCTTATATATCGTCATCTTAATATAATCAAGCTATAGATTTCCTTGAGTTCACCTGTTACAAATAATGGCAGTTTGATTTCCTCCCTTCCAATCCTTCTACCTCTATTCTTGTTGTGTTATTAGACTAAGTAGGACCTTTAAGCAATGTTGTAAAAATTCTAGTTCCATTTCTAATTTTAAAATAGAAGTTTATAGTGTTTCCCTATTTGAGATTTTTTAACACAACACTTGGTGAAATAATATTACATATTTTATTGTGCATGTTGAGGTGGTAAAATGATCAAGAACTGAGATTTTACCCTCCTTGTAAGCTGACAAATTGGCCTGCTATAGTTAATGGATACTGGCATAAGAGCTGAGATTCGTGGGTCACAGAAAAAGAACTGTTACTCATGGCCCAGCACGTAGCGTGGTCTTCATGTTGCTGTGTATTCCCCTCTTAAATCTCAGAGAGTCAAATGGGGCAACCTAAGTGGAAGCTGTGTGTGCAGCTATGCGATCTCCAGCTTCGCGAGCCTGCATTTTGGAGAGTGGACTGCAAGCAAGTCAGCCCCATAGTTAGCCCGGAAACAAGACATTATGAGGAGTCTCCAAAAAGTGTGTGGAAATCTTCCGGCTGTCGCTGCCCCACGCTGCTTGTCTTGCCTGAGGGCAGACTCTGCTGTCTGCTTCCTTGACCTTGGACCAGTTGCCCAGTGAGTTGAAGGACCTTCAGTAACTGTTCCATAAAAGTGAGTTGAACTGAGCCCGATGTACTGCTGTGTGGACACATCAGCTGTTCTATTTCTTCTCACTAATATAAACCTATATATATATATAATCATAAGTGTCCTGGTTTTGTTTCTCTGGAGAACCCCACCTAACACACTGTGTTTGGCATTAGGACAGAATTTAGAATGATCTGCTCCTTGAACTTTTGGTAATTATAGTCCAAAAAGCCATTCAGACCCATCTTTGTCTTCAGATAAAAGAGTTCTAATAATTGTTTTAGGACTGTTTGAGCTTTTAAATTTTTGAAGAGTATTCTTTTTCAGAAATTTATCCACTTTGCTTAATTTTTCAAAATTGTTAGCATATAATTTAATATATTTTATTATTAGCCATGGACCCTTTTCTTTATCTGTAGTTATGCTCCCTACTTTATTTTACTCTGTATTTGGTTCTTACCTCCTTCTCTTGATTCAGCCATGTTAGAGGTGTCTGCTGTACGGGTTATTTCAACAATACCACTGGAAGATTTCCCCCACCTCGTTGGGAAGCTCTGAGTATATGAAAAATTCAAGAAATCCTAGCACAACTTATAAAAGTTGTGATACGTTTTAAATGTTTATGCATACATAACTTGGACAGCTTATTTTATTGAAGGTTTTATTTCCATTGTATGTATTTCTGT
>NW_022107432.1:26528827-26546927 GCF_000313985.2 Echinops telfairi | reverse complement strand
TTTTACTCTCAGCCTTTATCCTAAAGCTTTAGGTGTTTTTCTGAGTATATCTCTGAATTTTGTTACTTTACAAAGATCCTAGCTGTCAAAATTTGTCTTAGCTGATGAGTTTTACACATTGATATTAACTTCTATTCAGTTTAAATCATGATTTCTATTTGTTCCATTTCAGTTTAAATCATGATTTCTATTTGTTCAATTTTTATGGGTTTTTTTCCAATCATTTATTACTTAATGTAATTAACATTTATTTATTTCTCACAGAGAAGGCAAAAACCTCCGCATGCTCTCACATTGTTTTGTTATATTGACAACAATGTTTGAAATGAACTTATATGTCACTAAAGACTCCAGGTCCATTTCAGTTTTACTTTTCCCCAAACCCAGACCAATCCGAGGGGTGGGAGATCTAGAAGGAAATACAGGAGCACACTTGCATGTGCTTGTATGTGTACATGTATGTATGCATATGTATGTATGTATATGTATGTATATGTATACATATATATGTTTTTAAAGAGAAATATTCTATGCAGCTGCACAGTCCATCTCGACAACTGGAATCAGTAATAATGTCCCATTAATGCCCCCCCCCAAATGTGGTTCTCTCTCTTTGTACCCCTCTCCCATCCTTCCCGCTTCCCTCTGTAATTTCCTGTCCCTCCCTTCTCCCTGCCCTTGTCCCTGTCCCTGGCTTCCTTGTAGTCTTCAGAGTCTCATCTTTTGGTGTAAACATCACCACCACCCCCATATAGTAATGGTGCCATTATATATTTATCTTTATAAGATCAACTAGCTTTGCTAAGCATAATGTTCCCTAGTGTTGTCCATCACTTGCTGTGGATAAGAGAGTTGTCACTGCTTGTTGTTGTGCTTGTTGTTGTTGTTGTTGATGATGCACAAAATTCCATTGGATGAAGGTACCAGATTTTGTTAATTCATTTTTCTGTAAAAGGAGTTTTTGGTTGTTTCCATGTTTTTGCTGTTATGGAAATTGCTGCAATAAACATAGGTGTGCATATGTCTGTTTATGTGGCATTCTTTATTTTTTTTAGGTTATATACCCAGTAGAGAGATTGCAGGATCATAAGGTATTTGCATTTGTTTAAGGCAGTGCCACACTGATTTCCAGAGTGGTTGTAAAATCCTACACTCCCACCAGCAATCTATGAGCATTCCAATCTCGCTGTGTCCTCTCCACTATTTATTATTTTCTGTAGTTTTGAATTTTGCTAAAAGTGTGAGATAACATCTCATTATTGTTTTAATTTGTTTTCCTCTTACTGTGAATGATCAAAAACACTTCATATAGTGGGTGGCCACGGATACATTGACTTTTAATTCTGGGGTATTTTATACATTTTTTTCTTTATTCTTTGTAAGGCTATTGTGTCTGAAAAATTAACTAAGATCAAAATCATTTAGTTATTTTTATTTCATTAATCTCACACTATCACCCAGACCCATCTCTTTTCTTGTGTAACTCTTCATTCAACAGAGCAGAATATTGTCAGATATCCTGAAAGCAGAAGATGATCAAACACAGTGCCAGAAGATGAGTCCGTCAGGTCCGAAGGCATTCAAAATACCACTCTGAAAGAGCTGCCTTACAAAACAGACTCACCTGTAATGATGTAGATGTAGCAACCTTTTCTGGAGTAAAACCTTCGGGAACTTCATTGGCTAATGGGGCACGACTCAAAATGAGAGGACGTAGCTGCAAACATCTATTAATAATCAGAATGTTGAATGTACAGAGCATGACTCTAGAAAAATTGGAAGTCCTCAAAAGTGAAAAGGAACTCATGAAGATTGATATCGCAGCTGTTCGGGAGCTGGACTCAACGGATGTTGGCTATTTTGAAGCAGACATTATTCATGACTTACTGCTCCAAGATCCACAACTTCAAGAGGAATAGTGTTTTGTTTATCAGCATAAGAGACATTTCAAGATCAATCTTGAAGTGGAACGCGCTCTGTGATGGGACATGATCTATTTACATACAAAGAAATCCAGTTAACTGTAACGCAAATTTACCCACCAGCCACTAAAACTAGCATTGAAGAAACTGAAAAATTCTACCATTTCTTCAGTCTGAAATTGGTCAAACATGCAACCCAGGTGCACTGATAATTATTGGCAAATTGAAAAGAAAACTTAGCAACAAAGAGGAAGGATCAGTTGGAAAATAGGGCCTTAGTGATAGAAATGAAGTTCGAGTTACATAGGACAGAATAATTCAAAACCAATGACTTCTTCAATGTAAGTATTTTTTTTTACTCACAGTGTAAACTGTGACTATAATCAGCTTTTGCCAGATGGACTACAAATGGATCAAACTGACTACAGTTATGGGAAGAGATGATGGAGAAGCCCAGTATCAGCAGCCACCAAAAAAAAAAAAAAAGACCAGGAACAGACCATCAACGGGTTTAGCCTTGTTTGGTTGCACAAGCAATGCTCATGGAAGCAGCAGTTAAGAGATCGAAGGACACATTGCATTGGGTAAATCTGCTCTACAAAAGCTCTTTAAAGTGTTGAAAATCAAGGATGTTACTTTGAGGACTAAGATGCACCTGGCCCAAGCCATGGCATTTTCCAGTGCCTCCTATGTAGGTGAAAGTTGGACATTGGCAAAAGGAAGAGTGAAGAATCAATGAACTTGAATGGTGGTGCTTGCGAAGAATGCGGAAAGTGTCACGCACTGCCAAAAGAGGAAACAAATCTGTGTTGGAGGAAGTAGTGCCGGAATGCTCCTTAGAGGCCAGGGTGGCAAGACTTTGCCTCACACACATTGGATATGTTGTCAGGCGAGACCAATCCTTGGAGAAGGACATCAACCTTGGTAAAGTAGAGGGGCAGCAAAAAAGAGAAAGGACATCAACAAGATGGATTGACACAGGACTGCACCAATGGGTCTGAACAGAGGAACCTTTGTGAGGCTGGTGCAGGGTCGGTGTTCTGTTCCGTTCTACACAGGGTCGCTGTGGGCCTGATCCGATTTGACAGCCCCTGATGACAACAAGTCAAATTTGAAGAAAATTAAAACAGTCCAGAGTCAAACTAAATCCTTCAGCATCATCAACCTGAATTTGGAGAACATCTCAAGAATAGATTTGCTGAAACAGTGGGCTCCCCAGAACTGAAGAGAGGATCTGTTTCCTTATCTCTAGACAAACAAGTTTGATTGCTTTCACATCTTGCGCATATTCGGTCTTTTCATGCCTGGGATACTGTTCACTTTAGAGACGCCAAGAAGGAAATGAGAAGAGAGTTGGCGAAGTGAACTCCAAATGGAGTTTTACATCATCTACGTGAGATATTCAATCACACGATCACGTTGTCAGTAACCCTCTCACTGAATCCCACCTTTCTAACTGCAGTGTACAGGTAGAACAGGAAGATCAGTTTGGGACATGTGTCACTGTGTGGAGGAGCACCTCCTGCCAGCTCCTTGAGACCATTCACCAAACTATGCAGCCCAGTACCACTCCCCGTGTGATCTAAGCAGCGCCTCTTCTTTGAAATTCCATTCACCTGTCATCTGCCGTATCTTCCAGTTGTCATGTCACCTTTCCGACCTCCTTTCCAAGAGCAAGAGCTAGCTATTCTCTTTAGTCTTTGCTAAAGATATTGACAAAATACAAGATATTCTATGCCTACATTGTTTGGAATTTGGGAACTGTCTTCGCTAAGCAGAGATTCTTGAAAGCAAAGAGTCCTGTGTTTGCCTCTCTATCCTCAGTGCCTAGCATGCTGTATATTTGTACATCAGATATTTCTCCAGATGTCTGTAATATATGATTCCCTTTCTCAGAATTCCCTTCTTCATTTCATTAAGCCAAAGGATGGAACAGGTCTACTGTTATTAATTATGCACCAGCACACGGTTCTTTGTGCTTCTATTCTATCTAGTCCTTTATACGGGCCCCCTTAGTGAATAAACTCTCTTCCAATTCTCCTAATATGAGTAAACCATTTATTTCAGTTAGAACCATGACTGATACTTATCACTGTATAAAAGATATAATGAGACTTGTGTGTTATCTGAATATAGAAATTATGTACATATAAAACGTGTACAACATAGTTTATATTATGATCACATAAATGATATCACATGAAATTTGATGTATTTTCTAAAAGTTTAATATTTTATACCTATATTTAGAAAATATGTCTTCTAAAAAGTAATTGGTCAGGGGACCTGTAATCGCCTATGGCAAATCTGAAAGAGGAGGAAGTTTGAAGGGGAAAAGGCACTTGACCTTTGAACGGGTATTCATTCAGAGGGACAAACAGCCCTGGATCTTGGGTGCAGAGCAGAAGTGTCTTGCTCCAGAATCCACTGCACACGGGGTCACGTTGTGCTTTTTTTTTCTTTTTTTTTTTTCAAGCTGTGCTTGGAGGAGAGAAACCAGGCACCTGCCAGGATCTGGACTGATTCCTGCCCACTGGTGGGTAGGTAGCCTACTCAAGCCCTTTGGGCTAAGAGTATTGAGCAGCAGACACAGCTCAGGCCATTTTCCTTCAGTGATGTCACGTGGGGTGTGCCACGGAAAGGACTGGGCTTCTCTGTCCCAATCCCAGACTGCACAGGCTCCAGGCAGGGACCTTTCCTCTGAAGTCTTCTTTGTGAAGGGCCCACAGCCACCCAAATGGTGCTGGAATCCTTGTTAAATATTTAAACTTCATTTGCCAGCGCAGCAGGGAAGATGCAATTAGGTTTTATAGGAAAAGATGCCTCGGAGGAGACCAAGCTCTTTCTGAATCTGGGAATGCGATTGACTCCCTTCTACTTCTCCCACAAACCTTCGGGAACTCGATAGTTGGGTTGGCATGGGAGACTGGGTAGAGGAGATGCTATAAAATCTACCATGGACATGAAGGAGACTTGACAAGGAGGTAGGCCATGTGCTAAAAAAAAGAGAGTGGAGAGAGGTTGTTATGGATGGAAGCCAGAGGCTGGGATTGCAGAAGAGTCTCTTACAGCTCATCTTACCCCAGGACCAAACCTGCTGCCTTTCACTTGATTCCAGTTCCTGAGGACTCGACAGAAGGAGTAGAATTGCCCCAAGGAATCACCAGGGCTCTGGATCTTTATGGAAATAGATGATCCCATCTTTGTCCTGCAGAGTGGCTGGTGGGTTCAAATCACTGATCTTTTGGTTGGTAGTAGAACCCTGGTGACACAGTGCTTATATTTGGGGCTGATAAGTAACTGTGTGGTCAGCAGTTGGAAACCACCAGCTGCTCCGTGGGAGAAAGGGGAGGCTTTCCACTCCCATGAAGCGTTACAGCCTCAGAAACCCACAGGGGCCGTCCTGTCCTAGAGGGTTGCTATGAGTCGGCGTGGACTCAGCAGCAGTGAGCTTGGTTTGGGTTTGAGCACTTTAACTATTGTGCCCCTAGAGCTTCTCATTCTTCTCATAGACCATTGAAAAAAGTACTAGTTGGAATTTATTAGTGTTTACAGTTTACAAAACACTGTCGCATTCAAGCTCATTGAACTCTCTAAAGACTGATGAGGTCAGATACTTATCAATTGCAGATTAAGTGAAGTTAGAGTTTTGAGAGAATTTTCCCCCAAGTCGCAGAGCTGTAGTCCAGTCTCAATCTCATAGCACTCCTCCCTCGGCCTGTGTCAGACACCTTTTATGGACTCTCTTTTGCCCCTGTGTCTAGTGTCCCTCTATTCCACCAGCAGCTGTCAACTAACACCGTGCGACTGCATCGAGTGTCTCCTACTTTCTGCCCAGGATCTTCTCCTGCTTCCCACTCTGCACGTGCTCCTGAGACACGGACCTGGGGCAGTTAACACTCAAAGGGGGAACTGTTGGCCCAGGAGGCCGGGACCAGGGAATAACAAGTTACTCCTTTCTCTCTGAAATCGACAATTCTGGAGGGCTTTCTTACAGCTCCTGGGTCACCCCAGTAACAGCCTCGCTCTGCTGTCAGCCACGATGACCAGCTTAATAACAAATGCGAGTATTAGCTTTTACTCTTCATGATTTCACTATTTCCTCCCTCTACTTCCTGAAATCGCTTCTCAAAATGAATCGTCTACACATAAGTCTCTTTTTTGCTTCCCCCTGAGTTGAATGTCAGTGTGTTTCAAGCTAAGACCATCATAATGACCCCTCTTTCTATCTGGCCATTAGGTTAGAGGTGGGAGGAGATATAGATAGCTTGCTAATTACTCCCCTTTTATATAAAAGATGGAGACAGACCTTCAGGTTCCTTGAGCTGAGAACCTCAGGATTTGAAATGGATCGACCTTAAACTTAGAACAAGAGGCAGACAGAGTTTAGAGAAAGTGCTTGAGGGAGGAAGAGTCATGTGGCACAGGCATGACGATGTGGTCATAGACAGTCTGAGGAGAAGACCAATAGGTCCCTAGGGTGAGGATCTCATCGTGGAAACAAGTCTGGGACCTTGTTGGGGTGTGAGCCCCAACAAGCTGGCCCTTAAGACAAAGATCTCTATGATAAACCAAGCTCATCACAGTCACCCGGCTTCTTTGTGAAAGCGCAGAGTGCACAAGCCAGGGAGCATTAGAGATGGCTATGGCTGAGAACAGACCAGAACCGACTGGTTCAGGTTCAAGTCCAAAAAAGAAAACACATCTCCTCTTCTGAACTACATGATAGCAGTGTGATGTTGAGTTGGAAAAACAAGGGTCTTTTCCCATGGAGAAAAGAAGCCTGTAAGGTTGAGAGGCTCAGGGAATGGAAACTCCAGGGAGCATTAAAAACAAAACAAAACAAAAAATCAAAGGGATTTTTTCAAAGCTATTTATTTTAATTTTTTTTTATAAAACAACTTTATCCCCTTTAAAGGACTCTCCAGGACAATGCATTTGTCAAATCTGCGATTCTATTCTTGGAAACATTTTTCAAACTCATCTGTTTGAATGGCTGACAGTGCCTCCCTATTTTTTTTTGTTCACTTCTTCAATGTCATCCAATTGCTGTCCTTTCATGTCCCTCTGCATTTGCAGAAACAAAAAGAGGTTGCATGGAGCAAGGTCAGGTGAGTAAGGTGTGAGGGGTAAGAGAGCCATGCTGTTTTTTGCCCCAAACTGGTGCACTGTGTGAGCAGGTGCACTGTTGTGGTGGCAAAACTAGGTCCCTGTCTGCTACAAATCAGGCTGGTTATGCAGTCTTTTCAAAACCTCTATATAGAAAGCTTGATGAACAGTCTGACTTGATGGAATGAACTCCACATGCACTACACATTGACATTTTCATCCATCTGGAAAGTTGATGGACGTTCAGAATGAGGTTTGTCATCAACTGACATTTTACCATTTTATGAAACGAGAAAACCACTCGTACACTTGAATTTTTCCCATAGAGCTATCCTTCTGTTGTGGTCAGCATCACAATAATTTCTGTGGCGATTTTCCAGAGCAGGAAACAAAATTTCACAGCCACATGCTATTCTCTTAAATCAGTCATCACAAAAAAACGAGGTTCAAGCAAAATTGTTTATACAAAAAAATTCACTGTAACCAGAGAGAAGCTTCCCAGGCCATGGCACTGGGTGCACTAACTCAGAGCAAGTTGCTTGATGCTCACCTAGCGGGAAAAATGTGTACAATGAAAGCTCTGCCCAGAGGAGCTTTTGCTGGTGTTTTTTGGGTACCCCCTTGTAAACAGAGGAAGAACAGGCTATGAGCATCAGCCGCCTAGGCGAGAGGTGCTATCTCACATCTAATATAACAAATTGCATAACAAAGCAGTCAGGTGTTTTTTAAAGCCACATATACTAATTATAGTAAATGCAGGTACTGCTATATGCTTTATAGAACTCAGAAAAGCATATAGATTGCCTATAATAAAACCAATCTTAGAAGCCACTGTTGTATGTAATATTTGCAAAAGCAGAATTGCATTCTATAATGTTTTTAATTCATTATACTTTGTAGTTTTCCATGTGAATGTACATTTCCACATTATCCTTTCATAGCTGTAGAGAACTCTGTTATGTAATGTAAGCAGCATTTCACCAATTTGGTGAGCAATTCGGTTGTGTTTCTTTCTTCTGACTATGAGCGCCGCATGACTGACTTTATATCCTTGTCCAATGACACAAAAGCACATTCCAAGACTGGACATTGCTAGCTCAAAGTGGAGAATGTGTATTTTTTACCTTAAACTTTGTCTTGTATCGAGGTAAAATTTTACATATACAGAAATGTATAAACACTAAATATACAACTTGGTATGTTTTAATAAAGGTGTCTACCTAATTTATCCCCTTCCAGAGAAGTTATAAACTATCTCCATCTGTGGTAATTACATAATCTGTTGTCAATCTGAGCATTAAGAGTGAAGAAGTATAGGTTAGCGTGTCAATCAGATAGAAGCCTGATGACCTCACTGGGAGGTGCTAAGGAGATAAATAACTCGCTGGAGGTGGGACACAAGCTCAGTCCCTGTGAGACATTCTTGTTGACAAGCCACATGGCAGCCAGAGCCTTGGAGCTGGAGAAGCCACATGGACACCCCTGTCAGTGCTGAGATCCTTACAATACCACTGGGTCCACAAGACTTTCCATCCACTGGCCTGTGTTCTTCCTGCATTCAGTGTCATTGCATGTGTTGTGTGAGTCTGAAGAAGACTTTATAAATTGGTATCAGACATATGGGCTAATATCAGACTCATGGACTTGATCTGGACTGGGCTGGGATGGTTTTTAATGTACAATTACCCTTTATATAAAGCTTTTGCTTATACACATTTGAGTCTCACTGGATTTGCTTCTCTAGTCTACCCGGACTAACACAGCATCACTTAAAAAAGTTCCTTCACACTTGTTTTTAGAAATCAAATCCATATCTCAACTCTCACTCCCATGGAAAAATGCTGTTCTGATTTCTGTCACCACAGATCCATTTAGTCTGTCCTTGAAGTTCACATCCATGGATCACAGTGTTTGGCTCTTTTGTGTTCATTTTCTTTCACTGCACATAACATTTCTGAGAGTTATCTATGCTGTTGCATGCACCAAAAGTTCTTTCTATTACTTTTATGTCTTATGTAAATTTTATTGCATAGATTGATTTTATATATTCTATTACATGAAAAAGATCACAGTTTCAATTCTCCTGTTGATTTTATACCACATTATCATTATTTTATTACGTTATATGAAAACACCACAGATTGTACCACTACCCCATACACAATTCCAGCTTACAAAGAGAGGGGTGAAGATCCTTGTATCTTTGCCCATGAAAGTAAGAAGTTGGGACTAAGCTAAGAGCCAAGGCGACAGTGATCTAACTGCTCACGGTCCTATTGTTCTATAAGGGTCCCTGAAAGTCCTTGGATGCTTTGGGTCAGAGACACCCCATTTACAACCTCTTTCGTAGAAAGATGTTGGGGTTAGAGCAGAGAACTGGGAATATGCAAGGGCGGGGCTTCTGGATAATAGACTTTCCCCTGTCTGGTAATTTAACAACTCCCATGCTCCAGGGGGCAGTAACTCTAGAGGAGGTCTGTTAATTACTGCCGGGGCCATAGAATGAAATTTCCCCTAGACCCCTGTTTTCTGGGCTGCATTTCATTCCAATTAAAAGTCTAATCCAGTGGGACTCTTTCGTGGCAAATTAACATCATGGACTTTGATGAGCTGATATTTTTAATAGCCCAGTAGTTGGGGGGACCCAGTCAAAGCAGTCACTCGCCTCTTCCTCCTCAGCGAGGTCAACAAAACTCATTCCAGGGGATTTGGGACGTTGGCACAAGGTCAGCCAGAGTAATGAGGAGGACGCAAGTAGAAACTTCATTTAGGAAATGATATTTGCGGAGACTTCAGTCTTCCTTTGATCAGCCCTATTTACGGTCAGCAGTAGCTGAGGCAACTGGGCTATATGATTTTAAGATTTCATTGAAGCACTCGGAGTCTTGTCAGGCACCAGAGACAGAGAGATAAATATGACTGTTTTTATTCTTAAGGAGCTAGGAACCAATAGGGAAACAAGACCCCGACATGCCCTCAACTTACACATACATATGCACCCACCTCCCCAAACCATTCCCAGACCCTTACTTTACCTCTGTTCCTGTAGACTAAAGCTTTCGGTGTGAAATGTTCTAGTTAATAATCTACCTTTCTAAAGAACCTTTCTACTGTGCGTTGTTTTCTGGCTGTGTAACCCAGGTAAGAGTACTTGGGTGGTGAAGATAAGAATGGGATGAATGGAGACAAAGAGCATCATAAAATATCAGGAGCCATGTGATATTTAAGAAATAGCTTGGATAATTGCTCAATTAGCATGACTTGTCATTACTCCCCCTCAAAAAAAAAGTAATAATACCTTAACAGTAAAAGTGCTATAGTGGGTAAAATCCCAAGGACACACGATTCTTTTGCTCTGTGATTTCCAAGTGGAATTTTATCAAGCAATTTTGGTATGCTTCCTGCACCAACACCACGGGGGGTAGAGGAGGGATTCAGAAGAGAAATATTGCTTTAAAAATTACCAACATCTCTTTAGCGCTTATATATATATACATATGTTGTCATCAGGAGTTGAGAAGGACAGTAAGATTGAGAGACTGCTTAGAATTGTAGCTGTCAGAGGCTTCAAATCATTTTAATACTTTTCCCTATTTTTTGAACCAAAGTCTGGGACTTCAGTCTGAAAATCATTTTTCCTCTTGATACAACTTCTGTTTTAAGCCTGTTTCACGAGAGAGGAAGCAGCATTGGCCCCACACGCTGGGGATAAGACCGTGGTAGAGACCTCTATGTAGCTGCCCCTCATCAAAAGAGGCTTAATATTCTAAATAAGCCCATAGAGAATTATAGTTAGATCAAGGGGCTCTAAAATTTTATCCATGAAGCTCTTGGAGAAAATAACGGAATACTTTGCCTTACCCTTACCATCAGAAAAGTGGGGCAGGCGTTGAATAGCTGGGGTATTTTCAGATCCGTCTCTCCATCTTTGCTGTAACAGTTACAAACACGGATGCCCATAACACACTAGGACAAGAAAAAAATGGATGGAACACATGACCACTGATTTCTACACCCTCCCATTGGGCAGAAGTTCCTTCAGAGAGAGCTTTGCTTTACACTGTCTTGCACAGTTGTTCAAATGTGTGATGAATAGTCTTCTACCTTAGACTGCAGAAGCGCTGGTGGTCTAGTGGTTATGTGTTGGGCTGCTAACTACAAGGTCGGCAGTTTGAAATCACCAGCCACTCTGTAAGAGAAAGTGTTATAAAACTTTCTATAAATTCCAGACAGTGTTATAATGTCAGAAACCCACATGGGTAGTTCAACTCTGTCCTATCAGATCACTAGAGGTGGGAATCAATCTGATGACAGGGAGGCCTCAGACTGCCTCCCCCAACAGTTCTGAATGCTTCATGCCTTACATTCAACTAGGTCTATTATCTGCAGACATTCACATGCTTTTTTTTTTTTTTTTTAAATAGCATTTTCCCCCATCCTTCATTCCTGGAAACTGCTGCTCAACTTTTAAGTTTTACTTAAGTCCTCCAGAATTCTGACAAGCCCAATAATTGCTAAGATTTTGGAATAGTCTGTAGCAGGGAATGTGTGGCTGATACGACCAGTGTTCTCTAATATCCCTTAGGATAGTCCTCATCTCCTTGATGATATTACATAAGACCATATGCCATAATGTGGCCAACGCGAAAACTTTGGGGTGGAAGCATTAAAGTACCATGACTAGCTCTCTATCTCCTCCGGTGCTCTGTCACCAGAGAATCACGCATTGTGGATGTTGAAGGTCACATGGAGGCTGGCTGTCCTGGAAAATCATTGAAACAACAAAGTGGATTTTGAATGAGGACCCTTTGTTGTTTCAAGATCCTGAGACTTTGGAAATATGTGTTACTCTAGCATTATTTAGCATATCTTGCCAAATACTGGCTATTAGACTCCAAGTTAAGCATCCTAGTTAAGCATCACTGACTCAATGTCTTCCTTGTTCTACCTTGCATTGCCCATGCATGTTCTTTTATTTCCCACAGCCTTGTATTAGTCACATCAGACAAGTCCTGAAATCCCACTCACTTCATACATTAACGTTGTAACTGTTGCCCCCTTACTGTGCGATATAGATTGGGTTACCTCTCTAAATCATGAAGCTACACCATCTGGAAGTCAGGCGTTTCAAGGTTTCCCTGGCAAGAGGAGATGAATGGCGGAAATGCATCACCTTTTAACTGCCTCCCCTACTACATACACTAGTGTAAGAATGTGTGGCAAGGCATTATAGCTCTTTGCCTAACTTCACAAGGGGAAAGCGAATCAAGATAAGCATCAGCGCAGTGCTGTGTGGTGGCTCAGACATAGCTCCTCTCTCTGCCCTTAAAAAAATAAATTCTAACTATAGTTGTCCTTCCCACAGCACTCTTGACTTCACTGCTGGGGTCGATAATTTACTACAATGGCGCCACAGATTCACAGATCATACTCACAGCTATGGGGCCATTTAGGAAATAGCAGGTGACAATTCAGGATCAGAAATGACTCAAACGATAGGTCTTTGTTGAGGACAGCTTCTCCTCAGCGGTGCTCTCAAGCAGGTCTTTCTTTGGTTCTCTGGCCCTTGGCCTCTTGGCCTCTCTGCCTGCCTGGCCTCTCCCTTTGCACAGAAAATGCTATGAAAGTCCTACTTCTTGCTCTATGGGCCAGCTCACCTACTGCCACCACTTTGTAGCCTGGACTTGTACCATTTTCCTAATTCTGCTATTGCCATATCTCTGCCACCGTTTGTCGATTCGTGGACCACCCTTGGTGCTACAATGTTCTCTCTGGAGGCTCTTGGTGCAAGGTCCTCTGGTCCAAAGGATGCCTCTGCTCCGGGCTCTTCTTTCGTGATGATAGCGAAGCCCTCCGTCGGCTCTCAGATTGGCTTTCTCTTTAAGCCTAGAAGGATGACAAGACTGAGCAACCCTCTTGATAATGCTTAGTGGAACTTACTTGCGTGGTTTTGCCTTCCAAAAGGGTTCCATATACGTTATTTGCCTTGTTAGATAGCTGTCAAGTCCCCTTGATGGGCCTTAAGTACTCTATTTGTACAGTCCCACCTAATCATTGTGTGAGAGTTGTAAGACGTGTCTGGCTAAAAAGGCCATGCGAAATAGTTGGAGGCACCATAGCTATACTTGTTCATTTCCCATTCATGAGAAATAGCTCCAATCTAATTGTGAAGGAGATTGGGAACGTTGAGCATGCTTGGTGTATTTGGTGAGAATCTACCATCTTTTAAGAAAATTTATTTTATTTTATTTTTATTTATAAATTCTTTTATTTTTTTCACGTCTTACATTGACCGCTGTCTCATTTCACCCACTCTTCTGCTGTCCATTCCTCTGGGATGGGGCCATATGTTGATCATTGTGATCGATTCCTCCTTACTCCCTGCCCCCCTTACCCACCTAGGATCGCTGCTTCCCTTATTGGTCCTAAGGGGAGAATCTTGACTCACCTGTTATCTATCTTTTACCGAGGTTTGGTGGCACCAGGTGAAGGATTATATTCTTGATGAGCAGACGATAAGAAGTCAACTTCTTTCTGAATTCCTCAGTTGTCCTCATCCCAAGAAGCTATTTACTGGACATCTTCTTCCTTTGAGCCCCTCTGTTGCTGTCTCCTGTGAGTCACCTCCTCCTCTTTTCCCTCCTATATGAAGATCAATGAATGCTCACGTTCCACTTCTGAGAAACATGTTTTGCCTTCCCAGAAAGAGGCCCACTGACACTCCTCCCTGAATAGAACCATCTGCCACAATCTCCATTCTTAACAAGTTAAATGACCCACAGACGCTTTGAAATTCATTTTTCCAACTGTGGATAGATAAAATTCTACAGCGGCACTCCCCCTCTTTTGCTTCCAACCCAAAGGAGGTTAATAGAGCATTTAGTCTTTCTTTGCTTGGAGCAAGAGTTGACATACTTTGACCACATGCAGACTGCTACCTCTTTTTTGTAAATAAAGTTTTATTGTAATGCAGCAACGCCCAATTTTTAATGTGGGACCATTGGCTGCATTGGGGCTACAATGGCAGGATGGAGTAATTGTGACAGAGAGCAAGTGTCTGACCATCCAAGATCATTTTTGTTGACCTGTGCTTTAGAGCATACTCAAAGCAAGCTTTTCTTCGACTTTCACCTGAAGCTCTCTCCACTGATCTTTCTCGATCTTTGCAAGAGGCTTTGTAGCTCCTTTGCATGCTCTCCTCCGGTGCTTATCTTCTGGTTACTTGCCGAAGTTTCATGAGGGCCAGAGGTATGTCTCTGTGCTTCCTTAGTTCACCATAAACTCACAGATATTGAGCTGATGCCAACGCATGGCCACCCTATAGGACAGGGTAGAAACTGCCCCTGCGAGTTTCTGAGGCAGCAACTCTCTATGGGAGTAGAAAGCCTCGTCTTTCTCCCATGGAGCAGCGGGTGGTTTCAAACTGTCAGCCTTGAAGTTAGCAGCCCCACTCATTACCATTATGCCACTAGTTTTCCTAATTAGTTGACCCCAATACCTACCCAAAGTCTCCCTCGTAAGAAGTGATCAATGCATTTGTTTGAAAGAATGAGCTTAGAAGTTTGACCTTTGAGGTCAGGCCTGGGAAAGTGGCCATCTTTCTCCAATTTCTCCTTGCAAATAGAGGCATTATAGGAACTACTGATGATGGAGGACTATTAGAGTGGAGCTTGCCAATGGAGGCCTGGAGTGGGTTGCTGAAGAATTGAGGTAGAGAATCCTATAACACTCAGGATTATCCTCTGGGGCCTGAACATCCAGAACCCCTGACCAGCAACCTTCAGTGACCTTGGTACAATGATCATTTTCCATGTGCTTCTTGGTAGGAATAAGGCTGGGAAGAACTGACTGTATCATGTTCTCGGCCAGACGCTGGCCCTTGCATTCCGTTCTAGCCAGCGTGGGGGCCACTCTGAGGCCCACAAAGGCATCCTGAGGTGAAAGCTCGGTTCCAAAACGAGGTAGGTCTGCTCTGATGAGAACCACAGGTGTATGAGCACTTCCGGGCGGGCAGGCAGGGATAAAAAGAGCGTGAACAGGACAAACAAGAGGGAGTAAACTGTAACTCTTTGTGGAAGTAGAAATCTGGCTGACCACTCTACGTGGGAGCTGCCAAAGTAGTTCAGTGGGTCAGGCAGTCTCCCGGGGCTATGCCTCTTGTTCCAAATGCCAGGACTGACATTGCAAGCTTGCCTCAAACAGCCCACCAACCTCTAGAAGCTTCTTTGCTCATCCAAACACACATTTTCTGAGCACAAACATGTATCGCATTTATCAGGACAACTTGCCTGTCACCAGAAAATAACGATGAACAAGACAGCCCTGCCTTCCTTCAGGCGGCTTACCCTCTTACACAGAGATGGACAACCTTGGCCAGGACTGGAGACAACTCAGCTCACTGCCATCAGCTCGAGTCGGCCTTGACAGAGCTCCTCAAAGAGACCACGTGAGGGCACAGGGCCCAAACGCACCTTAAGAACCTGGACTATGCCTTACGCCTTCTTTCTGGGACTGAATCACAGGGCGGTCACAGAGAGGCAGAGACAGTTCAGTGGTCGGATTCTCATCTTCCCTGTGGGAGGAGACCTGTATCTGATTCACCTCAGACATGGCCATGACCTGTCGATCAGTGGAAAGGTGTGTGTTGCTATGATGCTGAACAGATTTGAATGGCCCTTCCTAAGAAAACAGTCGAGTTCCAAAGGTCAGCTAATGACAATCCCAGGGGTCATCACGTCCATTCCATCTGCAGTCAATCTTGGATTTGGCCCAGGACTGGGCAACGTTTGGCTCCGTTGTGCCGGCAAGGGCCATGACTCAGAACTGACGACGTGATACCAGCTGACAATATTCTTCGAGAAGAGCTGACATGGAGTTAATATTACCAACCAGAAATTCTGTCTTGCTTGTGAGGAGTGAGCCTTCAAGCAGTTGTCAAAGGGCCCTTATCTGCTTCCCTGATCAGCTCCCAGATTCCCAGGCCTACTTACTCCTGCTTATGCTCCTGTTAATTACACCTAGCATGGTTTGAGGGCTAGGGGAGGTGGAAAACCCATCTCCTCTGCTCTCCCCCAGGCACTTGGAGACAGAAAGTGCACACACGTACACACACAACCCACACCACCCCATCACCACACACACATACACCACCCCACAGAAGAATGCCTGATTGTAATATTTGATTGGCAAGGTATTTGTAAAGCTGGGGTTGTCATAATGTTCCTCTAAAAACATTCCCTGAGACACAGATTCCATGCAAGTTGTAGTAGTTGTTGTTGTTGGTCATTGAATTAATTCCTACTCCTGAGTGTTAGTAGAACAGTGCGCCGGAGGATATTAAAAAGCTGCTTTTTGGAGGTGAACCAGCTGGCTTTTCTTCTGGGTGGACCCGAATTTCCAACCTTTCAGTTAACAGTCAAGCATGTTGACTGTCTACACCACTCAGGGATGTCACAGAGAAGGGAAGAAAGTCCACAGAGATACAAAAGTTGACTGACATTTCATGCTGCAGAGAGACCCTGGTGAGTGGACAAAACAAAGGCCTTAGCATTCTCTCACCCAGGTGTGTGTGTGTACATGCATCATTATGCTAGGGTGTTCATATGACCACTTGTGTTATCTAGTGATTAAAGGCAATTCGTATTGGGTTTTGTTGAGTCTATTACGTTATATGTTCCAGGGTAGAACTGCCCCAAAGGGTTTTCTAGGTTGTAACATCTTTATGGGAATGGATTTCCATGCCTTTCTCCCACAGGGCTTCTGTGTGGGTTTGAACCACTGACCTCTCTGTGAGCAGCCAGATACTTAACTCTTCTACCAGGGTTTTAGGAGTGCAGGTGTTGTTTGTTCTGGTTGTTTTTGTCAGGTGCGACCTTATGCATAACAGAAGGAAGCACTGCCCTGGCCTGGCCTCCGTCTCACAACTGTTGTTGTGTTTGAGCCCACTTTTGTAGCCACTGTTCCAACCCACCTCATGAAGCATTTCCTTCCTCCTCACTGCCCTTTACTTTCCGGATTCCCTTCTTGTTTGCCGAGCCATAATGTCCTTCTCCAGGGACTGGTCTCTCCTGTTAACACGTCCAAGTACATGAGACAAAGTCTTGCCCTGCTCATTTCTCAGAAGCATTCTGGGTGTGTTTGTTCTTCTGGCCTTTTCTATTGTAACTGCAGTATTCTTCGCCAGCGCCATAATTCACATGCCTCCGTTCTTCTTGGGTCTTCCTTATCCAGTGTCCAAGTGTCACATGCAGAGGAGGCCATTGCAAATACCATGCCTTGAGTCAACTGGACCTGACTCACTGCCCTCAAGTCAATGCCAACTCAGAGAGACTCTAGAGGGCAGGAGAGAACTGTTCCGGTGAGTTTCTGAGAATAGAACTCTTCACAGGAGTAGAAAACCCTGCCTTTCTCCCTCACAGGGGCTGGTGGTTTTGAACTGCTGACCTCTCAGATAGCAGCAGAACTCAAAATCATTATGCAACCAGGACCCCTTTGCCCTCCAAATATAGCAATGGTTATGAGGCTCGTGCAAGGCCAGGCACTGATTTATTCTGTTGTCCGGAGGGTCCCTCTGAGTCAGAATCTACTCAACAGCACCGAAGAATGACAATGACAAATATGCACAAACCCAACCCTCTTATTCTGAATCTGTTCCTGTGAGAATCATCCTCCAAAGTGAATTAAATGGCAAGCTCTCTCCTAGTTCATTATAAATGATTCCATTTTCACAAGTTCAAAAAAAAAATCTATCCGGGGTGTGCGCAACTAAGCAGAGAATCCCAATTTGTAATATGTTTGCTGGGATGCCATTTGTTTTTCCCTTCGAGTTAAAAGAAAAAGGTCAAAACATTTTTCATACCTATTATCTACCTCAATTCTTCTAATGAAAATCTCTGATCAGGTAATGAGATACAGCAGAGTTTTAAACAGAAAATATTTAGAGACAAATTGGTTCCGGAGCTTTGGGTCAGAGCAGGTTTCCCTCATACTCCGCTCTTGCCGTGTGCTGTCTGTCAATTCTAATGTATAACCACCCAACGGAACAGAGGAGAACTGCCCATAGGATTTCC
>NW_022107432.1:26520166-26527434 GCF_000313985.2 Echinops telfairi | reverse complement strand
GGACTTGTGGGCTTGGGCAGCATTGGGTTGGGATGTTTTCGTGATGCACATTTTCTTTACATAAAACTCTCTCTTATACATGAGTCTCTGTGGATTTGTTTCTCCAAAGTACCTAGACTAATACAGTGGGTGAATTTGAACCACCAAACTTCAGGTTAGCAGTCAAGCACTTTAATCTTTGCATCACCAGGGCTTCTTTCTACTTCTACTTTAGTGAATCTGAAAAGCAAGAATCAAACCCAAACCAAACTCATTGCCATCGAGCTGATTCTGACTCATCACAATCCTACAGGACAGGGCAGGACTGGCCCTGTGAATTTCCAAGACTGCAACTCTTTATGGGAGTAGGAAGCCCAGTCTTCCTCTCAAGGAGCATCTGGTGGTTTCAGACTGCTGGCCTTTTTGCTTAGCAGCCTAATTTGTTACACGTAAGTTACAGGGGTTGGCACTGCCTCAGAAGCTCATATTGTGACTATCAAAGACTTTCTCTAGTCCTGAGAGAGCAGCCCAATCAAGATGTGAGCCTGTGCAACATTGCTATCAGTTTTCTAATAGGCGGGTCTCTTGACATTCAGAAGATCCACACTATTACTTCATGCCAGAGTAAGAAGACCTTGTGGCACTCTGGGTTATGAATTGGGCTGCTAGCAACAAGGTTAGTGGTTCAAACCCACCAGACATGCTGCAGGAGAAATATGAGACTGTCCACCCCTGTGAATATTTACGGTCTTAGAAACCTTGTAGAGCATTTCTACTTTGCCCTGCAGGGCCACTGTGAGTTATAACGAACTTGATAGCAGGGGATAGGGGGTATGTACCATGGTGGTGCAAAGGGTTGATGTGCTAGGCTTCCAACTCAAAGTTTGAGTCCATGAGAGGCACCTTCACTTTTGAAAAATTAGCCTTTGAAAACTCTAAGGAACACAGTTCTACTCTGACACATAGGGGTCACCATGAGTAGGAATTGATTTGAAGATAGCCAATTCCTTTTTTTTTTAAGCATGAGGGAGTTCCTTCTAGAGCCAAGCACATTGGTTTCATGGTCACTTGGATCGTCAGGGCTGTACAGAACAAATGGAACCTCTCTTGCTCAACCTTCAGACATGGGGCTAATGGTTGTCCATTTGTTGACTATTTCCTGTGTGCCAAATTACCTGCTCAACAGTCTATTCACATCCACCACCATAATCCTCACATCATCCCTTGGCGGTAACTACAAATCTCCATTTTATATACCAGAAAACCAACACTTAGAAAATCAGGGACAATTTCCACGCTCTTCTAGCCTGTAAGTGGTTAGGCTAGATTCAACCCAAGTCTGATTTCCTGGGCCCCATGCCTTATACAAACACAATGCCTTTGGTTCCTGAGCTCCTCACACGATTCTTCATAACCCCTTCTGCTATATTTCTATGTCCACCTGCCTTTCTCTCTCAGGCCCACCCTTCTCTTGTTTCAGTCAATACTGCTCACCTCCAAAAATCCTCTTTTGACTATAACCAGTCAAGAATTTTCTCTATCTGTACCCGTACTTCCTTCATTCACCTTGGAAAGTACTATCATTTCTTCCAAGCATCCCTGGTGCCAGGAGGGATTACGAGTTAGGCTGCTAGCTACAAAGTTAGCAGTTTGACTCCAACAGTTGCTCTGAGGGAGAAAATAATAAAGTTTTCTGCTCCCGTGAAGATTTACAGCCTCAGAAACCCACAGGGGAAGTTCTACTCTAACCTATAGGGTCCCTGTGAGTTAGACTTAATGCAAATGGTTGGGTTTGGGGTATAATTCCTTCCTAATTAGCTCTACCCCTTGAGACCAATTTTGTCCAACCCTTCACTCTAACCCTTACGAGTTCCACATGAGCACCATTAAGCATTCTGGAATTCCTATTCTTCTCAAAAGTAGCCAGAGTTTGTTATGATCCACACAGTGGGATGCTTTGGTATAGTGAATAAATCACAAGTAAACATCTTCTCTGCTAAGATCTTATAAACATCTTGAGCTAAGGTTCCTCTGCCTTCAACAATGATATCCCCTTGTTCCACGTCCTCTTCCAAATCTGGCCTGTGCTTCTGGCAGCTCCCTGTCAATGTACTCAGCAACCTTTGCTGGGTGATCTTCAGCAAAATTTTGCTTGCATATAATTTGTTATATAATTTGAGCATTCTGTTGGGACGGGTACACATATGGATCTCTCCCATTCCATTGGCCAAGTAGCTGTTTCCCCAAATGTCCTGGCATAGATGAGTGGGTGCTTCCAGTGATTTATCAGCTTGCTGAACCATTTCAACAAGTTTGTAAACTGTGCACGAGTTAAAATCAAGAAAAGTGTGTACCAGGGTTGTATCCTCCCACCATAATGATTCAATCTGCATGCTGAGCAATTTACCAGACAAACGGGAGGATCTGAAGAAGAATGAGGCGTCAGGGTTAGAGGAAGGGTCGTTAACAACCTGCAGTATGGGATGACACAACGTTGCTGGCTGAGGGTGAGGGCTTGAGGCGCTTGGGGATGAAGGCCCAGGATTGCAGCCTTCAGTGTGGATGACGACTCAATGGCGAGAAGACCCACATCCGCACAACTGGACCAGTAGGTGACAGAGTTTGATGCCCCTTACTTGCCCTCTTGAGCTGCAGGCTGCACAGGGCAGACAAAATGGTTTGTCAATGAGGACACAGATGGCTTAGGCTTTGCAAGCCATAGTGTCTCATTCAAGTGACAGCAGAGAACCTCGCTTTCTTTTCCATGCAGCCTGGCATACCTTGCTATCTTGGGGCAGCTTTTAATGCAGGATGCATAACCCTTCCCAACTTGGTCTCCTAAACCCTGGGGTCCGGAGCCCTCATCACCATTCAGGGTAAACCTTGATAGAGATGCATAGTTACTAAACCAAGAGGAAATTAGGAGGACCCTGTTATCAGACATATTCCTTTTGTGCCTCAAAATACACTGTACCTTTCTACTCTCTACCCAAAAAGATTGGGGTAACACCAATAGGGTCTTCTGTGGTCTGGTTTCTGGTTGAACTCATCCACAAGGAGACACAGGGCAGATCAGATAAAGGGAGGGAGAGCAGAGAGTTTACCCCACTGGTTGTCTCCCTGGGGGTTACAGACAGCTGACTGTGCCCCTTGGCCACAAGTCGCTGTTCCTGGCAAAGTTCATGTTCTTTAGGACTCCCACCCTGGGTTCTGGTCATTTCTCCCCACTCCCACCCCACCCCCTTCATTCCTTTGGGCTCAGGAGTGCGACCAGCCTCACTGTTCCCCCATAACCCCACCCCTACCTTTGAAATGAACTCCTGTTTGAATGATCCAAATTTGAGTGTGCCACCTGTTTCCTGTGGAGACCACATGGATCCAGACCCAGAAAGGTGAGCTATTGCTGGGTTCCACTGGCCCTAGCATTTGTTAGAACCAGTTTCATCACCTGATTCTGATCTATGTGATGAGAATATGTCATCTGTGTACCCACAAGGAGCCCCAACCAATGGGGCACCCATTGGGAGCTTATGTGTGGTGACACAGTCGAAAGTAAGTCCTGGGGGGGGTGTCTCAGGAGCAGAGGTCAAGCCATGTCTCAGCATTATTCCCACCAGGCCAATGAGCCCCAGAATCCCAACCAAATGGGATCCTGAGGCTCTGGGATAGTCTGGACTCCAGTGCCTCTGGAGATGGTGTAGCTCAGTGGCAAAGGGCACTTGCAATTGGGGTATCTCACCAACCAGAAGAAAAGTCCCTGTGTGGTACAAATGGTTGAGCTTGACTTCAAGCTGAAAGATTGGCTCTTTGTACCCACCCAACAGGGCCCTGGAAGGCCTGGCAATCTGACTCCATTAAGACAGCAGGCTAGAACATCCTATGGAGTGGTTCTACACTGTAACACATACAAATGGACGGACTCAATGGCCATGGATTGGGTGTTTGGATTTTGCTTTTATTCAATCTGGCCAATCTCCAAATGCCTTCCCAACTAGAACTGGGCCCACACAATAGGCAATGCGAGTGTCCCCTATCCAGACTACCTCTCAAGGAGACAAGTAGCATGCTGATGAAGTAGCAGGTCCTTGGGGCAGGCACAGGGGGCAGAAGCAAATGGACCTTGGAGTTTAGTTCTGCCTTGCTGCACAGCCTCAGCTTGGGCTCCTACAAATGGAGAAAGTCAGACTGTGCCTGTAGGAGTCCTGACATGATGGTAACTGCTCCCGGGCTCAAGGTGGCCATTCCTCAGCTGCTGGCCAGATGCAGGCTCTAGCCCAGTTCTCCTGATCACAACACCTCTTCAACAGAAGTGGGATTCCACAGGAAGCTGGGTGATCAGCTGAGAGCCGAATCCCATCAGAGACGCTCACGGATGAGGGGAGCAGTCCACAGCTGCTCCATCACAGGCCTTCAGATCCACACTTGTAGATAATCACAAGAAAACATGTAACCAAGGAAGGGGAAGCGTTCTCCCCTCCAGAAAAAGGGGCAGTGTTGCTTAGTCTCCATTGTTGCTGATGCTGATCTAATTACCTAGATCCTTAATGTGCTCAGTGCTCAGTAATCACCAGCTCGGTACCCAAGGAGGATCCCCATGGGTCACACTGTCTTGATTATAGTGTCTGAGTCTGGCTGCCTTGGGGAGGAGAGATGAGGTGTGGAAGAGGAGACGGTAGGCCCACAGAGGAGGCTGGAGTTTGGCTTTTGCCAGTCCTTTAGTAGGGACCAGTTCCTACTAGACCTTGACACAGACCATTCAGAACTTAGGTCTCATAGACACAAACCACAGTGGTCTCTTAGGACCCCTTTGTGAGAACACTGAGGTCTCCAGGGATCCAGGGGTGCTCACTCATGGAGCCAACACACATGGGGCCCCAAAGCAGCCCCATTCTAAAGTCCACTAAATCCACATCTGAGAGTGGCGCATAGAGTGTCTTAGATACAGAGATGCACTATCTAGGTCCGTTCCCGGAAAAACTGGAGGGCATGCCATCTGGCAAAATGTGTACTCAGTGACAGAGTGGGCTGAGAGTACAAAGGCCCGGCCATCTGAACCAACACACCACCCTCAGATGGACTATAGGGGCTTCAAAGTACCCCGACAGGTGGACCAAAGACTTGTCAGGTCAGCATCACAGCTCAGCTTCTTTCTCTGGCCTGCCTGTTTTCCTTGTCCACCTTCTTTCTACTAAGAAACACTCTGAACCCCAAAGACTGCTCCAGCATATCCTTTGATAGACTAAGAAGACATAACCCCATCCTCAAAGCAGCCCCATGCCTGTTGGGGTTGAGCCTCAGAATGGATTTCATTGAATGAAAGCAAAAAAAAAAAAAAAATGATTCCAACTCAAGAAAATCTGGATGGGATGCAAAATTATGCAAAAGCACCAGAGGCAACTCAGAGTGAATGCCGTGACAGTGGGAACAGTGATTATGCCGCAAGTCTGCATCCATCTTGAGAACTCATCTTGGGGCTGTGGTGCACAGCATCACCCCAGCACCCCTCTGGACTGAGCATAGCCTGCCGCATCTGTGTTACGGGGACAGCTGCCCAGAGAACAGGCCAGGCCCGCATGCGCCTTGGGCAGGACCCCGTCTAGTCTCCCTGGATCATCAGCCAGCTCCCCACATGAGAACCTGGTTCTGACTCACTCAGGCATGGCCTCATGAGCCTCCTGTTGCTCTGCTCCCTGAGACGATGCTCTTGTCACTGAACTGTTTAATCACTTCACTTAGAGCTGCATCATTTAGCATTGCCGTGGAGTTTTCCTTGACAGCACACAGGGGGGAGCCGTACAAAGAGCTGACACATGGGTGCCACCGGAGACACAGTGACAGCACTCAGAAAGGTTCTCGGCACATCTCACAGGGAGCATGAGGTGGATAGGCACATCACATTTCCCCCCAGCGTTCTACATTCCTACACATGTATAACAGTTCCTCTCACCCCCTCCCTCCGATCAAAGCAACCAGCGTCACTTGTACTCTCTACACCCCGAGGCACAGAACAGTCTAGAGCTCAGGAGTGAGGAGTATGTGTAGATGTACCGCTGCTTTGGGGTTTGCCCCGGTGCTCTGCCTTGCTCTGCATGCAGAAGGCTGACCAGTGTGGACTCCATGACCTGGCCTCCTTCACTGTCACAAGTTGGTCTTATGAAAGAAAGTATGGAAATGCAGTGTGAGATGCAAGATGTTTATAAGGTATCAACAGGCAGGAAAGAATAGGAGGAAGAAATCACACTGTGATGAGGACTCCATCAAGCCTCGGGAACCGAGCAGGAAGCTCTGATGCAGGTCTTGTCCATGTCAGTGTCCTGCGTTAGGTCAACGTGTTCTTGTTAGCTGCTGTCTACTCATAATCCAACTCATGGTAGCGCCATACCCAAGGAGTGAAACGCTGTCCGCGGTCCTGAACCGTTGCATGCTCCATTAAGGACGGGATCATTGTGAGCCATAGGATTGTCAATGTCTTGGATGGGGTGGTAGATCATCAGGATTGCCTTCCTCGCTCATCTTAGTCTGAAAGATTGACTTCAGCATCTCAGTACCTTGCAATCCTCCGCTGAGAGATGGGATGGTGGTAGTACGTGAGGTGTGATGGCCAGGAGTCAACTCTGGGTTTCCTGCATGGGAGGTGAGAATTGAACCCCTGAACCAACTTCCTATTGCATCAACAGATATGGCCCTTTATATGCTCATCTTGCTCAGTTATTTAATGCAGGTTGCTTCAAGTCGAATGTGACCTTGGTGAATGGCTCTCTGCAGAGAAGCAGTAAGACTTTGATTAAGATGCCACACATCTACCCCTTCTACATTTGTCCTAATGGATGAGCCCGACTAAGAGGCAGAGAGAGAGAAAATGAGTTTGGGTGTTTCTTTTGCAGGCTATTTTGATGGTAGGCCCAATTTGGAAGCAATTGATTTTCCTTTCAAAAGTCACAACCCTTGCTGGGTGACACCCCTGCCATGACTACAATACATGCTGAGTTCCAGTAATAATATCCTTCCCTCGTCCCCGGAGGTCCTGGTAGTGATAACTGCAAAAAACCACACTCATGGCCTTTGAGCCAATTCCACCTCATAGCAACCCTCTAGGACAAGGTAGAACTGCCCCTGGGGTTTTCTGAGGCTAACGCTTTGTGAAAGTAGATCGCTTAGTCTTTCTCCCACGGAGTGGCTGCTGGTGGTTTCAAACTTCTGACTTTGCAGTTAGAAGCCCCACCTGTAACCACTACCTCACCGGAGTACCTCAGTCATGATAACAGCTCTCCTCTGTTGCTGCTTCACTA
>NW_022107432.1:26506038-26519313 GCF_000313985.2 Echinops telfairi | reverse complement strand
CTCCTCTCCCTCCTCCTCCTGCTCCTCCATTCCTTTCTTGCAGTGTTAAGAAGCTAGGTCACTGTTTATGTAGCAAGGATTCAGGATATGCTTTAGATATTACATTTCCTAGAAACAGACCCTGAGATGATACTGTGTACATGTGATTTATTAAGAAACGAGTAAGAGTGTCAGGGAAGGAAGACAAGGAAGGGCAGCAGGGCCAAGCAGGGGTGTGGTTACAGATGAAGTCCAGCAGAGGGGAGCTTTGGCCCCACCCTACAGGAAAGGTCTGTAGTGGAAGTTAGGTCTCTGTGCTCCTAGAGTACTCTATTACAGCTTAAATTCTGAGCACTCTGTTTGCAGAAGTCTATGGAAAACAGTGGAAGCCCAACATTCATTTTCGGCATGTACTCATGGATTAAGCCTCCATGGAAGTCCTTCTGACCACTCACCAGAGATGTGAACAGACTTGTCTTCATGCAGAGTGCATGGAAAGTGCGTTACCTCAGCCCTTCTGATCAGCCAAAGTAGGGGCAGTCTATTTTAGAGGTTTGCCTGGGTGTGTTCTTGAAGGAGATTGCCATACCATGGTCACATAGTCCTGAGTCATGCCCTGAAAGCGCTGGACCAATCTTGTGAGCTTTTCTGTCTAACACAAGGTATGTGTCCCAACCGTGGCGTTGTTCCAACTTCTGTAGTCCCACGTTTCAATGTGATCTATTGATCTTCTACCAATCACGAGTCTGTGACAGTTGCCTTTGCCCTCCCATGTGTTTTTTATAGTCTTCCATTCTCTGTAAACCCTTGGATGATATTATGCTCTTGTGCATTATGGCCTCATTGGGATGATGTGCTTTTGGCCTTGTTTTTGTCTTTGTTTGAGACATAATCAACATCCTTCTTTAGTTATATTTTAGATTTGGTGTCTTCTTTTGTACCCTAAACTAATCCAGAGATAGAGAATCCCCTCTTTTTTTTTGTCCTTGTTGGGGACATTCTTTGGCTAAGGACTGTCCCAGGGACACACACGTCCTGGCACCTTTGGCTCCTCTACTCATGGAGAATTTGGTCTAGAAGTCCAAAGCCAGTCCTCCAAAGAAGAAGAGGCCTCTCTGCTGGCAACTGCAGGCAAAATCACCCCAAAGCCGGAAGAGATGCAAGGACACAGTAAAAGGGATGTGAGGAGCTAGATGGAGCGCTGAATGTCCACTATACTTTGGAGCGATCTTTTTCCTTATAAAAGATCCTTTGATAAACCTTTGCAATTTAGAATTTAGGACAAATGCTCAGGTGTTTCCCTGGGAATCAACTTGTAACATGACATTCTGCAAATGAGGACTTACTAAAGGGCTGCTACGTCCTTTTATCTTGGCATATAGGGAGAGTTTGGAGATTTAAGTGAGGCGATCTCTTTGAGACATCTAGTTTAAGTCCTTGGGCTCTTGACACAATATCGCTGCTGCTTCTCACTGAACTAAAAAGGAGGAATTTTGGAAAGGAAAATGAAGTCCCTAAAATAGGAATTTCTGAAAGAGGGACATTCAGGATGGAAGTCAGGGGTCAAAGTGACATTGGATAAGAGCTGAGTATTCCCTTGGACCCATGAACATTGTGCTTTGGAAACAGTAGGTGAGCCCAGGAATGTGAATTTTAAAAAGCGTTCACTTTGGTATTCCAACACGGGATCCCATTGCAGCTGCACCTGGACCTGGATGGAAAAAGCAACCAAGATCATCTTCAGTAGAACCACCCAGTGGATACGAAACAGCAGAACGGACAGATCCAGCAGGGCTGACCTTCTCTCAGACAGCCCCACATAGCTCAGTGCTCTGGGGATACATTTGAGCTGACCTGAAGAGGTAGATACTAGATTTCCTAAAGAAAAATAGGTGAGTCTCAGGGAAAGTCATGGGTAACCTTAGAGCCGGAATTTAAGGACATGGAGTCCTGACCCGCCCCGCCCCCCACCACCAATAACTTCTCATAGTAACAAACCAAACACAGAAACTTCATTATACACAAAAGCAACAGGTAAAAGTGCAACAGGCAATTTACTTATACAAACACAACCAAAAAAGCCAGATTAAAGTTAATTATCCCTTACACACCGTATAAGTAATCTATTTACAGTTACATTTAACCAGCTTTGTTGCTGTGAAGAATACCGCTCATGTACAGGTGTGGAGGGATGATTTGTATATTTTTCACATATTCACTGAACACAACACCATGTCAACACAGAAAGATGAAACTTGAAAAAGATTTCATTGGAAATCCCTATATAATCTTCATTTTTGTTACTCGTTTGGAAAGTGGTCACCTGAAGAGAAGAATGTGTCGTTCTGGCTTGTGAATTACGCAATCACGCACCCAGCCTAGACTTTGTTGAACACCAAGTCTCCTCCATTCCTCTTCAGACATGATATGGGTTTGGGGTACTTGTTTTGAAAGTTTTCTGGGTAACATGACATACTGGTACACATAATGTTGATTGGAGTATATGATAGGTAGGTTTGTTGTGCCAATCTGGCCAATGAATGCATGTGAGATTGGTTGAAGGGTGGAGAGATAAGTAGCTCAGCGAACCTCACCTCCCTTTCTCTTGCTTTTTGATCATCGCACCAGTGTGCGGCTGCCTTGCTCGTTCTGTGCCTCCATTTGCAAGCTACGCTACTTGTGGGACACCTAACCCGTGGACTGTGTCGCTGTAACTTTAGCTTCCTTCAAGACCTGCTTCGCCACACCATTGGACTGTACATCTCTTGAGCTCGGGACTGTTGGACCCTGTCATCTGGTCGACTCTTGGTGACCTGCCTTGCTCTTTGCTGTCTGTGGCCGGATAGCCTGAATGGCTCTACGGAGGACTACCTGGTGGCTCTCAAGACTTGAAGGACTGCCAGCACACTAGCTGTCTCACGGAAGTGAGTTGCACTGAGCTATTTGTACTTCTTTATAGATTGTTTATTTCTCATGTTATCTATCTATCTATGTAAATATATAAAAAACATTATTAGTGTCCTGGTTTTGTTTCTCTAGAGAACCCTGTCTAACACAGAGTACTTGTGCAAATAGAATGCTTGCTTGTGAGCCATCTTGCCAGAAGCGCAGCGGGTCAGGTGGGTAAGGAAAGTGCATAATGAGACCAGCAGCACCAATGTCCTCACTAGGTAACAGCACCCACACAACGCTGGCGCTCCCTGTGTATCGCAGTCCAGGCACCAATTCTAGCACACAGATAAAGACATCCTTCACAATTCAGGGCCAGGACATTATGTTCCCATAGACTTTCTGCCCAATAATCTTTAACAAGATACTTCCTAGTCTCTCCTTTCTTCCGCTTAACTGAACTCCCAGCTGAACATCTAGAGTTAAAATGTTGCCTCTCCTTTAAGGCTTGGGTTTGTACAAGGCTTCAGCCCACCCCAGTCCTATCATCATTTATTCCATCATTCATGTAAGCATCTTAAAAAATCTCCTTTTTCTTTTTGAGATAAAGCCCCCAAAATCCAAACTCGCTGCCATCGAGTTGATTCTGAGGCACCCTATATGACAGGAGAAGTGCCCTGTGGGTTTCTGAGACTGTAACTTTTTACAGGAGGAGAAAACCCAGTCCTTCTCCTGAGGAGCTCCTGGTGGTTTTGAACTACTGACCTTGCACACCACATAACCACGACTCCACCGGGGTTCTTTCATTTTAAGATATGTACCATTATTTCTCTTGAATAGTAGAGTGCTAGTTGTTCTTCGTTGTAAGATATAAAAAGGCAGAAAAGGAGGAGCCAAGAGAATAGCCTTTGCCTTGAGTCTGCCCCTAATGGGCTGCCACTGTAGCAATCATCTGAGAGCAAGTCGGTCCTTGAACCTCAACTATCTCATCTGAGAACCCGCCTCATAGGTTTGTAGAGGATTCAAAGAATTCACGCTAAATCCATAGAGCTTTGAGGTGGTCGTAGGGTAGCCCTAAAGACAACATACTTCTAGCAAACCCACCTTCTGAATTAAGTCTCTTCAAAGGAATGGAGTCTGACATTAGTCATCACAATAATAAGAAAATAATAATAAGTATTATCAATTATTAATTAATCATTTATTTTTATTATAAATGATTATAATTTTATATCATAAATAATTATAATTAATTAATTATTAATAATTATAATAATTATTATTAATAATAAGAAAATAATATTTTTCTTAAAACTGAGTAAAAGTGCAAAGAGTACATGGGAGTCTTCTGTTTATTGAGATATTTTAAATATTCTCTCTATGGATCATCCTCACTATTTGTCAGAAGGGAGTTACTCCCTGAATTCGGTTGAATCTCCAAACTAAACTTCACCTGCTCCAGTACTGCTGCCAATGGACTTTATGGCCCTACTCTGAATAAGTCCCAAGAGCTTGGGGGAGGGCAAAAGGACTAAGGGAGGCTTGAAGAAGTCACCGAAGATATGGGGGCTGTGGGAAAAGTATGGTGAAGGCATCAGGGGGTCCCAGGCTATCAAAAAGATCTTAAAAGCTTGTCTTAAAAAAATAGCCAGCCATCTAAGTGAGATGTCCCCTAAGTCCACACAGAGGAAGCACACCAATCAGAGTGATCAAATAATCAATAAAATTCTAGATCATAGATGGAGTTTAAATTCTGAGCACTTGGTTTGCATTAGGCTATAAGTGAAAGCCTAAAATTCGTTTACAGAGCCCCCATATGGACTAAGTCTCCGCTGAATTTCTCTGGTCCATTGACCAAAGATATGAGTAGTCTTGCCCCAGAGTGCATCAGAATTTTGATTGCTGTAGATACAGTTAGGGTAAAATTAACATCTTCCCACAAGTTATCCTTTAAAAAAATTTTTTTTTCCTTTTAACCCATTCTCAGCTTGTCCTAGTTTTTATTTATTTCTAACTTTTGGATTGAGGTTCTACTGTGTGTTTTCTTCTGTTGTAGTTGCTCCTTTTTGTCGCTACTGTTGTTTCTTTTTAAATTTGAATGATGTTCGCTGTTGAAACTCAGGATAGGGAAATCTATAGAGACAGCAAATCGCTGGATCATTTTGTAGGGTTAGAACAGGAGAGATTGGGGAAAATGGGGAGCTAACAACAATGGATACATGGATGAAGAAGATATTCTAAAATTGATTGGAGTAAGGAATGCACAACTCTCTTTAATATACTTAACCACTGAAGTGTATGAAACTTGAATTATATGTCAATAAAACTTTATATAAGACTGAGGGAGGAACAGGCAGAGGTGAGGGACCTGCATACATTTGTCATTTGATCTTACTACACTAGCAACTATCTGCTAAACGTTAACCATGTGTCTTACATATGCATCCAGGGCTGCAGGCTTTGAGGAACATATGTCATATGCCTAGAGATCAGAATCCACCCCCCAAAAATGTATCCTTCATAAAAAAAGGAGTCAAAATTGATGGGAGTCCTCACAAGACATACATTCTGAGGCAGTCACTCAATTACATTATTTTGAAGACAAAATGTTGTTTGGGGAAGACACAGTAAACACACAAAGACTTCAATCAATGTCAGAGTTGGTAAATGAAGTGTGTGGTTGGGCATGGACTCCCCCACAATCACATCAATACAGTAATTATTCGTGTGTGTGTGTGTGTGTGTGTGTGTGTCTTAGGTCCTCACAAAGCAAATTTCCAATGTCAATATAAACAAGCCTTTAAAAGACCACTTTCAGAAGCAACCCAGTATGTAACAGAGTAGGAAAATAGATTACCCTTGGAGAAATGGGGGACAAGCCTGATAGCACATCACTTCAATGGATCCTTGATGTTGGGATCAAGTTTTCCACAGTGGAAGATGACGTAAGTCATATTGTCTGTCATCTGACTAAGAAAGAGTCTAGACGAGCTCTGACCATAAATGAACTCACATGTCGCTAGTGATGATAACACACGTAGAGCTTTGTGAAGAGGAATGAGACTGTTTTGTAAAATATGAACAGAAAAGGGGCATCATTCTAAGAAGTCTACGTGTGATGGCTTTCAATGACTGTATAACCAGATCAATTGGACATCAGACATGACAGTAGGTAAACTCAAGGTGTCAAGGAAAGGTTCGCATCTTCTCACGTAGGTACTCGCTTATCTGAATGGAGACCGGCATGCCTCTCTCACTCCTTCGTTCCCTTTGGGCTGCAGGATGCCCCGACTACTCCAACCCTAGCTTCTGCCTTCACCATCCAGTTAGCTCCAGAGAAGCAGCGGGGGGAGTCATCTCCAATCGAGGAGACCCTAACGCGGGCCTGTTTTAACTGTAGATGGTTGCTAAGTTTCATTTCTCTCCTCGGACCTTTCCCTTTTGCCCAATCCTTTAGCACGTGGGTTACGTTCTTCCAGCTTCCGAGGAAATGGGCTCTCGCGTGAACTCCTTCGGCGCTCCAGCCTCAGCTCCAACGTTCCAGAGGATCTGCCACCAACCGCCTCTCATTACTCAACTAGCTGTGGCTCCTGGCGAGGGGCAAGGCTCAAACCTCACCTGCGTTTTCTAAATCCCCTCGTTTATTGCTTCATTCATGTTCCATTGTTATTTCTCCTCACACATCTCCTGCTTTTCTTCCTGTGGCCCTCTCCCTTGACCTATTAGAATACCTACCCCTCCTCCCTCAGTAAAAAAGTAAGAGCAGCCCTCCCCTTAAAGCCCTGGCTCCTACTTGTCACCAGCTTTCTCCCCAGTTAGCTCTGAAAAGTGTCTGGACACTAAAACTGCACATTTCAGAAACACAACCCAAGCAACATGGAGGACAGAGACTCACATGAATGGCGGGCCATCCTGGCTCTGATAAAGCTCCTGACACAGGTCAGGCCTTGCTCCTCTAGGGATCACACCGTCAGAGAGTGTACCTGAAAAATGTAAAAGGGGGTGTTCTCCAACCTGGAGACACTGGCCAAGGCTCTCGGCACAGCTGTGCCTTCATCCCAGTGCAATGAGTTGTCCTCAGTGACGGATAGCAACGAACACGTTCTCCCCAAATTCCTCCTCACAAGCTGGGTATGTGCCTTACTGCCTGTTACGGTGAAATTACAAACTGATGGCTGATACACAAGCACTGGAGAACAAGAGAATTGAAGAGCTGCTAATTCTCCCCTCATGGCTCTTCAATAGACACCTGATGAGGGAAAACCATCTCAATGAGTTCTGCCCAGCCCAAATAGTGCTAATTGAAATGATCAAGATCATTAGGGCTAGACCAGAGGATGTACACTGGTACAGATAGGAACTGGAGATCCAGGGAATCCAGGGCAGATGATCCCTACAGGACCAGTGGTGTGAGAAGCGATACTGGGAGGGTAGAGGGAGAGTGGGTTGGAAAGAGGGAACCGATTACAAGGAACTATATGTGACCTCCTCCCTGGGGGACGGACGACAGAAAAGTGGGTGAAGGGAGATGTTGGACAGGGCAAGATATGACAAAATAATAATTTATAAATTATCAAGGACTCATGAGGGAGGGGGAAGCGGGGAGGGAGGGGTAAAATGAGGACCTGATGCCGGGGGCTTAAGTGGAGAGGAAATGTTTTGAGAATGATGAGGGCAATGAATGTACAAATGCGCTTTACACAACTGATATATGTATGGATTGTGATAAGAGTTGTATGAGCCCCTAATAAAATGATTTTAAAAAACCAAAACAATAGACAAATCCCTTTTCTAAGCTTATGCACTGGCGTGATATGTTAATGATATTTTTGGAGTCCCGCTAATCCTGATCAATTCATGCGAAGGAAGCAGAGCACAGAGAATCATTTACCACTGTCAGTGCTCTTTAGAATTACGTGCATGATCTTTATTCCAGGGCTCCACCGGTTCTCTAAACATAAAGATACAAGGTTTAGAAGCTAAAGATAAGAATCAATTTATTGTTGGAGAAACAGTTCCTCCTTATCATGATAGAAATTGCTAGAATACAATGGAAACAATAGAACACACCAAATACCGTTGGCAGATGCACAAAATACTGCGAAAGAATTGAAGCAACAAGGCTTAGAACAAATTACAGTGTGGGAGGTTGCTATACAGCTGGATGAAAGTATAAATGTTTTCAGCATGTCTCATCTTGTGGTATCTGCCAGATTCTATTTCCAAAATGATATGCTAGACCTCAAATTACTTTGTGAGACACAGTCAACATTAAATGACCCCTTCATGGAAAATATAAGTGGAACCTCTGTTTTGATAGCAGGACAAGTGTACAGATAGTGCGTCAAGGTGCAATTCCCCATCACAGAGAATTGTCAGGAGGAAACAGAATGCCGGGTGTACACAGTACTCTCAGATGTTATTGACAGTGCTAGTTTATGACTTTAAACCATAGTAGACTCTTCAGATATCTCGTTATTAAGAAAAATTCCACCTCTTCCTATCTCATGGAGCAAGGGAGAAAAATGAACCTAAAGTTATTCACTTTTCTTTTCTAATTTAATCATTTTATTGGGGGCTCATACAACTCTTATCACAATCCATACGTACACTTGTCTTTTCAAAATGTCACCTATTTCACACTTGCTGAATGACAGTGGTATGTTGTCTTAGAGAGATGAGTCCAAGGGAAAGTACAAAGTACAGTTGCAACAATGATCAGGGGACAAAATACTCCTGTAAGATAAACTCACGAAAACGCAGATTGTTGGACATCTTGCCAAGGCAGTGAGTCCTCTTATTAGACTGTGAAAGTCACTGTTGAGGTCCATCCACCGATTATGCAAAATTCTTTATCGTTGAGACTCTTCCGAAAATTCCCCTCTTCTCTGATGCCAATCAGTTGTTGCAAGCTAATTGGAAGGTGTCATATTTTCTACATTTCTAATCAATTAGTCCCCAAACTCCTTACATGATTTGAAAACGATATTTTTTTTTTAGCCCGCCTTAAAATCTTCCACATACAAGCATGTAGTCTTAGTAGATTTCAGACCTGGTTTACAAGAACAAAATCTCAATCGTGGCAAGATATCCAACAATCTCCTTTGACTGGGATCCATATGTGAAAGAAAGTCCTGCAAAACTGCTTGGTCGCTGGGGCATTGCTCCAGCTTCGCTTCTACCTCCAGAAGGACCAACCTTCCCGGGCAGCATGCCACTGTGATTCAACAAACCCCAGAGCAATTGGCGTTTTGAATAGACAAATGCATCATTTTACGTTCAGTGAACTGTTTTTGGAGGACACGAGTGACTGATGGGAGATGGAAGGTGAGGGACATTTCCCTTTTTCTTTTTAGTTATCAGGGGACCCAGGGTATTCTAAAGGGCCCAGGTGAGGGCCACTGTATGAAAAGTGGGACGTGTGCAAGGAAGGACGATAGAAATTCATGGTCACCAAGTCAATTCCAATTCAGCGCAGCCTGCCCGTGGGGCAAAGTAGAACATCCCTTTTGGGTTTCCACGATTTTAAATCTCAGTGAGAGCAGATGGGCTCATCTGGTGCATGTGAGCATCTGACCTTGTGGGCAGCAGTTCAAGGTGTCACCCACTACACAAGCAGGGACCTCTTGAGGCGTAAGTCCAACGGCCATGGGGTCAATTCCGATGCATAGTGACCCTTCAAGGTGGAGTAAACTGCTCCCTAAACTGTTCCAGGGGGGCTGTAAATCTTTACTGGAGAGCCTTTCAGCTTTCTCTGACATGATAGGACATGACATGGCATGACATGACATGACATGGTGGATTCGAACTGCTGACCTTGCACTTAGCAGCCCGATGTCCAACACATAACCCATTATACTATCAGGACTCTTTGGGGATAATATGGTGGGGCATGCTTTAGAAAACGCAGGGGGAGTGTCAGCCCTGAGCCTCACACAGGGCCATGTGTAGTAAAGTAAAGAAGTGGAGGTGGGGTGGCAGATGCTAAGAAACTTGGGCGCTGAGGTTGGCGAGCTGAAGGAGCTCATGCTGCGGTCCATTTCTTCAGAAGCAGGAGGCAGGGGCATGGGCTGAAAGACAGAGAAGGCTGAGGCGAGAAACCAGCTTTGCAATAGCGTGCAGTTAACAAAGGCACCGGAGAGATTATTCACTGCACGCCTCCTCTAAGAGCTATCTGGATGAGGAAGATAAAAGCTAGTGGTGGGAGTAGTCAGGACCCTGTGGCTAGAGAGAATAGTAAGGGTGGCATCTTTGTCTCCCTACAGACAAGCAAGTATCCCAAGTGCCCCAAAGAAGTTGATACCAAGCACATGTCACTTCCCTTTCCCAGGGAGAAGATGCAAGCCTTTCCTGGACTCCTTGAGTATATCTATGACTAGGGATGCCAGCAAATGGTCTACTTGATCTGCTTGTGCATACATTAAAATCACCCCATGAAGATGTTGTAGAAGTCATGTTTTATTCTGTCCACAGTTTATAAAATAGTCTCATTGCACTCCATTTGCGGATCTTACATTAATGTTCTCATTCCTAGGGACAAGCTGAGTCGTCGTTCCCCCCCCCCCCCTGTGTTCACCTACTCTTAGTCACATGATAGATATGATTACTAAAGTTAGATACAACTGCTGGAAATTCGATGCCTTCTCCTCCAGTTCTCCAAGGACTGTGTATATATATATATGTATGTATATATATACATACATATATCACACTGGTCTATTTCTAAAGTGATCTTTGAAAGGCTTGTTTACATGGATATCCAAAATTGGATTGTGAAGACCTAAGGCATACCACCAGGAATAATTAATTACTGCATTGACGGAACCGTGTGTGGGCACACATCCTTTATCAATTCTGATATTGATTGAAGCCTTTTGGGGGTTAACGTGTCTCCCACAAGCAGTGCTTTGGATTCAAAATAAAGTGACTGAGGTAAGGTGACCTAGACTTAGAGGTAGCAGCCATATTGCTGACTTGGACAGAAGCATGTTTGCGTCTCCCTCTTGAACTGAGAAATAGAGGAAACTTCTAATCCAATCCCTTCTGCCTTCTCTTTACAATTGATTTGGAATATGTGTTAGTGGACCTCAGCTTGTGTGAGCTCATTATTTTAATGTTTTTCTTGCTTCTAAGCTATGTTTTACAGCTATGTGATGAACACCATGACCATCAATGTTCCCGATGAGACAGATGCTCGATCTATGAACTCCCATGTCTTTCCTGGAAATCTGAACACCCTGTGGTCAAGCTGTCTTGATGTGGGGACAAGCTTCATAATAGGGTTGCTCTGTTCATAAAGTCTTTGCTTCTTTTTGGTATGTTCCTTAGAGAAGTGCCAGGGCTTCTGGAGCAGGCGAGGTTGGCAGTTTCTAGGTTTTAATCTGAATGACGAGAGGTGGGCCAGTGTGAAATGATCCGCAGTGGAGAGGTATGGGTCAGTAGGAGAGCAATCTTTTCTGTCTCCTCTACTCAGCATTTCTTCTGTCTTAGACCGTGACCTTTAACAGGATGTTCAGCTACTCAGCTGGTGTTGCTTCTCCTCCTTCTGTTGCTTGGACTATTGTCCCCCACCTCTCCCCAAATGGCAGTATCATAAAACACCTCACAAGGGGACAAAAGGAGCTTCGATTCCAGGAGTGGATAGTAGGGGTCTCCTTCCAAGTCCAGCAAAATAAAAGGAAATTATTGATCATGAAGATGGAGTTGACCCACGCAAAACAAAAAGTAGAGCCTCTGCTGGAAAACCTGGGAGGGCAAGTGGAAAAATAACAGAGCGAGCAAGGAGAGATGAAGGTGATCAAGTCAGCATGGAAACAGAGCATCAGCTCCACGAAGAAAGATGAGTTGAGTGTAAAGACAGAGTCTAAGGGCGGTGTAGACGATTGTTTGGGACCCACTGGATGATGATGACCATGACATGACCGCCTGGAGTTGATCAGGATGATGAGAACGAGACTGAAGACAGAGAGGATGAGAGTGGGCCAATGGGAGATGACTCATATGGGGGTTAGAAGTTTTATCCTATGATTTTCTTACCGAGGCACTGGCCTAAGATCAAATTTGTCACCAGATCATCACCCCTAGTCTCTTCGACACCTGCTCACTGTTCTCCCTGTCCTTGTCCTTCCCACACTCTTTAGTTCACACTGCCCTGTGCCTATTGTCACACCCTGTGATGCTCCTGGTCGTCACGTTAAGTCTTACCCTGTAATTTTTGCATTAAATTGTGGTATCTCATCGACTTAACCACCAAAAAGATGGATTGTTTTTTAACAGCTGTCTGCAAAATAATCTCTTGTGTGGGACAAAGTATAGTTATCTCCATCCATAAATGAGTTCACTCGTTGCTTCCCTAACTGCCAAGCCAGTCTCGTTTAGTTGATCAGCTAGCTACCTGAGAGCAATTTCGAGTGTGAGGACCGCGTGGAACTGTTCAACACAAATGTCATGTTCTGTTTGGTGTGAAATGGTTCTTGTTAGTGCTGCTGAGCTCTCTGAGTCATAGCGACCCTGAGCAAACACTGCCTGATCCTGCACCATCCTCCCCATGGCCCTTCCAGGTGAGCCCATTGTTGCAGCTACGGTACCAATTCATCGTGTTGAATACCTTCCTCTTTTCTCACTGCCTAGCTCCTTTACTAAGCACGATGTCCTTCTCGAGAGAATGACCTTCCTGATAACATGTCCAAATGACTTGAAATCTCACCATCCTTGCCTCTGAGGAGAACTCCGGCTGCATTTCTTCCCAGACAGATCTGTTTAGTCTTCTGGCCATCCACAGTACTGTTGATATTCTTCACCAACACCATCATTCAAATGCAGCTATTGTTCTCTGGTCTTCCTTATTCAATGTCCAACTTTTACACACATCTGAAGTGATGTAAAACACCATGGTTTGGGTCAGGCACGCCTTAATCCCCAAAGTAGCACCCTTGCTTTTCAACATTTGAATGATGTTTATACATTGAATATGTGGGTTATTTTTGTGAACAGCCTGGCATTTGGGACCCCAAGTAAGAAAATCCTTATTAAACCAGGAATTTGGAGAAAACAAACAAATAACCAAAGCATGAAAAGACTCTCCCAGAATGTAATTTCTGTGATAATGTTCATAATTTAACTCAATCGTTAACGAACCTTTAGTATTTGAGAGAAAATTTTGATATCTGGGCATATGCCATATGTTTTTCATAACCTGCAGTGCTGGCAGTGCATTGTATTTTATTTATTTATTTAAAATCATTTCATTGGGGGCTCATACAACTTTTATCACAATCCAAACATCCATCAGTTGTGTCAAGCATATTTGTACATATGTTGCCCTCATCATTCTCAAAACATTTGTTTTCGACTTGAGACCCCAGTATCAGCTCCTTCTTTTTCCCCTCCTTCCCCCACTCTTCCTCC
>NW_022107432.1:26496908-26504963 GCF_000313985.2 Echinops telfairi | reverse complement strand
GGTCCCAATGTTTTCTCCTCCAGATTGTTTATCCAGCCTATCTTACCTAGATAGACCTGCAGTGATAATAATATGCACAAAAAAACCAAGACAGAGCAAAACAAAGCTACAAAAACAAAAACCAATGACACATGGCTACCTTTTAGCAAATAGTTTCTAATGTAATAGAACCAAATGATTAATGTGTAACAAGTTTTCCTGTTCTCCCTGTCCTTCCTTCTGTCATTTTGTCATGCTCCACTTTTTCTGGCCTTATTCAGAGTAGGGCAATCAAATCCACTGCCATCAATTCAAAGAAGACACGAGAAATAGGAAGGAGGGTCTGCATACTTTTTCTCCTGGAAGTATATCACACGGCGGGGAAAAGCAATACTAATGAGGGGAAGCTTATTTTGATAGGATAGTTATGGCTCTGTGTCAGCTTGGATAGGCCATGGTTCTTGGCAGAGATTATGAAATAATCTTCCATTTGGGGGTTTGATGTGAGCAGCCCATCAACTTCCTTGGAGGAGTAGCCTGCAAAGTTCTGTATCCTGCATCCAACGTCTAGTTCTTGAAAGGGAACCAGCAGCCTGCCCTGTGGCCTGCAAATCTTAGGATTTGCTAGCATTCCCAGCCCATGAGCTAGTAGCCTGCTACCTGACCTGGCCTCTTAGGACTGACCCCTTCCTGCAACCCTCTAAACCACTAGCCTTCCAACTGGCCTACTGAGTTAGGACTCATCAGCTACTGTAACTCTGGGTGTTGGGAGAAGTCTCCAACGTGACACATGACACAGGGGTTTGGGATTTGCCAGCCTCCACAAGTGGATGACCGAGTTGTGGATGAGAGGCAGGTTGAGATCAATCAGACAGAGGCCTTTAGTTCCAGTGCCAAATGGATGCTTTGGGGAGGCCTCCGTGCAGACCTAGCCTCATAGGAGAATTTTCATCGTGATCGCTCAGATTCATTTCCTCCCAGGAAATTCATGATAAGTTCTCAATTCCTTCATCTCTGAGGAGGTTTTGTCATGCCTCCCTAGATTCATCTTCCCCATGAGCTCTCTGATTCCATGAACCCTTCTCTACCCAGAAAGGCTAATTATAATTCTTCAAATGCATTTCCTGGGAAACCTTGTCCTGACTCACCAGATCTAGCTTCTCCTGGGAGGGCCCATTACAATTCCCCAGCCATATTTCTGCCAGGACAGCTCATCACCATGCCCCCAATTTATCTACCAATGCTCCCCATTCACTGCCCAGAAACAGAAATAGCTTCTACCAAGTCTTCTCTGCATTGGAAAGGGTCAAGGCCTCTCATTTTTCACTCCCAAAGAATAGAAAGTTGAGTATGTCTTGGATCTCTCTCTTCCATGCGAAAAGCAAGCAAACCTCACTTTAGAAATAAGAAGCAGCATGATGTAAACATCAAGGCTCTCCCCGCCACCATAGGAAAGGTACTTGAAGCTCTACACCTAGGAGACACAGAGGCACACCATGGACTCTTCTTTCTACCCAGGCGAAAAGCAGAACGCATCTGACTCACATCTTTCCCATCCAGAGCATAAACCTAAACCAACCAGGATTCTGGTTCAAATCCATCATCGCCACAGACTAGTCTTGGACACCAAAGCTCTGATTGATTTCTCTCCACCAAGAAGGAAACAAAGAACCACTGCTCCTGATTCTGATCTGTAATGACCTTGAAGGGGTCATCTTTCCGGAAAGAAGGCTGCACACACACCTTCCGGGGCAACAACTGGGTTGTTGTTCATTGTGATTCAGGGAGAGCAGCGGGAGCTCAAGAAACCGTAGAGTGTGAGGCTGAATCTCGTTGTGCTGAAATAGGTCTATTTTGAGATAGAACTGGCCAGAAGAGATACATGGAAATGGGATGTTGAGAGCAAAGGAGAGAGGCCAAGACGTACAAAGAGAGAGGTGAGCTGTATGTCCCATGGGGAAATGGGCTCTCTGGGGGCACTAATGGCAACAGAATGTGGAAGGTGCGATGAAGGCGATTCTAAAGCCTCTGTCTGGCCCACACCCTTGGTGACATCGATGCGGTTTGCATGTTGTGAGGACGAGAAAGAGAGGAAATCACAGAGTCAAGGGCATCAAAAAGAATAAAAGCCACGGAGAACGAGAATAAGAAAGTGAGCTTTGCTACAATGGTCCAATATCTCCTCACAACCGATTCACCATCTGGCCTAGATATCAGTGGGATGGCATGGAACGAGCCAATGAAATCGAGCAGTGGTGTTTTTCCAGGCGTACTAACCAGAAAGCAGGAGAGAAACTTGCCTAGAAGTGGAATGTTGAGGAATTATAACTTATCTGGGACTGCCAGGGTAATTCTTGCAATAGTGGGTAGAGAGCCACGAGATAGCCAGGTGTTAGAGTTGTCTACTCTAATAATCAGGAACCCACTACTGGTACTATATTCTGTCTTATTCACCCAGTGCTTCTATAACAGAAGTACCACAAGCAGGTAACTTAAACAAGTAGAATTTTACTTTATCACCGGTGGACAGAAGTAGGAATTCAGGGCACCAACTCTAGGGCAAGGCTTGTCTCTTCAACTTCTATTTCTTTGTTCCTGAAGACCTCCATGTAGCTGGGCATTAGCCTTCTCCCATTTCTATTTATCTGTTTAATATTTTTGTATCTCAAAAGAGATTAATTTAATACACATTCCACACATAGCCTGTCTCATTAACATAGCAAAGAAAAGCTATTCCCAAATGGGATTATAAACATACGTATACCAACACACCAACCATTTGCCATTTGTCAGTTCTGACTCAGAAAACATACATTTTTGTGTTACACAATTCAATGAACAAAATTACATTTCTTTAATTTTCTTTAAAGAATGCTTAAAATGTGCACACTGCACTGATGATATGTACATGTGAGAGAAGTATCACAGATATGCAAATGTACTGGTCTATCCAGATCACCATCTGCTGTTTAGCTAGCATGTCGAATGTGCTGACAGGATTGGAGGAAGACTTAGTAACAACCTGCAATAGAAAGATGACCCAACCTTGCCTGCTGAAAGCAAGAAGGACTTGAAACACCTGCTTATGAAGATCAAGGGTTTCAGCCTTTAGTGCCAACTAGAGTTCAATGTAAAGAGAACCAAAATTCTCACAACTGGATCAATGGATAAGATCATAATAAATAGAAAAAGGATCGAAGTTGTCGAAGGTTTCATCTTGCTTGGATCCATAACCAATGCTAATGGAAGTAGCCATCAGGAAATCAAACAATGTATCACTTTGGGGAAAACTGCTGCACAAAACCTCTCAAAGGTGATCAAAAACAAGGATGTCATTTCAGGACTAAGATGCACCTGACCCAAGCCATGGTAATTTCAGTCAACTCCTATAAATGTGAAAGCTGGACAATGAATAAGGAAGACCACAGGAGAATTGCTGCCTTTAAATTACTGGAAGTACCACAGGCTGCCAGAAGAATACACAAAGCTGCCTCAGGATAAGCACGGCTGGGGTGTTCCTCAGAAGGGACGATGGTAAAACTTCATCTCATGTATTTTCGACATCTTATCAGGAGAGACCAGTCCCTAGAAACGGACTTTATGCTTAGTAAATAGAAGGCCAGCAAAACAGTGGAAGGTCCTTGTGTTAGGCTGGGATGACTAGAGAAACAAATCCAGAGACACTCATATATGCACAAGACAGCGCTTTATATCACAGTAATTCTTTATTAAGGACACATCCCAGGCCAATCCAAATCAAGTTTGTAAGTCTGATATTAGCTCATTTGTCCGATACTAGTCCATAAATTCCTCTTCAGACTCATGCAGTCACTCACAATGATGCTGAATGGAGGACAATCACAGGCTGGTGGTTGAAAAGTCTTGTGGATCCAGTGGCTGCACCAGAGAAGCATCTTAACACTGGTGTGGATCTCCACGTGGCTCTTCCACAGGAAGGTAAAGCAGAGAGTGTGGCCCACCTCCCGGTTGAAAGAGATGAAGTTCCCAGAATCCTCATAGGAAAGCCATGCCCACAAGGAAGCATCTTCAGGCTGTGACCTGATTGACGGGCTAGACTCCACCCCTACACTCTTAATATCCTCAAGTTGACATGAGATTATGTAACCACCACAAGCCTCCGGGGATGCATTGACACAGCAGCTGCCACCATGGGCTCAAACAGAAGAACAATCGTGAGGGTAGTGCAGGAGTAGACAGTGTTTCTTTCTGTTGTACGCAGGGTCGCTAGGAGCAGGAACCTAGTTGATGGCACCTAACAGCAAGAGCAATATTGCATCTTTGCTTTAAAAAAATTAGCGAGTAATTTCCATTGACTTCCATAGCTCTTTTAATTTTTTTAAATCTTTCATATAATTTTTTAATTACCCCTTTTTATAAATACCTGTCCTTTGGGTTTTGTGACAGTATTCGCCTCTCTACTTTTAATCCTTAAACTTTTCTGTCAGGTATTTTGTTCTATCTGTTCCTTAAAAGTTTATATCTCTCAGAAACCAAAGGGTATTAACTTCTCTACGTACTTCCCGAGTATGTCTGAAACATCTATGTACCACTTCAACATTAGGTCTCAGCGATTCTGGGAGTCATTACTGCAGGGACTCAGCGATTCTGGGAGTCATTACTATAGGGACTCAGCGATTCTGGGAGTCATTACTGCAGGGACTCAGTGATTCTGGGAGTCATTACTGTAGGGACTCAGCGATTCTGGGAGTCATTACTGTAGGGACTCAGCGATTCTGCGAGTCATTACTGTAGGGAACAGCTCCATCCAGGAGCAGCCCCAACTTTGTCTACCAGGCCTCCTGTCTTGGAGCTGCTGCGTGAATGCCTGGCCCTGGTTAGTGTTCATGCACTCAGGAAATCCAGGGGAGTTACACTCGGCAACACTTGATCGAGGGAGTTTCTTAAGCTTCCGATTGAGTACGGCTTTATATATTTCTCAGGTAGATAGTTCGGAGACATTTCTGAAGTTTCCACAAGATGCAACAATCATTTCTCCTGGAGTGGTAGCCAGCTCAAAAATGTACCCTTGTATCTTTGTGCGTGTATTTCTTGCTACTCCTCCTTTCTCTTCATCCTTTCAATTAGATCCGTACACATAAGCCTGAGGCCAAGGCCCCTCAACACAGAGTCTGAGACAAAGATCTGGGGTGAGTGTATTCACGAATTGCTCTCTAACGCTGTTATGTGCCACTAAGGCCATCAGCTCCACCTCAGCTTCTGTCTGGTGTCTCTAATTCCCATTGGACATTTCTATCTGAACGACCTATAGGCATCTCAGGCAGCAACAGAATGAACCTTCTTCCTTTATCTCACCTTGCGCCTTATTTCAATAAAAGCTAAGAATTTCTCTGGGGACTTGGAGTGATTCTTGTCTTTGTTCAAATTCTCCTTATAACTAAAATATAGTAAAATCCTAATTGCTGTCCCTATCTCCATTTTTGTCCACCTCAATTTCTTTTGGCCTGCTCGAATTAATTCCCATTTTATATAATGCAATATTTATGAAATATATAATTTAAGATAATGATTTACAAATACCTGTGTGTAGAAACAGCCCATCTGAGGAAATGCAGTTTCAAACCAATACTTTGGAAACCCAGACTCTCGACTTATACATTGTGTAAATCTGCTGCACAAGATCTTTTCAAAGTGTTGCAAAGCAAGGATGGCTATTAAGCACGAAGTTGCGTCTTACCCAAGCCATGGTGCTTTAAATCACCTCGTGTGCATGTGAAAGCTGGACGTTGAATAAGGAGACTGAAGAAGAGTTGATACACTTGAATTATGGCATTGGTGAAGAATATTGAGTACAATGGACTACCAAAAGTAGCGACAAATCAAGCTTAAACGAAGTACAGCCAGCATGCTCCTTAGAGGCAAGGATGGTGAAACTTCATCTGACTTACTTTGGACATGTCAGGAGAAACTCGTCACTGGAGAAAAACATCATGTTTGGTAAAGTGGAGTGGCTGCAGAGAAGACAGCCCCCCAGGAGATGGATTGGCTCAGTGGCTGCAACAATGGCCTCAAACATAAAAACTGAGAACCACGCAGGGCTGGGCTGGGTTTCCTTTCGTTTGATCATGATGCCCTCCGCTCCACCATCTATTCGAGATTGTCTTCCCCCTGGGCCCACATGCATAGGGTCTAGGTTTCTTTTTTTCAAGGGTCACAGAAACAGAAAGATCCCCTCGCTGGTCTTATCTGCATGGAAGGGGGCCAAAGTCCTCTCATTCTTCACTCTGAAAGCATAGTATGTCTTGGACCTTTCCTTCCATGAGAACAAAGCAAGAAAACCTCACTCTAGAAATAAGAAGCGGCATGATTCTCAAGGCTTGTCTCCCCATCATAAGACAGCACCCAACACCAGCGGCACTGTTGAATTAGGCTCTGAATCCAAATCAATTATTTCTTTTGACTTACAATTCCTTCAAACGAGGCCATCTGTTTTGCAATGGTTTCAGAGCCTGGATTTTGCCAATTTCATTCCCGTTGTGCTATTTAACAAGTTTGCCTGTTCCTTAAATCTCCTATCAATTGAAAGTTAGATTAGACACTTGATCAGATTCAAATTCTGTCGTTTGGGAAGAACAGTTAATAGGAAACCACTTTAGGTCAATTTTCTAGGACATAGAACCTGAGTAAAAAACATGTATTGCTTGCCCTTGTGCTGAAATAAAGTACAATCCCCAAAGGGGAGAGAAAAATGGGGAAGGGGGGATAACAAATATGAGGAAGTACATTACTGAGCTGGAAATAGCTTTCTGACAAGCTGATTACTTATTCTGTTCACAAGCCTTTTTAGAAGAACCTGATCTAAGAATCCATCAGAAAGGAATAGAGACAAGTTTATCCACTTGCTCTTTTCTCCAATGTTTTCCCAGGGAGTGTAAAGTCTCTGCACATCAGTGTGCCTACCGTGGATTCAAATGATACCAAAGGGTCTCATGCCCCATGGTGATGGGTTAGCCAACTCGTGAACTACCCCCAAACTCACGAGGCAGCTCCTGCAAGACTCTTCGTCTGTTCCAGAGACCACAGCAACCTCTCTCCCTAGCCTGTGGGGACAGTGCTAACCCTTGCTGCAGCCACCCCAGGCTGAACTCACCATCTTTGCCTGTAAAGAACACTTTGGCTATACTTCTTCCAAGACAAATTTGTTGATTCTTTTGGCTGTCCGTGGCACTTTCAATATTATTTTCCAGCACCATAGTTCAAATCCATCCCTTCTTCTTTGGTCTTCTTTCTTCAATGTCCAACTTGAACATGTATAGGAGGCAATTGAAAATACCAGACCTTGGACTGGAGATACCGTAGTGCTCAAAGTAACATCCTTGCTTTTCAACACTTTAAAGAGGTCTTGTGCAGACAATTTACTACCCAATGTAATGAATTATTTGATCTCTTGACTATTACTTCTGGGAGAATTGATTGTGGATCCAAACAACATGAAATCCTTGACAACTTCAATCTGTTCTCCATTTATCATGATGTTATCTATTGGTCCAGTTATAAGAATTTTTGTTTTCATTATATGGAGTTGGAATCCATACTAAAGGCTGAAATCCTTGATTTTTATCAGTAATTGCTTTAAGTCCTCCTCATTTCCAGCAAGCAAGTTTGTGTCATCTGCATATTGAACATTTTTAATAGGCCTTCCTCCAATCCTGATGTCACATTCTTCTACATATAATCCATTATCTCTGATTGTTCAGCATGCAGAATGAATTAGTATGGTGAGAGAATGCAGTTTTGATGCATACCTTTCCTAATTTTAAACCATGTAGTATGTCCTTGTTCTGTACATACAACTGCCTCTTGATCCATGTACAGATTTCACAAGAATACAATGAAGTGTTTCGGAATTCCCATTCTTCTCAAGGCTATCCACAGTTTGTTATGGTCCACACATTCTAAGGTACAGTCAATGAAACACAAGCAAACATCTTTCTGGTGTTCTCTCTTTCCAGCCAAGTTCCATCTGACAACCATTGTTGGATGATCCTTATTTGCATTGATCTCAATGATATTGATCATTTGCACATTCTGTTGGGA
>NW_022107432.1:26495074-26496666 GCF_000313985.2 Echinops telfairi | reverse complement strand
CCCCCAATAGGTGGGGCCCCAAGGTGGACTCAAACTAGGGTGAGGATAAGACCACTACTATCAGGTGAGGAGATAGCATACAGGAGACTATGTATTATATCAAAGAACAGAACACACTGGAGAAATGAATCCCAGGAGTGTCATACTCAACAACATGCTCCTTTTAGACAGCTAAACAAAGGGAAAAGGAAGGGCAGCAATAGCAGTACTATTGGCCATGGGGATGTGCAGCAACATTCTCCAAACCACTACTGTGTTTTGCATTCCTCAGCATCTCTATACATGACCACTCTGGCACATTCCACCAGCCAACTTGATTTTTATCCCCTCTGGAACTGGAATCTACACGTTCTCCAGCTACTCTAGAATGCGCATCAGTCTAGAGCCTCCTTACTCCAGGCAATGCTTTTTCTGGGACAGACCTTCCTTCAAGTGGAGAGGGGCTACAAGTCATCTGGGCAGCTTGGCCTGCCTGACACTGATGGGAAACAGTGACAGCAGTGTTGTCCATCAGGTTAGTTGAGGTTTGCTGTGGTCTATCTCAAAGTTTGAATTCTCTATCTGCCCAATCTGCTTCTGACTCATTCCTTCCACAGCAGTGATCCCCCAAAAAATTACTTTTAGTCAAAAATTCTGCTTCTAGAAGACTCATCCTGACAACAGGTCATTGATGATGTTTATTATGTCAATCCCTACATCTAGTCTACCTTTTCTTCACCCTTGGCTCACGTTGCCTTATGATCTGTTTCCTTTTCTCAAGGTAAATGTGACAAGCCATGGTTGCTGAAATTGCCCTTTCTTAGTTACCACTAGGTATGGAAGTACGAGAAGGGCCCAGTGCTTCCTGTCCTCATTATGTAGCATCAAGCCTTCTCCAGACAGTAGCCAGAATCTATAGAGGACAGTTCAAATCTACCAACTACTCCTTGGGAGAAGATGAAACTTTCTACTTCCATAACGATTTACAATCTTGGAAACCCACAGGGGCTCTTCTATTCTGTCCGGTAGGGTCACTATGAGCCCAGATTAAATCCATGACAGTGAGCCTGATAGTTCAAAATGATCAGCAGTTCATTGGGACTTTTGTTATGTGCTTTGAGAGGGACCATTATGTTTTATGCTTTCCTTCTCCCTTCTCAGAACCAGAACTTCTTATTTCGACAGATGAGGCAAAAGGAAGCACAGATACCCCACCTGGATCTCTAGGAAGGATGGTGAGAGTGACACTCTTATTTCTACAGCTTGATTATTGATCCACATAGTCTACCCATTGATAACAGCAGGTGATGGCATTTAGCTTGAAGTATATTTGGGTATAAAAGCCCTTGCTGATATATGAGGGTGTACCCCCATATCACCTGAATTTTATTTTCACACCCGTGTATTTAAATTGTTTTACAAAACAACCTTATCGCCTTCAAAGGACTCTCCATTACACTTAATACATTTGTCAAATCTGCGATTCTATGCTTGGAAACATTTTTCAAACATTTTTCAAACCTCCCTCATTTTTTCCCTTCACCTCTTCTACATCATCAAATCACTGTCCTTTCATGTCCCTCTTCATTCAAGGAAACAAAAAGAAGTAACTA
>NW_022107432.1:26485112-26493889 GCF_000313985.2 Echinops telfairi | reverse complement strand
ATTTTTATCAGCAACATGCTTCAAGTCCTTTTTGCTTTGGGCAAGCAAGATTGTGCTATCTGTATATCATGTATTGTTAATGAATCTTCCCTCACCCTTGATGCTACATTCTTCTTAATATAGCCCAGCTTCTTGGATTATTTGCTTAGTATACAGATTGAATAATTGTGAAATAATCTGACACAGTGATACAGCTTTCCTGATTTCGAACTAGGCCATAACCCTTTGTTCTGCTCAAACTGTTTGTCTAAGTACAAATTCTGCAAGAGCACAATGAAGTGTTCTGGAATTCCCATTCTTCATAATGTTATCTATAATTTGTTAGGGCCCACATAGTCAATAATACAAGATAAACATACTTTTGGTGGTCTATGTTTTCAGCCAGGATTTGACACCAGATGTTCCATGTGCTCTGCTGAATCCAGCTTGACTTTTCTGCTGTAGGAAATGAGACTTTCTTTAAATGACCTTGTTTGGTAGTTAGTTGACCTTCATTTTCATGCAAGTGCTAGGAAAACTACACAAACCAGTGCATCCACTTGAACTTCCATCCCACCCCATTCACCATAGGTAACTATGGCTGCTAAGAGTTGAATTTGAATTGTGGTGCTGGAGACAGAAAAAAATGAAAGTACCATGGACTGATAAGAGGAAAAAGAGATCTGTGTTGGAAGAAGTATGGTCAGAGTGCTCCTGAGAGGCAAGGATGGCAAAACTTCATTTTACATACAGTGGAGATATCAGGAGACCAGTCCCTGGAGAAGGAGACCATGCTTGGTAAAGTGGAGGGACAGCAACAAAGAGGAAGGCCCTCAGCAAGATTGACCGGCCCCATGGCTGCAGGAATTGGCTCATGCATTGGAACACTCGAAGGGTGGGGCGGGGCCTTGCAGTGTTTTGTTCTGTTGTGTATCTCTCGGGTCACTACAGTGGGAACTGACCTGATGGCACCTCACAACAGCAATCACAAGGTCAGCCATTCAAACCCAGCAGCAGCTCCATGGGTGAAAGATGGCGTTGTCTGCTCTCATGAAGACTTACAGTCTTGGAAACCCCACAGAAGGTCGCTGTGCTAAATCAGCTCCACGGCAGTGGTTGACTGATCAACCTATTTATTTTTACAAAAGTTCTGAGACTGACTATTAGGATCATCTGGCAGGCTAGTAAAGAGCAGAGGCACAAGTTCATGGAAGCAGATAAGAACTTGTGACTTTGTAATTTTAACCTAGTTGTCCAGGTAGTTTTGATACTGTCAACAATTCAAGAATCACTGCTATCAAAAACGAGGAGCTGATATCAAGGGCTCAAGTAGAAAGAAAATGCTTTGAAAATGATGATAGCAACATATGTACAAATGTGCTTGACATAATGAATGAATGTATGGATGGTGATAAGAGATGTAAGAGCCCCCAATAAAAAGATTTAATAAAAATAAATAAATAAATGGAGAAAAGGTTGGAAAAAAAAGAATCATTGCTATCATGCATTAGGAGGGGGCTTTGAAAAGTTCCATTGTTTTCTCAGTTCCATTTTTTAATGAGTGTTTTGAAACCTCATCACATTACCACTTCACTCCCCACCTACAATGTGGTATTTTTCCATTCAGTTGGTGAATGAACGGCCTAATTGCAGAAGTCCATCTACTTGAAGATAATCCTAATATCTTAAGATAGAACAACTGAACATTGATATATAACCTCACTCCACTGAACATCTTCAATGTGCTAAAATTCTTTAGGTAGAGGGTGAAGATATTGATTATTATTAGGATTTTGTTAGTATTGCTTTTGGTTTTACTACCAAAAGAATAGAAAGTCTAGAGCAATAATAACTAATATTAGGAATTAATAGAACAAATTTTTTTTCCATTCAAAGACACCCCCCCACCCCCAAAAACAAACAAACCTAACCCCCTGACATTGAGGCAATGTTGATACACAGCTACCCTGTAGAATAGCATCAAACTTCTCCTTAGGGTTCCTGACACTGCAAAATGTTATGGGAGCAAATAGACGCATCTTTCTTCTGAGAAGAGGCTGGTACATTTAAACCGAAGACCTGGCACTTAATCCCCTGAGCTACCAGGTATTCTTAATTTAAAAGAAGCTTAAGAAAAAGAATCAGGCAAATAGAACAAACAGAATCTTAAATTCAAATACAGTAATAACATCAAATGTAAATGGTTAAATACTTCAGCTATGACATTATCAGAGCACATAGAAAATCTCACTATATAGACAAGGAATCCAAGACATGCGGATACAGAAAAGTTGATGGTAAGAGATAGAAAAATATATCAATTAAAGGTGTTGCTATATTAACTTGTCATACAAAACAGACATTGAAGCCAAAATAAATAAATAAAGCATTACTAGGGATAGTCACTTTATAATGATAAATTGTTCAGTTTGTATATATATAATACCTTGATCTCAAAATATAGAAACCAAAATGTGTAGCTTTCTCAAGGTGAAAGAGACAAATCCATAAGCATATTGGGAGATTAGTATACTTTCTTTAGAAATCTATTTTAAAAGTATACAAATCAGTAGGGGTATTAAAGACTTAATGTGATTAATAAACTCGAACTATAGTTATGAATAAAGAATACTGCACTCTGTAAATGCAGATGCAGTTTTTTCAAGCATATAGGGAACTTTTGTAGAACCCACCCCCCCAACAAATAAATCAAGTAGAGTAATAAAACAAACCAACACATTTCTAAGGATAAATTATATAGCATGATCCCTGGTCAAAATGCAAATCAGTAACAAAAAGATTTAAAAGTCATCCTACGTTTTGGAATTCAGAATCTCATTTGTAAATAATGCATAGGTCAAGGAATAAATCATAGTGGAAATTGGAACATATTTGAAGTGAAAGATAATAAAAATGTTGCGTCAAAACTTTGGGATAAAATACTGCTTAGAACAGAGAAAATCTCAAGAGAACATCATCCATGTATGAGAATAAAAAGCTGGGTAATCTACATAATTGTACATTTTCTTGAGCCCATGAGACAGTTGAGATTGCAAGGCAACCAAGTGAATTAACTTCTAAAGAATAAGACCTTTCAATGAAAGAGAGAACCCATGTGCTGCTGCACGTTGGACAGAAGGAAGGACAGCATTAGAGGTTGAGGAGAACACATTTAAAAAATTGTAGCAATTCTTAAGGGCTAAGTGTTGAAAGAGTCAGGGGCTTCAAATCACAAGAAAAGCGTGTGGTCACACACTTTTTACCCAGGGCCTCATTAAAAACAAAACAAAAACAAAAACTGGGCACAAAAACCAGAAAGAACCCTGCTTGGTTGTGGAGACGTTTAGTTGAGGGTGGGCTGCTGCTGGAGGCCAAGCACAAAACATCATTTTATTCCCGGTGCCCTGCTCTCATTAAAACAAACAAACAAACATACCACCAACCACTGGAAGAGGACTGGAACTACCCTCGCTCCCAGGGCTTTACAGAAATCCTAGGTTTCTGGAGAAACCTATTTCCCTCTGCAGGAGGAAAAACAATCTCTGCTTCCCATGTCAGGACAAAGGAGAACATATGTAAATATACTTATATATGATGGTGGGGAATAGATCTATTTGCATAGGGTTAGTATTAAGGTACCTGATGGACATTGGGTCTCCGCTCAAGTACTCCCTCAACGCAAGAACACTTTATTCTATTAAACTGGCATTCCATGATGCTCACTTTTCCAACAAGATTACTGAAGACAAACGTGTGCATAAGCAAATGTGGTGGAGAAAGCTGATGGTGCCCGGCTATCAAAAGATATAGCATCTGGGTTTTTAAAGGCTTAAAGGTAAACAAACAGCCATCTAGCTCAGAAGCAACAAAGCCCACATGGAAGAAGTACACCAGCCTGTGTGATCATAAGGTGTCGAAGGGATCAGGTATCAGGTATCAAGGAACAAAAAAATCATATCATTGTGAATGAGGGGGAGTGCAGATTGGGGACCCAAAGCCAATCTGTAGGAAACTGGACATTCCCTTACAAAGGGGTCATGGGGAGGAGACGAGCCAGGCAGGGTACAGTGTAGCAATGATGAAACACACAACTTTCCTCTAGTTCTTAAATGCTTCCTCCCCCCTCCCCCACCGACTATCATGATCTCAATTCTATCTTACAAATCTGGCTAGACCAGAGGATGTACACTGGTATAGGAACTGGAAACACAGGGAATCCAGGACAGATGATCCCTTCAGGACTGGTGAGAGTGGTGATACCAGGAGGATGGAGGGAAGTTGGGGTGGAAAGGGGGAACTGATTACAAGGATTTACATATAACCTCCTCTCTGGAGGACAGACAACAGAAAAGTGGGTAAAGGGAGACGTCAGACAGTGTTAGATATGACAAAACAATAATAATTTATAAATTATCAAGGGCTCATGAGGAAAGGGGGAGCAGGGAGGGAGGGGAAAAATGAGGAGCTGATACCAAGGGCTCAAGTAGGAAGCAAATGTTTTGAGAATGATGATGGCAACAAATGTACAGATGTGCTTGACACAGTGGATGATTGTATGGATTATGATAGGAGTTGTACGAGCCCCCAATAAAAGGATTTTTAAAAAGAGAGAGAGAGAAAGAGAAGCTCCAATGCTTCAGGGAGAAGGTAGGAGTGAAAAAACCCAACAACCCCAAACCCTATAAAATCCTCCTCATCCTTCACCAATACAAACCGATAGCAGTTTTTGATGGGGGATAGAGTAGGGAATGCTTTCCTGCGAAGACCAGGTGTGGTGTTGCTGCCATGGGGAGAAGAACCAAGTCATTGAGAAAAATCACCCAAAGACATACAGAACCAGCCTGAGACCAAGGCTAGACAACAAACACAAAGGACCTCTTTGTCCCCTCTTTCAGTCTAGACCTGAGACACAACAGCAATTCACTGCTCCGGAAGAGGCAAGGGCAGAGAAGGAGACCTTCCCTGCGGTGCAGGCCTGAGGAGATACTGAAGCTTAGGCTAAGTCAGGAACCCCGGGAAAACCCTGCTCCACCACAAGCTTACTCTAAGAATAAAGCAAAAGTAGACTCTGCTGGAGAGGCTGGGAACATGAAGGAACAATTGCACCAAAAAGACACAACACTTCACTTTTCTTTTCTTTTTAAATCATTTTATTGGGGGATCGTACGGCTCTTATCACAATCCATATGTGCATTCATTGCGTCATGCACATTTGGACATTTGTTGCCATTATAATTTTCTTTTCTTTTTTCTTTATTATTATTTTTTTTAATGAAAAGATCACTTTATTGGGGATTCTTACAACTCTTGGCACAATCCATACACCGCTTGCATCAGGCAAATTTGTATATGTGTTGCCTTCATTCTTCTCTAGACATTTACTTTCTATTGAGCCCTTGGCATCAGCTCCTCTTCCCCACATCCTCAAACCTCTGCACAGATTGTACATTGTTATTATTTTCGTATCTCACACCGCCCAGTGTCTCCCTCCCTGCCTGTCTTCTGCTGTTCTTCCTCCTGGAGAAGGATGTATGGTTATGTGTCGATCATTGCGATTGGTTCCCCCTTTCTCCCTTCCTCCCCCCCATTTCCCCTCCCCTTCTGGTATCACTATTCCCACTCCTGTTCCTGGATCCTGTGTGTTGTGAACTTCTCTTTTCATCTGATTAGATTGATTCACTGCCCCAGCTCCAGACACACATACCCCAACATCCTAGACACCCATTCCCATATATAAATATTATTTACATGGTTCACAATGGCCAGTAGTCAATAAAATGTTGAGAATGAAAACAAATACAAGATAAATCACTTTATTTTAATGAGATGAGATAGTCAAGAGGATCCATTCTGGCTGTCTTAAAACCAGAAACACCAAACCCACTACAATGGAGTCCCTTTCAACCCTCAGGCCCCCAGACAGGGTATTCCAAGGCTGTGAATATTTACAGGAGCAAGTAACCTAATCTTTCTTCAAAAAATTGACTAGTGGGATTGGACCACTGTCCTTGTGGTGAAAAAACTAAACAAAAGCATGGAGGGATGGGCAATTTTTGAAGAGGAATGGAATCTATAAAAATTAGACAAATGAAAAAGCTATGAAAACAATAATAGAAAAATAATACCTTTGAACGTCTTCTCAGAAAAGTGAACATAGCTAAGGAGAAAATCAGTGAAATTAAAGAGAGTTCAATGAAAAAAATAATCCAAATTAAAATACAAAGGCAACAAATAAAAGAAGTAGAGGGGGAACAAACAAAACCCTCCTAACATAGAACGAAAGCACAATATTTCATGGTTCAACAAACATGTAATTGGATTCCCAGAAAGAGAAGCGTACAAGAGGGGAAAAAATTGAAAATAGAAAGTCTGAGAACTTTCCAAATAGATAAACCACAGGCCCTAGGAGTTCCCAACACCCAAGTAGATACACACATAAAGAAATCTGTTGCTTCAATAGTATTTCAATCCAATTCTCAATCACTTGGTTTTTCATGATAATTGACACATCAGTGAGTCTTCCCATGCCCTTCCTAAGCACACCACCAACCCCGAAGTAAAGAACCGATTGGCACCCAAACCCTCGTAGTCCTCCCGCGCCTGATCTGAGTTGTTTTCTGATGGAACGCAAATAGTTATGTAGCCAGTTTTTTTTATACTATTTTAATTGTTGACAGTCTGATGCTTCTGTAATCTCAGCTTTCCTTTTTTGCTCATTTCTCTGATCATCAGTGTTGATGATCTTCAGGATTAATGCTTTCTTTGTTATCTTAGAAAATATCTGTTCATGTCTTACTTATTTCTACTGGGTTGTTTATCTTTCTTATTGATAGGGATCATTATATAATCAAAATAAAGTGTCTTCGGTTGTACTAGTACATGTATTTCCTTCCAATATACAAGTGTATCTCAAAGAGTATGTACACCATAAAGAATCTCGGACAGGGCAAGATATGACAAAATAACAATTTATAAACTATCAAGGGCTCATGAGGGAAGGGGGAGCGGGAAGGGAGGGGGAAAATGAGGACCTAATGTCGGGGGTTTAAGTGGAGAGAAAATGTTTTAAGAATGAAGTACAAATGCGCTTTACACAATTGATGTGTGTATGGATTGTGATAACAGTTGTATGAGCCCCTAATAAAATGTTTTTTAAAAAAAGAATCTCTTAAGCATGTCCACCAGGAGACACATTCAAGAATGCTCACAGAAACATTATTCACAGAGCAAAACTCTTGAAATGATACAAATGTCCATTGTCATTTGCTGCCACTTTCTTTTCTTGCCCTTTAGTTCCACTTGATGTACCACTAGGGTCTGACCTTGGGACTTGAAGGCTGGACTTCCCAGGCTCCACATTCAAGGTCTCCCCACCAAGTTTGGTCACTGATCTTTGATGGTGGTGTATAGAAGGGTGGTCAAAAGGGGGAAACTTTTCTCTCCTTCTCTGCCCCCCGCAGCTCTTCTGAGACAGATAGGCCCACGAGTTAATTTGTTCCAAGTGCCCTACTGTGTGTTTCGGTAACATCGCCTTCTCCCTTTTCTCTCTCTGGGCCAAGGACCTTAGTAGTGTCCTGTATTTCTCATCCCTTGTTTGCTTCGCCATCCTTGTTTGCTTTCCAGCACACCTTCTACAGAATGACTTATTACCATCCCCGAATTCAATCCTCTTTGTAGTAAATACTTGAAGAAGTTTCTATTTTCTTGGTTTAGACCCTAACTGCTAAAAGCTAAGGATCTATTGCACACATTTTTAAAAAATGCCAATGCAAAAATTAAGTTTCCCGAGTTCATTTTATGAACTTTGCATTATTGAGATGTCACCACCAGGCAAAGCATGAGAAAAGCAAGGTATCTGTCAACCTCATTAATTAACAGAGATGCCAGTTGTCTGAAAATATGGGAAAATCAAATACAGCAGTGTATTAAAAGAATAATATACTGGGACCAAGAAGCATTTGTCTCAGAAATGCAAGGAAAGATCAATATCAGGGAGGAAAATCAATAACCAACCATATTAAAGTGCTTGAAGGAGTAAACCCACATTATCTCTGATCTCAAAAGAGCATTTGCAAACTGTTTGTTTTTAATCATGAATGGATGGATTTTGTCAAGCTCGGAGGGAAAGAAAACTTTTATAACTTGATACAGGGATTTCCCCACAGGCTTAGCCCAAACATCATATTGGTATTAGGTCATTAGGAATATCCTGTTTAATTAGAAAAAATGAGAAAGACATTGCTCCCGCTACCTCACACCCCTGTAAGATTGTCCTAGAACACTAAGCGCATGCAAAGCTAATGCTTGAAAGGGAGAGAAATTATTTGTAGCTCCGAACAGACTTTAAGTTCAAAGTGGAACTGAACACATGCTGAAAATCTGCCCATTACATTTCAATTTATATGCCAATGTTTTAGAAACAGAAAATCTTTATGAACTACAATGCAGTCATGCTTGAAACAGGGAAACCAGGAGAGATGTTTGACTTAAAAGTGCTCTGAGCAGAGCCTCTAAGACATAAGTTCTGGTTGCCATGGGTAACATGATGAGATCCTATGCTTCAAACCATGGTGTCCTGGCTGTCTCCCATCTCCACCTCCTGGTAAAAGATAGAAAGGTGTCTTTGTGTCTCTGCTGTAAGAAAGGGAGTCAGGAGGTGAGCTGGTATCACTTCAAGGAGAGTCAATTGCCGAACCCACTGCACTGATTTATTCATTAAAAATGACAATAACAACAGCACCCATTTCAGTCAATTAAACGCTAACTCCTAGTGCCACTGGAGGACAGAGCAGAACTAT
>NW_022107432.1:26482627-26483864 GCF_000313985.2 Echinops telfairi | reverse complement strand
GACAAACCTCCTTGTGGATGTTCATCAACTTCCCAAAGGGATGAAAATGTCAACTTGTAGTGCATCTGCAATTCATTCTACCAGGTCAGACTGTTAATCAAGCTTTCTATTTAGAGGTTCTGAAAAGATTGTGTAACAGTGTGCAACAACAAAAAAAGTTTGATCAGTGGCAGACAGGGGACTGGTTTTGTCACCGTGACAATGCAGCTGCTCACACAGCCATCTCAGTGCATAAGCTTTTAGCAAAAACAGCATGCCTCTCTTCCTCCACACACCTTACTCACCTGACCTCACTCCATGTGACATCTTTTTTGTTTCCATAAATGAAGAGGGATATGAAAGTCCAGCAATTTGATGACGTAGAAGAGGTGAAGAAGAAAAAAAATGAGGGAGGTGCCTTCAGCCATCCAAACAGATGAATTTGAAAAATGTTTCCAAGAACGGAATAGCAGATTTGACAAATGTATTAAGTGTAGTAGAGAGTACTTTGAAGGTGATAAAGTTATTTTGTAAATTAAAATTTAAATACATAGCTTTGAAAAAATTCCATTTGTTTGAATATTTATATTCCAGCTTAAAACAATTTCCAAAGCTATAAATCTTTATGGAAGAATATTACCACATTGTTCTCGCATGGAATGACTGGTGGGTTCAGATGTCCGACCTTCCGGGCAGCAACTGAGCACTTCACCACTGAGCCATCAGCGTTCCTTGTTCAATATTAGAAAGCCAGTTAGGATTTATTTTAACGCTATGTAGTGAAACCCTTTTCTCCTCTCTTTTTCCATTTCATTTCAGTGATGAGAAACTTAAGTTCCACAACCCATCTCTCCTTTGTTATTGCAATAGTTTGTGTGTTGCTTTGATGCCTGAAACGTTGCCACTAGTGCTTCAAATACCAAGGGAGTCACTTGTGTTGGTTAGATTTCAACAGTTTCCAGACGAAGACAGACGAGGATGAAAGGACTAGAGACTTACTTCCCAAATGTAACTGAGGAAAATGCTGCGGATGACCACAGAACATTGTCTGACTTGTTCTAAGTACAGCAGCATGAAAGACTCAGCCATAGCTGAAGCCAAGGACCAAAAAGGGTAGGGTGCCTTTGGAGAGGTGGATTGACACAACATCTGCACCGGTGGACTCGGCTACGCTGGTGATTATGAAGATGGTACAAAACAGGGCGACATTCCATCCTGTGGTCAACCTGGGCTAGAGTAGACTCAATGGCAGCTAACA
>NW_022107432.1:26479628-26481632 GCF_000313985.2 Echinops telfairi | reverse complement strand
GGAAGAACCTGGATGCTCACTCGAGGAAATGGAAAATAAAATTACTGCAGCTAGAAACCATGAACTACATGTAGTGTAACAAACACCACGGATCTAGGGTGTTAAATGAAAACACTACAGGAGTTATTTATAGTGCACTATAACATGGTGTGAATTAAAAACGTATCAAACATTTTCCATTACCCATGAGTACATTTTTATTGACAGACACTTAAAATATATTAGGGGGAAAATTAAAATACGTAAGAGTGATGGGCTATGAAGGAGGTGGGAACGGAAAGAAGAGAGAAAAGAAACTCAAACCATTGCCACTGAGGTGGTTGAACTTCTAGCAACCCCCAGGGCAGAGAAGAGACTAACTTTCCAGGAGAAAACAGTCCCCCCTTTCCTCTGGGAAGCTCCTGGTGTGAATTGCCTAATGGCTAACAGCCTGATGCTTAAACTACAGTGGCACCAGGGCTCCTTAGAAAAGGTCTAAAGGAGGTTAAAACCATTGTGGTTTATAGCATTTGCTATCGAACACCTAAAAGATCAGGCTTGCACACGTCAGTTCCTTTGCTTCCCTCCCCTTACAAGCTGTATTCTCGGGCCTCTTGCACTGCCATGGATAATCTTTAAGCTATCTCCCATGATGCTTGCCTCCTGGTGTTCACTCCTTGGCATACCCCCCTGCAGTACAGTGTGGGCAGAACCTGTGACTTGCTTCTAACCAATAAAATAGGAGGGTAAAAAATGATTGCCATGAAATCATAGAAACCTTTACTAAACAAAAATATCAAAATGCGATGTAACTGCTTCTTGATACGTCCTCCATCCAAGTCTGTACACTTCTGAAGGCAGTGTCCAAATCTTCTAAACCAGAGGTTGGCAGACTTTTGAGACAGAACAGCCAATCCTGCCCCTCACAACAATTTCCTAATTATTCGAGAGCCACAGATATATTTTTACAAACATTTTCTGTATAATATCCTTAACATTTTTTTTTCAGTTTTACTGCAGCACCATATGTACATCCATAGAAGGTTGCGACTTGCTGACCATTCGTGGAAGAATTCTGAACTCCTTGCTTCACATCACGTCAAAGCAATGGCTTTGCATCCTGGAGGGTGTCAAATAGTGTTCCTTTGAAATGTCCCTTGAGCTTTTTGCACAAAAAGAAGTCTTCAGGGGGCAAAATCAGGTCTTCAGAGAGAATGATGTAAGGCTTGCCCTCACAATTCTCCTGGAATCGCCCTTAGTACCCTTGGAGAGTGAGGTGCCATTGTGGTGACAGAAACAAATGCCTTGGCACAACTCTCTTGGCCTTTGGCTCACCAACACAGCTTTTGAGTTCCTTAGAACTTCTCCCCAATAAATCCCCACGATCTCCCTGGGTTCTTCCAGGAAATCAATCCGATTTACCCTTGGAAGTGTACCCCAAAAGGAGCCACCATAAATGCTCATGATGACTACTCTGCCTTAAATTCAACTAGTCCAGACATGAGTGTTAATGGATCCTTTTGGGTTTGTTTGTTATTTGAAGGGACCTAAGGAGACCCTAAAGCCACACCAAAACCCACCACCATTGAGTTGATTTCAATTCATAGCAACAGAGTAGAACTTCACCTTAGCAGTTCCAAGAGTGTACATCTTGACAGAAGCAAACAGCCCCATTTTTCTCTCCTGGGGAGGCTGGTTGGTTTGGACTGTTTACATTCTGTCAGCAGTCCAATGCTTAGCCTCCTGTACCAGCCGGGATGCCTGAGACTAAGACAAGAGCTTCTATTGCTGAGAGAACTTGTCTGCAACCACCCACTGATCCCAGAAATATGTTTAAATATGCTCTGATTGGACCAAACCCAAGCATGCAGGAATTGGAACCTGGGTAGCAATGCTTTCTGATTTACTTTGATAGACAAGAGTCTATCAAGCGTGACAGGATGTCACTCACAATGGCAAAGTTAAATTAAACGACTTCCTCTTCCTTGTAAAGAGATTCTTTTCCTGGCTGGCCTTAATGCAGCA
>NW_022107432.1:26477190-26478905 GCF_000313985.2 Echinops telfairi | reverse complement strand
GGAAGATGTGTGCACTTTGAATTAAGAAATGCATAATACAAAGTAAATGCAAAGCGGGTTTAAAGACCAAATTATTTGGTGCCCTGATGACATAGCCCACCAACAACAAATGCCTTTCCTGGTGTCTTGCTTTTTAGGCCTTTTCCTGAAGTTATTTGGGGTGCTGGTTCAGAAAACTGTATTGGATAGACCACATTGGCTCTAGTTTCTTATACATGGTGTTCTATACTTTCAGCTATTAAGTTACCCTAATTTATTAATTTATCATCATAATCTTAAATTTGAGAAGAACTCAGACCTAAAATGATTTTAATAAATAAATAAAAAGGAAAAACTATGTGATCCCACATAAATGGATGAGGAAATAACATTTTATAAAATCCAGCAGCATTCTCAGTAAAATGATAATAAAACATGTATTGCTTATACATATGCAATAAGAATAGAATAAAAGTAGTTAATTTTATTTTTAAAAGGAAGTATTTTAATTACTGCAATGTTGAAGTAATTTATTAAAATCAGGAATAAGGAAAAAAAGACAAAAAATAAGACATATTTGAAAAAGAATTAGGTGTTCAGGGATTTCCAAAGGAAGTTATATATGGAATCAGGATGGCTAGTTTATTATCCATCGAGGTGCCAAGCATGAGGTCAGTGGTTCAAACCCACCAGTCACTCTGCAGCCTTTAAAAGATTTAAAGGTCTGGAAATGTGAAGGGCAGCTCTCCCCAGTCCTCTAGAGTCACAATGAAGTAGAACTGATTCGATAGTAGAAGGTTTTTCTTTTGGGGACAAGAGGCTGTGCAATAGATCCAGAGAGTACAAGTTAGGTAGTATAAAACCAGAACACAGCTTGAGAAAATTTTATATTGGAAAATATAAAAGGAATTCAAAAGGTTTACATGTGGAAGGTGTGAAGTCAATTTAGAGTGTCGAAATGTAAGGTTTCATAGCAATTTTCATGAATACTTTAAAGATCTAAATTTATCTTCTTCAAATTATGCAGTAAACATTTTAGAACACATTTTAATATAGAGAAGTCAATGGATAATTCATGTTAAAGAGGTGAAGTTAACTCCAAGCTTTTTTATAAGAAAAAATCTAACTTTTCTTTTCAAAAAATAAATCATTAGCTAGCAAACTCCCAAACTCTTTCTATGAAGCTAGCATGACACTGATAACTAAAGTGGGCAAGGATCCCACAAGAATTGGGAACTACAGACTAGAACCTCAATACAAGAGTGCTTAACAAAATACTGGCCAATAGAATACAGAAGCTTATGACATGAATAATTCACCATGACCAAGTGGTCTTCATTCCAGGGATGATTCAACAGCCAAAGATCCAGCAGCATTACGCATCACATTGGCAAGAAAAGGGTAAAAACCACATATCATTAGCTGCAGAATAAGCATTCGACAACACCCATTCCTGTTTAGGACACTCAAGAAGAGAGGAATGGAAGGAAAATGCTTCAATCTAACACAAGTTATATATGAAAAGCCAACAGCCAACGTGGTAGTCGATGGGAAAAAGACAAAACAATCCCACTGAAAAGGGGGCCAGACAGAGATGCCCCTTGTCCCCACTTTTATTTAACATCATCCTGGAGGTCCCAGCTAACAACATAAGGCAAAGGAAAGATATCAAAGGTATTCTTCTGGGGAAAGAAGAGGTGAAACTATCATTATTCTCAGATGATATGATTTTATAT
>NW_022107432.1:26475103-26476679 GCF_000313985.2 Echinops telfairi | reverse complement strand
AAGAAAAAGGACACAGTGGGAGGGCTTGCTTTACCAGACTTTAGCACCTAGTATATACAGCCACAGTGGTCAAAACAGCGTGGTACTGGGATAATAACATACTCAGACCAATGGAAAAGAACTGAGAACCCAGAAAAGAAATCATCAGCATACAGACAACCGATCTTTGATAAGGGCTCTAACTTTTCTTTTAAGAGTTTCTGTGTACAAGTGCAGAAGTTATACCATCTTATAACAAGACTGAAATGTTTCCATTTTAATAAAGGACTTTGAACTCTGACAGACCCATTTTGGGTTTCAGAATTTATTGTACCAAACTCATGGCCTGTCAATTTACTATGAGTCATAGCAACCTATGTGGCAGAAGTCTCTGTAGGAGCAGAAAGTCTTATCTCTCTTGGAGAGCAGCTGGTGCATTCAAATAGCTGGCATGGTGGTCACTAGTCAAACACAACCTCCTACACCGTCAGGGCTCTTATTGATTGTACAGTAACTTATTTCTAGCCCCCTTTTTCAGATAATAAACTGGAACTGCCTGCTGCACAGTTCCTCCTAACGTTGAAGTGATACTTGGGGAAAATTCCAAGTTCATGTAATGTGTAGTGCTCAACTGTATCTTTGGATCCAAAGACACCATATGAGGTATAACGTGACCTAAATCTTTAGTACAACACAAACTACTTTAAATAAAAGCAGCATGCACTTCCTCTGTGTCAGGGTAGCTAACACTTCATTAAAAGATCCTGATATTTTATTTTATTTTATTTTATGGGCAAGCAGAGTGAAGAGTCGTACAAGGCATGTGTTCTGTATCTCAAAAACTAGAGCTGATAAGAGAAAACTGGTGTCATTTTTTGGAATTGGGGGCCCCAAATACCCAGAAACAAGTCTAACATTTGAGGCTCCAAAATGTGCATTGACCAGTGGTCATTCAAAATATAAACTTTAATAACTATTTACAGTTAAAGGAAAATTCCTCAATAAAACTAGAGACTCTTATACTTTTTGGTAATTCTTCATATCATGGACGATGAACTCAAAATAGAATGTTAATTTTGTTACTTCAAAATTCTATGCTGAATAAAGAATCCAAAATAATGTAGGATATTCGTGGTTGGCCATCTTTGGGCTTCCTGTTTCTAAACTTTTAAAAGGTCTGTAAACTATTTAAAGAAGAGGTATCCCAAATCCCTTGTTTCTCCAACCACACTTAAAAGTAAGTATTCAATCCATGCACACGGCAGGTCCTGCCAACGAGAACAACCTAGCAATTGACAGCGTGAAGTTATTCTTGCAATAAAATTATTATTTTTTCTGATATGACATTAAAAGTACTTTATCATTACTTGATCTCGTGTGTATCTTCAGTTGGTGGTATTCAGTCAGCTTTGGCCTAAGTCCAATAATTAAATTAAACAATCAGCTAATTGGTATTTGGCCAACGTGTATTTTTTGGTGAATCCTTAAATCTTTGCTTGGGTCTGTTGGTATGGTAAGACTTAAAATAGGATGTGCTACCTTGTGATCCTTGAGCCTCAGAGCACCTCAAAATGCTAACTGGGTGTTCCCTTCCCTT
>NW_022107432.1:26470717-26472892 GCF_000313985.2 Echinops telfairi | reverse complement strand
GTGAGAGCACTTCCCCATGACTCGGGACCGAATGTTTTGTCTAGGACATGTGGAAATGGTCTTAACCAAATGCTGTTGAGCTTGTTTTTTGAAACTTAGAAATGACAGTGACCTAGAGCAGAGAAGGCACTTGGGCCAGATTGGCAATATTGAAGAAGCATTCAGAAAGTTCAGGGAGATGTGCATGTAAGCTTTGTTTTTAAGACCAGAGAAGTAACCAACTAACCAAGAAGGGACTGTCTTCTGGATCTTTAAAAGGGGCAAAGGGAATAAGAAATGCATTAATAAGGTCGACACCAACATCATGAGGAATTATCCTCTTCAATCAAGGGTTGACTGTAGAAGGTGCTGCAATTAGAAGAGTCTTAGCATCAACGGATATAAGAGGATTCTACAAAGGCTGGATAGTAGTACTTTACTTGCACCTTAAACTCTGATACTAATCAACCTGCAGCAAGGTCTGGAGTGCCCACCAGATGACCTTGACCTGCAGATATCTCTGGCATTGGCTACTACACTGTGATGTTCGAGGGTTAAGATAGCTGGGCAGCCTTTGTGGCTGTTTCTTGAGTTGAACAACTAAAATACAAATTAAAAAACTATTAAACAAAAATTTGATTACAATGAAATTGCTCTCGCTGGGTGAAAGAAAAATTATTCTCCCTCACGCAGTTTACGAATCTGAGTTACTTGTCTTTGTAGAAGAATGGGTCTCCTTGAGAAAGGATCTGTAATGCCATTAGACACCAAATTTCCCCAATCTTTCCCTAGAAAGAAATATCGAAGCCCATAGAACAACCAGATCTGTCAAAACCTTCTGACTCTGAAGCAGTGGTCCTCAACCTTCCTAATGCCGTGACCCTTTCATACAGTTCCTCATGTTGTGGTGACCCCCACCCCCACCCCCACCCCGCCAACCATAATATTATTTTTGGTGCTACTTCATAATTGTCATTTTGCTACTGCTATGAATCGGGCGACCCCTGTGAAAGGGTCATTCGACCCCCAAAGGGGTCATGACCCACAGGTTGAGAACCACTGCCTTAGAGAGTCGGAACTGCCATAGATATCAACAATCAAACCACCATCAGGGACCTCCTGTTAAAGTGTGGGTTACAGATGTCCCACAATAAACAGAGCCCTGCATCTTGTCCATGCACAGTAGGGCAATCCTTCCAGCGTTCTTGAGTAAAGAATTTTGGGTCAATATGGTTAAGCAAATACTTAACATTCTTAAAGATCTTAAAATTTCAGGAGAAGGCCCTGAAATTACTTCTCATCTTATTCCATCCCAACTTCCACATACAGCTCTCTTAGAGAATGTCTATCAAAGAATTACTTGGAGATTAATATTAAAGACTTACAGTGTACAGTGGCAGTATCCCCTATCAGAGTGCCATAATTCATTTATGGGGTGTTGATGATTGATAACAATAGACTCTACTACATTTAATTAGGTAATATCCCTAGTCACAACAGCTGTGCTAGATGCACTTTCTTTACTAGAACATGTGACTATAGCTCTGAAATTGTATGTAAATGTTCATCTGGAAAATGCATTTTCTTCCGTCTAAAGTGCTCTTGAGAAGAGAGGATGACAAGACTTTGTCTTGCTTAATTTGGGCACAACATCAGGGAAGACTAATTGCTATAAAGTGACATGATATTTGATAAATGATCAATGAACACAAGGGAACTCCCAATGAAATGGACTGGTACAATAGTCCTAACGGTGCCATAAACCTAGCAGAGGATTTGAAAGTAGAGCAGGACTGGATAATATTGCATTCTGTTACCCATAAGTGGACATGAGTGGGAGGCAACTAACAACCAGAGTCTTGGCTGTTTCTCGGTGCAGCTTAATTAATATCCCCCTCCACTCCCCCCCACCCCACACCGTGAATAACGCAGTCCGTATGGAGACAGACGGTGTTAGGTTCAGGAAGAGAAAGGTACTCATGATAAAAGGCAAAGGTGGGACTTTGCAAAGCCTGTGCCCATACTGATAACCATTTGTCTAGTACATAAAAATGGTAGATCACGTCAGCACTTCGCAACCTTGCACTGGACAGGCAGGAGTTTCCTCTGATTGGCAGGCTAGATTTCTCAGGCTCCATCACAAACTTTATAAAACATGTTTTAGAGTCTAGGGGACCTTGGGAAGTAAGGGACTTA
>NW_022107432.1:26459318-26469562 GCF_000313985.2 Echinops telfairi | reverse complement strand
TGGTAGGAGACATTTGCTCTTGCTAATTTCTAAATTGTCTCACCACTTCGTTTTTCTTCCCTTCAGAGCTTCCAACACCTTTACTACAGTGAATAGTGACAAGTCCCTCTCTTGAAACTCATCAGCTAGGTGCCATCATTGGATTCTGTTTGCCCAGAAGGACCTTGCCTGATACAGGGGGTTCAAGGAAGCATCCTGCTTCACCATCCAGTTTGTGTAGCAAGTAGCCTGCTTTGAGGCTAACACCTGTAGATTGTCTGATAATATCCGGCATAGTCTACAACCCTTGCACTTTTCTTTATGACCCTGGGCCCTTGTGGGAAACTCTGCTCTTTCCATCTTTGTCTCCAGACTCCACTCCTGGGCCTCAGTTAATGTAACTTCCTGGTCCTAAGCCACTTGGCACACTAAATCTGCTTTGGTGACTATAATGTGGTTCCATTGCGAATCCTCATACTGACCCTTTCCCTGCCTGTTTCCATGGTATTCATTCCAGCGATTTCTTGAGTTCTGTGGTTTCATGAAATTTAATTTCTCTAGGCTTGGAGCAAGTACTCTGCTGAATGGATCCATATATTGCCTAGAGAGAATGTTTTTCCTATATCACATCCCATAGAGGGCTCAAAGAGAAATGTGTTGCCTTCCTGCCTCGTGGAAAAGAAGACCCAGAGACAGACCTTATTTGAAAAGCATATACGTACACTAGCCTGTTAGGCTCTCTTTCATGCACCTGCTACAGTAAGATGGCAACATTTATCCAAAAGCTCTCGAATAAGTGAAGGCCATTGAAAAATAACATGTTCAGTTTGTGGTCTAATCTCTGGCTTTACTTTTCAAGGCCAGGTTTCTAGGGCATTAATCTCTTGTGAGAACAGATCTAAGTAAGTTACTCTTGCAAAAGAAGACCCATCCTTGACTGTGTAGTCTCTCTCAGCATAGGCAACTTTCCTGGTATGAACAACTTACTCTTCTGCGAACAGGGTATGGCATTTCAACCCTGGGATAGAAGGCATTGAAAATTCGGTGAGTAGAGCTGCAATTTCATCCTCTAAAGTGACAGATTTGGGATAGGTTATATAAATTCAATCTGAGAGGTATAACCCCTGTCTAGGATATTGAAGAGCATAACAGTCATCCTACACAAAATACATAACAGGTTAGGCAGGAGCCTATGGAAGGAAGGATTTGAAGAAGAACACACACAAGTGCCGATTATCTGCCAAAGAGTCCAGTTTTCAAGTAGCCCTGTTTCCCTAACGGGTCTTTTCGTTACTAAAAGCAAATAAGAAAGTCAGTGGTATTACCAGCCAACTTTAAAGGTAATGGTACCAGAACCTAAAACACAGATGGTCTTTTAACACATGGCCACCCAACTCAAAGGCAAATAGGACAGGCTCTATTTACCTCTTCCTTGTGGTGGTGCTGTGGGGTAAATGCTGGACTACTAACTGCAAGACCGGTGGCTCAAACCCACTAGCAACTCCATAAAGAAAGAGAAGGCTGTCTGCTCCCAGAAAAGAATGCAGATCACTATGGGTCAGATTGACTCGAGGCAATGGGCTTGGGATCTTTATATTTGTATTGAAACACAAGACTTAAGGTTTAGCAAATGCATTTCTCTAAAAGTGTGAGGGCATCACTTCTTCAGGAAATCTGCTTCACGGAATTTCACTGAAGACCTTGGCCAGCTTGCTAATGAAAACCACACTGGAATTTACCTAGCTGTAGCTAACATGCCAGCTTTGACCCCTTGTCGGGTAAGCTGAAGATGTTGACTTCCAGATGGTCCATTCATTTGATAGATTTTAGTCATACTAAAACATCACACACGGGAATCATTTTGTCCTCTGCGATGCCTATTTTTGAGGAAGCCATTTAACCATGAACACCTGTCCAAGGTGTGCTGGCATTTTAAGAGCACTGACTGCTTGTTCTCAGGGCCTCCTGAGAAGATCGCAGATGAGTGGAAGAAAAGCACAAATATATCAGTGATGTTCCTCCAGGACTTTTCAATAAATATTTCATACCCAAGAATCTAGAGAAGCGGGGCCATCAGCTTGATCGTAGCTAACTAAATAAGCTGTGAGGCTGGTTATATGCCAGGATTAGCATAAGGAGATTCCCTGATCTTATTTTCTTCCTTATAAAAACAAAGAACTTGTCTGAAAAAATAAGAAAAATTAGAAGTTTTGCACAAGTTTATAATAAATTAGAAGTTTTGCACAAGTTACAATAAATTCACCCTGTCAGCGTACCCAACTCAGGGTTCTTAGTATCTTCACACTGTTGTACAACCACCACCACTATGATTCCAGAACTTGTCCTAATGTCAAGAAGACGCTCCATGCCAACTGCCAATCACTCTCCCTTCCCTCCTCTTCCAGTCTTCTGGTAACCACTGCTTTCTGTTTTTGTGGAGGTGCTTATCCTAGAAATTTTGTGTAACTAGAATTGTATTGTATATAGCCTTTTATGGGTGACCTCTTACATTTAGTGCAGTGGTTCTTAAACTTCCTAATGCCATGACCCTTTAACACAGTTCCTCATGTGGTGGTGACCCCCCAACCATAACATCATTTTCGTTGCTACTTCATCACTGTCATTTTGCTACTGTTATGAACCGGGCAACCCTGTGAAAGGGCCGTTCAACCCCCAAAGGGGGTCACGACCCACAGGTTGAGAACCGCTGCTTTAGCACAATGTTTTCAAGGTGCAAATATATTGTGCCATGCATCAGTAACCTATTCCTTTTAATGAACTCAATAATATTCCATTGGATACTTGTACCACAATTTGTTTATCTCTTTACCAGCTGATGAACATTTGGGTCATTTTCAACTTTTTGGCTCTGATGAACAACACTGATTTAAATACTGTGTTCACTGATTTTTCAGCATGTCTTCAGTTCTCTAGATTATACACGTAGGGATGCAATTGCTGGGTCATGTGATGTCTTACATAGAATGTTTTATAAGATCAGTGGGGGAAGAACTGGCAATGTTTTCCAAAGTGGCTTTACCATTTTATGTTTCCAACAACAACGTATGAAGTTTTCAATCGATCCCTCTACAGGACATTTATTCCTGTGTATCTTTTGTATCATAGTCACTGAAGTGTGTGGAAGTCATATCTCATTGTGTTTTGAGCTCAAACTTCACTAAGGTATTAGAGAAAAGCCCAAAATGCTCACCTGTCCGTGTCAAGAACCCGGTCGACTGAAAGAGATCCGTCCACCTGCCATCCTGAAGAAAGGGGACCAAATGGTGTGGAAATTATCAAGCAATATCATTAATCATAAAGCGAGCAACATTTTCCTTAAGGCAATTAAAAAACTAGCAGCCATTCTCTACGTGATTTTCAAAGCTTGAACCAACCTGTGTTCTCTGGATAAAACCCATTTAATCATGATTTATAATCCCTTTCATGTGTTGTTTCATACAGTGAATGAAAATTTCATTGAGGATTTTCTGCCTCTGTAGTCGGAAGGTATATTAGTGTTTTCCTTGTGATCTTTGTCTGGTTTTGATATCTGGTTTTGTCTGATGTGAGAGTTCTGGTGTCCGAGAAAAGGCTAAGAAGTGTTTCCTCCTGATCTGTGTTCAGCAGAGTTTCTAGGTAGTTAATCTTATATGATATTTGGTTGAATTGACCAGTAAAGCCATTTAGTCCTGGGCTCTTCTTTGTGGTCATGTTTTGCTTGTTTGTTTATTTTAATACTCATGTACTCTCTGTTTGCTATAGATATGTTTATACTTTGCATTTCTTTCTAGGCAAGTTTCGGTACTTTGTTTCTTTATAGGAATGTTTCTCGTTCACCTCGGTGATCTCATTTGTTGGTGTGGAGTTGTTCAGAGTATTCCTTTATGCCTCTTGTTTATCTGTAAGGTTGCCAGTGAAGTTTCAGTAATTTGAATCTCTCCCTTCCTCCTCACTCCCTCTCACTCAGGGTCAGACTGAAACATCGACAACTTTGTTGACTTTGAAAAGAACCAACGTTTTGCCCCAACTGCTGTCTACTTATCTCAAGCAGTTTTGCAGCAATGGTCTCTGTTTTTGACAAACATCCTCAGGCAATGCACTTTATAATCCTAGGTGAGCTCTGAATCAGGTTGAATAAAGATAGCCTTGACTGGGTTTTGGAAGGCGCCTTAACCTGCCGTTCTGATGCCTCTGCTCACTGCCAGGGTACGGGTTCTCATTATGATGGGGAGGTGCTAGTTGCTGAGGCTGCTACAGAGTTGGGGTCGGTGAGTGGGAATAAGACACATGAAAACACCACAAAACAAGCGGTTCTCACCCAAGTTCAGTTCGTTTGTTTGTTTTCCCTTGATGAAATGCTCCCTCGATTGCTGTAAGGCTTTGTTTAGCTGATAGAGAGCTGAGAAAGTTGGCTCTGCCCATTTCCCCCAGTGTCCTTGTTTATGATAGAGACAATTTTGGAATGTTATAACCTGACATCCCTTCCTTTATCTACTGGTCCCTAGATAGCCAGGTGCCATTGTTTAAAAGGAAGCAGTAGCGGTTTTTAGTGTTTCATGTGCTGATGCTTAAGAAAACAAAGCCCACTGTGGGAACCCATAGAACACTGTTCCACTTATGTTTTCTGGGTTTTCTTGGAGTACATTGGGTTCTGACCTAAGAATAATTGGAAGTCCAACATCATGATGTGCATAATTTCTATGTCTGACCATAAACCTCTCAACCCCAAACTCATGGCTGTTGAATGGATTTGGACTCACTGGGACCCTATATAAGTTTTCTAAGAGGATAGATTTTTACTGGAGAAGACAGCTCCACGTATCTCTCTTAAAAGAGTTGGTGGGTTGAACCACCAAGTTTGTGGTTAGCAGCCCAAGGCTTAACCCACGGAACCATTAGTGATCCTCATACGCCCCTTAGTGACTATTCATTCTTCCATATTCACGGAGGCCCTGGAATCCGCACATTCCTGATAGGAATTCCTGCCCTTCCATCTGTCTGTACTCTAAGTCATTGTTCTGTGGCGTGCCATATCGCTCGCATTGAACAACATCGGTGAATGAAGACGTTGTGTCAATTTACTGAGATCTGGGGATATCTATAACCAAAGCGCGGCCTATCCATATTTCCTACTGTCTGCAGGATACAAAACGGAATGTCTATGTCCTAATAAACTAAGTCGTGCTTCTTGGGGATCAGAAAACAGGACAGAAGCACTGCCTCCACCTCTGCAAGTGTGAGAAGCATTAGGTTTCCTTTCGATGGTTGTGTTTCCACATTCTGCTCATTGAAGGAGCCCTGGTGGCACAGTGGTTACGCATAGGCCTGTGATCAGCAAGGTCAGCAGTTAAAAACCAGCCGCTGCTCCTTGGGAGAAAGACTGGGCTTTGACGTCCATCAACAATTAATTACAACCTCAGCAACTCACAGGGGCAGGCCTATCCTAGCAGGGTCACTATGAGTCACCATTAACTTGATGGCAGTGAGTTTGGTTTTTGGTTTGGTAGAGATATGGTTAGATATTGCGCTGCTAACGGCAAGGCTGGTGGTTCAAGCACACCAGTCACTCCTTAGTAGAGAGATGAGGCTTTCTGCTCCTGTCACCAGTCACAGTCTCAGAAACTCTGGAGAGGGTTGCTGTGAGTTACAATGGACTCAATGGCTGGAGCTCCAGAATATGGAGAAAGAAAACCTACTATCCTGGCCTTTTAAATTATTCACCAACGGCGACTGCAGTGTATGGCCTCATCCTTGCGTCGCCTGCTGATGTGTGATGGCTTTCATATCATGGAGAGTCCCTGTGGTACAGCGGTGAAAGTGCTTGGCTGCTCACCAACAGATCAGCAGTTCTAATCCACCAGCTGCTCTGTGGGAGAAAGGGGTGGCGGTCTGCTTCCACAGAAAAAGATTTACAACCTGTGAAACGGTATGGGCAGTTGTCCTTGTCCTATAAGGTCACGATGAGTCCGAATCCACTCAAAGGCCATGCTTTTGGCTTTTTCTTTTTTCATATATAATGAATTATTTTAGATGCCAGAGATGGTTCCTGGCCTATTCAAATCCATTGGTCTGGTCTTGTGATTCGGGGGCTTTTGGTTGTGAGGTACCATTGAGTGGGTTCTCACCCATAACAACCCTACACACAGCAGAACAAATCACTGCACGGCCCTGTCCCGTCTTGGCAAGTGTTGCTGTGCCGGAGCTCATTATTGCAGCCATGGTGTCCATCCATCTCATGGCGGGCCTTCCTCTTTTTGGCTGCCCCCTCCACTTTACCAAACAAGCTGTCCTTTTTCAGGGACTGGTCACTCCTGAGAATATGTCCAAAGGATGTAAGATGAAGTCTTGCCATCCTTGCCTCGAAGGAGCACTTTTTCCATGCTTCTTCCAAGACAGACTGGTTAGGACGTTAAGCAATCCAGTACTTTTGATATTCTTCTCTAGCACCATGATTCAAAGGAATCGATTCTTCTTTGGTCACCTTTATTCATTGTCCCACTTTCACATGCATATGAGGTAATGGAAAATACTATAGCTTGTGTCAGGCTCACCTTTCTCTGTCCTCAGCATAACATCCTTGGGTTTCAATGCTCTAAAGAGGTCTTGTGCAGCAGATTTACCTAAAGCAATGCATGGTTTGCTCTCTTGGCTGCTGCGTCCATGAACATTGATTGAGGAGCTAAGCAACACAAAAGCCTTGCCAGCTTCAACCTTTTCCCCATTTATCATGATGTTACCTATTGGACCCGGTGTGAGGATTTTAGTCTTCTTTACATTGAGTTGTAACCCACACCGAAGGCTGCAATCCTTGATCTTCATCAGCAAATTTTCATGTCCTCCTCACTTTCAGCTAGCAAGATGGTATCATCTTCTTATCACGGGGTCGTTTACAATCTTTCCTCCAATCCCGATGCCACATTCTTCTTCATCTAAACCAGCTTATCTGATTATTTGCTCAGCATAGATTTAACAAGATTGGCAAGAGGATACAGCTCTGACACACACCTTTCCTGACTTTGAACCGTGCAGTATGTCCTTGTTCTGTTCACACCACTATCCCTTGATCTACGTACAAGTTCTGAAGGAGGCCAATGAAGTGTTCTGGAATTCCCATTCTTCTCAAGGTTACCCTTCATTTGTTATAATCCACACACTCGGATGGCTTTGCATAGTCAATAAAACACTAGTCAACATCTTGCTGGTATTCTCTGCATTGAGCCAAGATCCATCTGACATCAGCAATGATCTCTCTTGTTCCATGTCCTCTTCTGAATGTGGTCTGAGTCTCTGGCAGTTCCCTGTCAATGTACTGCAGCAATCATTGATGGATGATCTTAAGTAATAGGCTACTTGCCTATGATATCAATTTATATTGCTCTGTAGTCTGAGCATTCTGTTGGGTCACCGTATTTGGAAAGGGCACAGATATGAATCTCTTCCAGTCAATCGCTCAAAGAGCTGTTTTCTGAATGTCCGAGCAGAGACCAGTGACTGCTCCAGTGCTTTCTCACCTGTTGAAACGTTTCCATTTGTGTTCCACCAGTTCCCGGGCCTTACGAAGGCACTACAAAAATAATGACTCAACATCTTTGATTACTATTATTTGTACTTCGCCAAATCATCAAACGCTAGTGTGATTTTTGTGCATGCCTAGTTTTCTTGGGGGTTTAGATATTCGTTGTCTTAATGCCATTTGAAAATATAGTATGGTTCACCTCAGGATGAGGAGCATTATCTACGAAGGTGTGGAAGAGGAGAGGCTCAGAGATCAAGAAACTTCAGAGTCCTATTGCAAGCAGTTGAGATGGGAGGTTAAACCTGGACCTGATTTCAGAGATTTCATGTTTTCTAATACAGTATGCTACTTACCAGTGTAAAATCTTCATGTGAAAAAAAGGTGGCATTGTTAGAAGATGATGTGACTTTTCTACCTAGCTCTCGCACGTTTGTATTATTGTGAGGTTAGGTGCCTCAAGTTGACTCTGACCCATAGTACTCTATAAGCAACAGTGCGAAAGACTGTTTGGCCCTTTGCTTTGTTTGAACCCAGTGTTGCACCCAGTGTATCAGTTCATCTCATTGAGGGTCTTTCTCTTTTTCTAGAATGCTCTATTTTTCCCAGCGCGATGTCCTTTTCCAAGAACCGGTCTCTCTCGAGGACACGTCTGATGGACTCTCACCATCCTTCATTGTCAGGAGCCCTCTGGGTGGACTTCCTTCAAGACAGATTTGTCAGTTCTTCGGACCATCCCTGGCACTCTCAACATTCTGCCAACAGCATGACTCCAACGCCTCAGTCATTTTTCTGGTCATCCTTACTCATTACCGAGTTTCACACAAGGCAATTGAAAATACCATGGCATGGGTCAGGCACCCGTTAGCCTTCAAAGTGACATATTTTTTTTTTCTTTAGCACTTTGTGTTAGTCTGGGTACTTTAGAGGAACATCCACAGAAACTCATGTGTAAGAGAGAGTTTTATATAAAGGGTAAGTGCACATCAAGAAAAACATCCCAACCCAGGGCTGCCCAAGCCCACAAGTCCAACATTAGCCCATATGTCTGACACCAATCCACAAAGTCCTCCTCCATCTCACAAAACACACACAATGATGCCGTCTGCAGGAGGAAAGCCGAATCAGTGGACATGTAAGCATCTCAGCACTGGCAGGGATCTCTACACAGCTGCTCCAGCACCCAGGGCTACATTGGGGTAGGTCCATGTGGCTTCTCCTCAGGGACATCTTGAGCTTTGCCAGCTGAAGCAGGGAACTGGCTAAGGCAGCTGCACCCTGGTCCAACCATCAGAGAGCAAGAGACCTGAGAACTAGAAAGGCGAGGCTCACTGAGCCATTTATCCCCCTGCCCTTCAATTAACCCCACATGTGTTTATCAGCCAGGTTGGTACAATAAACGAACTACCTCGCACTTTAAAGGTTTATAGCAGGTTTATGACATCTGAATTAGGATTCCAGACTGATATGCTCACCTCCCAATAATAGTATAACTAGCTCCCCTCCCAACGACCACATTGTACCGACAGGTACACCATTGTACCAACGACCCCTTCACCATTGTACCATTGTAACTGAACTGGGTCCCAGGAATACAGGCCAGTGTTTCTGAGCTGCTGCTTGTCTCAAACGCAGCCTCACTTACTACTCTAAAACCTCAGAGCGGTTTGGACTAGTCAGAGCTACATTATCAAGAATTCTAGGATGCCTTGTCTGTCGAACACCATTTTTTCAGAGGACACTTAGTATGTGTGTGGGGATAGTGCTTCCATATGAGCCCAAGGAACAGGCTCTAAGACAGTATCCATATCTCAATACCAACAGGAAGCTGCCTTGGGAGAGTATGGCTGGCAGTTAGGGGCCCTGCCCACCAGATGATAGTACCAACAGTGGAATTGGTGTACCAGGGCTCTAAGTGAGCAAATGCACCTGATCTTCATCTATAATGTAGACCAAGAGGAGTACCTCATGTTATCTAGAGTCACCGTACTTTGGAGACTTTCAGACCATATCCTGACTCCTGTGCAGAAGCACTACAGCAGGCATCATCAGGGTTGATGATCAACCGCTGCCTCTACTCATGCTCTGGGGATTCCAATGGAAGGCTTTGAGTGCTATCATATGACATCATGAATTCCTTCTCCAAACTGTTTTTATTGGTGGAGAAACCATGTAAAAGTATCAAGACCTCATTTTCATGTTGGATTCCTATCCTGTGTTCATTTAGGTTAAAATTATTTGCAGATAGCTTGAGTCAGCTGTCCTTTAGAAATCCTTTTCTTGATAATAGTGGCAAAAATTCAGGAGCCATCCCCAAGCTGAAGGCTAAGAAAATATGTCCTGTAGCAAGAACGATCAAACCTCCTGCAGGAGGTCCTGTTAACCTTCTAATTCCGATCAGCACTGAAGGATGACATCTCTGCCTAGCCAAAGGCAGAAGGAACATGACCAGGGACAATATTTTTTGAACACCGAGAGTGAATCTGAATAGCTCTGAGAATCTGATTTATGTTTGTAATACTTCTGGTCTCAGAGATATGTTATGAAGGTAGCTAACACTCGACACACCCTTAACCCCTGTCTTATCTTGTTTCAGGGTGGCAGAGGCAGGAAACCCTCAGGTCTCTTGAGGCATAATGCTTCATCCAGTCAGATGACAGTACATCTGTCCCCCTGAGCAGTTACATGTGCCCCTTCCCCATAAATAAAAAAGACTGTGATCAGGTAATTCTTATGGATGCTGGCTGGATTC
>NW_022107432.1:26456314-26458922 GCF_000313985.2 Echinops telfairi | reverse complement strand
AGGATCGATCAGTGGGTTCAGACAGTCTGAGCTTGATTCACTAAACCTCTCATTCACTGGGGTAGTTACATAATCTACTGTCAACTTGAGGGTATTGAGTGAAGGGATGGAGTTTAGCCTGTCAATCAGGTCATAGCCTGATAATGCCTCATTGTGGGCATGGTGCAGGTGGATTCTGGGAACTTCCTTTCTCTCTCTGCCTTTTCTGTCTGTTGACAAGCCACCCAAGAGCCCCCCTTTCTCTCTCTGTTTCACCTTCCTGTTTAAGAGCCACACCAGCACTGAGAAGCTTCCACAGCCATTGGATCCACAAGGCTTTGCAGCCACCAGCCTATGATCTTCCTGCACTCTGCATCATTACACGTGGCTCTGTGAATCTGTCGAGGGAGTTATGTACTAGTATCAGACTTATGGACTAATATTGGACTTATGGATTTGATTTGGATTGGGCTAGGATGTTTTCTCAATATACAATTGATCTTTGATATAAAGCTCTCTCTTACACACATATGAGAGTCACTGGATCTGTTTCTTTAGTCTAACACACGCACACTCACTACCACTGAGTCCATGTTGACTTATAGGGACCTTATAGGGCAGGGTCGATCTGCAAATCTGGGTTTCCAAGACTGCAATTATTGCAGGATCAGAAAGCCTCTTCTTTATCCCACAGCTGCCGGTGGCTTCAAACTGCTCATTGTGTGATGAGCAGCCCAACATGTAACTCCCTAGAGCTCCAGTACTCCTATAATTGGAACAGAGAGATTTTTTGGCCCTTATGCATGATGTAAAAGGAATTACAGATCACCTATGAAATCTCCCTTCAGCCACAGACCCAAACTATCCTGCCAACACCACGTTGACCTATACCTGACGTTGCTTGGCTGCCTACCTGTAGCTTCTGGATCTTCCCAGGGTTTCTGGTCACAATGCATGGCTGGGATTTGTATTTATATTTGGCAGCCAAAGGGCTAGATAACAATCTGCTGCCAAATGAGGTAGGTAACCATCTGGAAGAATGAAGCGTTTAATTCCTGAGAGGTAAACTTGGACGGGTGATTGCTAAAAGATGGATGAGAGCCCACAGATGAATTCTTCCCACTTTATACTGTCTGTGGATGACTTATGAGGTCCAGTAGTCTGTAATCTTTGTGAACCAGTGGCCAGCTTAGGTGTGCATAAGCTTACATGTATTTCCCATTCTTCTCTGTCTTACATTCTCCACCCTCATTGCTATTGCTCTGTGGTTTCATCTTTCAAGTAAGCATTTGCAGGTTTGCCCAGGTTCTGTTTTCTATTCAAACTAGGTTAAGACAACAGCCAAAGTAATATATAGATGCATTTGGAGTTTAGTTTTAATAAACCAGTTCTAAGATAAGCTATGAAGTTTGGCCAGACTGAGTATTAGATATTAAGGAGTTGTTGGATTTTAAAAATATAGGCAGTAGTTAAACACACACAACAATACAAACTATTGGCATGTGTCGGTAAGAAAATACAATATCTGGTATTTGCTTTAAAGAATCCTAACAAAGCAAAACAAGGCAGAAAACCTAGGGCAAAAAAAATTACTGAGATAGCACTTGTTTTATCTGAATAAGGAGTACTTTTTCATTATATCATTTTCTACTTAAGTATGTATGAAAGTTTGCATTAAAATATCAAATTTTCTTGGTGTCTGTCTATATAAGATAGGCAGGATAAGCAACTCCATGGAGACAGCGACAGGACCAAGACCAATGTTTCCAGCGACAGTGACTGTGTAACCCCACCTGAGGGGAGCAAATAACAGACTTGTAGGTGAATGGATATATTGGATGGGGTAAGATATATATATCTTAGGGTTCCTGGGGGGAAGGGTGGGGGATGGAAGAGATAAAGGGGAACTGATAACAAAGAGTTCAAGAAGAAAGAATATGTTTTGAAACTGATTGTAGTAGCAATCGTACAATTATGCTTAATCTATTTGAATTATGGAATGTTGTGATATCTGTAAGAGCTCCCAATAAAATGATGAATGAAAAAAAATGTCAATTTTTCTTCAATTCTTAAAAGAAATTCTGCAAATTTATTTTCCAATTTTATTTTGAATTTTATGAGATCGTGATTCTTGTTATTCCATGAATAATCCCTCTGGAAACTTTTATAATGGACTGATTTTAAGTAAAGTTTCACTGTATTCCCTCTAATGTTAGTGTTTTCTCTTTACGCACTTTCCAAGTGAAAGCATAAGGAGGGCCCTGGGAACCTCTCATCCTCTCCCCACGTCTCTCTGCTTTGGGCTTTCTGCTCGTGCATCCTGGCTGCTGCCAGAGCCTTAGAGATGCATCCACCGCCATTGGATCCATAGGGCTTTGCACCCACCGGCCTGCGATCTCCCTGCATCCTGCATCATTGCATGTGACTGGGTGGGTCTGAAGGGTGACTTACGGATTGGCATCGGACTTATGGACTTGAGTTGGACTGGGCTGGGATGTTTTCTCGACATATAATGATTTCTTGATATAAAGTTCTTTCTTAGACACACACAAACACACAAAGCAAAAAGTGAAGGCATTTATTAGTCTTTCTGTGGATTTATCTCTATTAATGCAACCTTTTTTTTTTT
>NW_022107432.1:26453586-26455925 GCF_000313985.2 Echinops telfairi | reverse complement strand
GTCTAACGGTGACCAGAGAACATCTGCTCTCTTGAGAGGGATATGATTTATTTATCAGTACCATATTGGGGAAAGATCAAAGGCCAGAGTCTAGTTTGTTTTGACTCCAGTGAGTTCAAGGAAGAGGGAGGAGAGGAACCCTAAGGTTGTTTTGATTTGTTGTATTGTGTTTTCCATCAAAAAGCTCTTTGTCAGGGTTTTACATTCAAAGTTCCCAGAGAAGCAGTCCTGGGAGGACGTAAGCTTTCTAGACTGGCATCCTCGACCCAAGATGTCACAGGCGGAGGGGACAAACACAGATCAGCACCACCCTCTGCTTTGACCATCGCTTCCATTTTTGCTGGGCTCCTATTTTGTCTGCATACAATATTCTTGCTGTTGATTTCTGCCAGACAACAAGCAATGCCATGATGTAGAAGAGTCAGAAGAGTAACTCTAGTTGTGTTCCTTTTAGCACCCTCACATTCTGTTACTGCTCTTCTGTCCCATGTCACAGCCACCTATTCCCAAGGAGACAATATAAATCCAATTGCCTATACAGTCCTCAATTACGCTTACTTTCCTTTTTTCGCTAAAAACGTGTCCTGATTTGAACGACAAGTTCTTATTGCAACCATGATGACAGGCCTCTCAGATCTCCCTCTGGAAAGAATTCGCCTTGAGGAGGACAGTGAGCCACCAACACCTTTGGGATCTTCCCGAGGTAGTTCCCGGCCAATGCTTGGAAAGGACAGAGTACAGCACACTAGGTCTGGTCAGTTGTACTCTACGCAGGACTGCTTCCCGAGTGGTCTTTGTGCCAGAGGTCCTCTGTAGACCAGCTGAGACCATCTCACTTACAGGGCAATCTAGGTATCTTCCTGCCCAAGCCTCTTTCCTATATCCAGAGTGCTGAAGTGATGCAATTATTATATGTGTTATCCTCCTGCCCACAAAACACCGCAAATCAAGGTAGGTTTCACTTTGCCCACCTTTCCTTCTATAGTTTCCCAAGGCTTGATGATTGAGATGGGGTGGGGATGGATGATAACCAGTGCTGATCTTGACTTGGACGCTCAGCTACATGGACTATGGGTGTTGAAAACAGTACACAACACTCCCTCTCTGGCCCCCCATCCGTCTCAGTCTAGTCAGATAGTGGTAATGTAAGCTCTTTTTATAAACAGTTGACTTGTTATATTTAATCTTTTATTCTTCTAGTTGCCGTTAGAACTAGCCTCCTGAGAATCTTGTCTCAGATGGCACAAACTATTGGATCTAATAAAAGTTCCTGTTTGAAGCCCTGTTGTTCCAAGGGCTCACATGTGTAACTGAAGTCATGTTCTTCTCGCAATCTTTGTCCTAGGTCACAGCCACCTATATGCAAGGAGACGGAGCTACGTGGACTAGGGTCTTAAAAACTTGGGGTACAGCAGGGGAGGTAAAGGGGAAATGGGGAGCTAACAGTGAGTATGCGAAATCAGAAAATGTTCTGACATTGATTGTGGTGATGATTGCACAAGTTGTTATTGTGATCAAAAACTATTAAATTGTATGATATGTGAAAAAAAACCCAAAACTTGCAAATAGACATCTAAGATACAGCCAGTGGCCTTTCTTTGTCCAGAGACACGAAGACTGAAGGAAATCAAACACGTGAGGAAATACTCGTTCCAGAAGACTCATGGACCACACGAACCTCACCCTCCACTAGCCTGAGACAGGAGAGGAGATGGTGTCAGAGACAACACAGGCGTCTCTGATTGAGGTCACAGTGGAAGGCCCTGAATCGAGTAGGAGGAACCCTCATTCAAAGAAGAACAGACCTACTGATCTAATAGAGATGCGTGCTACCATCTAAGACTATAACTCTTAGGCACCTTTCAGTCCTGGAATTGAATACATTCCTGTAGATGAACTTTCAAGCAAATCGTAGGCAAGCCTATGACCTGGACAGTAACACCAGGGAGGTACACCCTCCTCAAAACAATCAACCCTATGTGACCCAACAGGCAGCGTTTGCCCCAAACCCAACTCCAGAAGGCAGGAAGGGGCAGCAAAGAAGGACGGATGGAAATGGTGAACTGGGAGATGACGTGGGAAGAGTGAGTGCTGTTCTAATCTGAGGACAACAAACAATGTCATGGAACAAAATCTGTATTAATTGCTGAATGGGAAACTCAATTTCACTGTAAAGTTTAAAATTTTTAAAATACATTTATTGGGGGCTCTTACATCTCTTATCACAATCCATACGTTCATCCAGTGTGTCAAGCACATGTGCACATATGCTGCCATCATCATTTTCAAAGCATTCTCTTCCCACTTGAGCCCCTGTGAATTGTTATCCAAACTACAAT
>NW_022107432.1:26445506-26452813 GCF_000313985.2 Echinops telfairi | reverse complement strand
TAGCTTCCTACCTTGTCACAGCCAGGCAGCTAAAGCCAACAGGATCCGTGTATTGCACTATTGGTTTTACTAATATAAATCCAATGCCAAGAGTCCAGAAATCATGGTCATATTACTGTTTAGTACATTGCCCTATGTATTTTGAAACAGCTCCTTTCCCATGAGTATATGTACCTGCTCTTTGCAGCATCAAGTTTAACCACTAGATGCACTATCTTCTAATAAAAACTTAGCAAAATTGATATGAAACATGTGTCAGATGTATTATTCATTGCTGAAGGAATCCAGAAAATCCAAAGGTTAAGTGTGATAATTTGATCAACATTGGAAAAAGATATCCTACGTGAGGGAAGCTGTGCATAACTATTTAGGATGCTGTCATGATATAGCTAGAGTTTGTGACAACGTGGCTGTGCCAGGATTCTCAGGGTTAGACAGTTAGGACAAATTAATCCCGGTGAAGAGATCTAACATAAAGTAATCATCTCCATAATGAGATCTGCTAAAAGAAGCCAATTAATTGAGAGGAAATTTCCCTGGGCATGTGGCTTGCTTCCAATCTAATTGGGTCTGGATCCTGCACCTGGCCTGTCATCTTACCTCCCGTTCTTTGAACTTCCAGCAGTCAGCCAGCCGTATTGCCTTTCAATCCTGTGAGTTGTCAGTAACCTGTCATCTTACCTGCAAACCTTGCTTCATTCGCCCCTGCAGCCAGGATTCTACCCTCTGACCTGTCAATTTGGGGTAATCTGCCCCTGAAGCTACATGCGTCAAGACAAGCATGCAGCTTGATGCACGGACTTACCCACCTCTACAACTGTGTGAGCCATTTACTTGATATGAACCTCTCTGAATATATTTATACATAAGCCGTTTGCTTCTCTAGAGAACCCAGCCTAAGACAGTGTGCTAGCGATTTATCTTTGTGCTATAGCGCAGCACAGAGGAGCCCTACATGGTAAAGGAAGGCAAGACAACGGAATTGAGCGCAAACTACATCTCCTACACTTCTCTTGTAATCCAGCTTTCCATTAAGCCTGGCCATTGGAAAGAACTGGCTGGACTGGGCATTTGTTGGGCACAAGCCAGGGCAACTTTTCCTCTCTCTCCACTTTCCAACATCTCCACCACTGGCTATTTCTCTTCCAGTGTTCTCCAATCAGTACCTTCTCTCTCTTTTCTGTTTTTCTCCAGACTTCCCCTGCAGTGGCTCCAGCCTCCTCTAGGCAAACTCTACTACTGAGCCTTCCCTTGGTCCTTTTAGCCCCATCGTAGGAATGACCTCTTTGCATTAGTCGGAATTGCTTCTCCACGCTTGTATGGACACTCAGCTCTTGCATATTCCTTCAGCTACAAACACTTTAGAAGCTTGTCACTCATGTTCGACGTTCTATTGGACTATTTAGCTGGAGCTCTAGTTTCCTGGATAGACCCTGATGGTCACAGCTGTTGCTTTATCACCAGAGGAAGCCATTAAGCTGCCAGCTCTTTCAGGCAGCATGGGTTAATGTTGAGTGCACAGGGTACTTAGAGGTATTTAAACACATGAACCGTTAATCATAAACAGTGAGTAATGTATCAAGAGGAAAGCTACAAGCAAAGTGCTCAGTAACTATTAATTAGAGGTACCAAGCCACCCGATCTTATCTCCTAACAAGAGCCACTTAGCACAAACGTATCAGACAGGTCAAAGCCTGCTTATGGAAGCAGTCTTCTCTTTTTAAGCAGCCATTGGTAACATCTTTAATATCCTTTCAAAAATGTTGTGTCTCATTTAAATGCCCAGCTTGGGAACAGAGGTTTTTAACTGTCAAGCTTGAATATTTTAAGTTGCCCCTAGACCCTCCAAGAAATCCACGTATTAGCATAAGCAGCTAGCAGACCTCCAGGGAAGCCTGCTTCAGAGGGATAAAAAATAAATGTGTAGCAACCATCTCTTGTCTCACTGCCCTCCAAGAGACCAGGAGAAGTATATATATAGTCGCCTATCACTGATTTATCAGTGCCATACATTCTCATTCTTAACTCAAACCTTCTAGTTTTACCCATTCCATTAATATCACGACTCTCTGCCAAGTTCAACTCTACCCTACACCCACGTGCTCAGTGGTAGTCAGAGGAACCAAGATATTTTGGCCATGGAGTTTTCTGGGCTCCACTGGTGGTTATCTCTGTGGTAGACAGGAGCTGAAAGTATCCGGGATCCTTATGCCTACCTTACAGAGCCCTGATGGCATAGTGTCTACCGTTGAACTGCAATCCACAAGGTCAACAGTTCAAAACCACCAGCTCCTCCATAAAAGAAAGACAGAGCTTTCTACTCCTGTAAGGAGTTTCAGCCTCAGAAACTCACAAGGGCAGTTCCACCCTGTCTTATGGGGTGACTATGAGTTGACATCTATATAATGGCAGTGAGAGATGCCTACCCAATAGGACATAGAATGTAACCTTTCACCTGGCCTTTTTCACAACCTGAAAACACTACGCACATGGTCCGATGGACAAGGAGTCAGTGTGTCACTAAGGAGGGCCATCAGCACGACTGTCTCACATTGAAGAAGAGACACAAAAGAAAAGTCTGACTGGCCCTGCCTCACCCATCGGGGAGCCTTCTCCCAAGCTGACCCCTGGACAGTTCCCTGACCCAAGATCTGCTTCTGTATGTGCATCTCTTCATTCAGTGCTATCAAGTTGGTTCTGACCCAGAGTGACCCGATAGGTACAGAGTAGAAGGACCCCCTGTGGGTTTCTAAGGTCATAACTCTTTGTGAGAGTAGAACCCTCGTCTTTCTCCCTGGGAACAACTAGTGGTTTCAATCCACCTACTTTGATGTTAGCAGCCCAACATCACACCACCAGGGCTCCTACGTAGCTCTTAGGAATCATTTTTCCTTGAAAGATTCTTCCGAACCTATTCCTATTCTGTGCCCACTCTGTCCATGTGAACAAATAACACTTTAAAGAGTCATCTCAGTTCTGAACCCACCAGAAAGAAGAGTGGCTGTTGATCCGATTAATTTTTTATTTGTTGTAAGCATCAGCTCTTGGTTTTACTGGTGAGGTCCTATCGAAGTAAGAATACGCACTCTGATCTCCCAAGCTTGAGGCTGGAGGTTAAGGCGTTCCTCCGACCCTAAGCATTCCCTCTTGCCTCTCTGAAGAAGGTTTAATATCTTGTCTCAAACCTAATAAAAACAACCCTACATCTTTGTCTGGCAACTGCCCATCAGGACTTTTGGTCCCTCAAAATAAAAATTTTGATTTGTCAATAATTGCCTTTCTCAAGCACTATGACCGGATGCATTGACTATTGAACATTTCCTGTTCAGTCCATCAACAGGTCCAAGACAGCTCTCCCATAGAGGCGTGGCAAATATGAAATATGGCTTCTGAGTTTATCCTTTGCTTTGAATAATTCCCCGGGCTCCTGACATATATTCAAAGGTCTACATAACATTTCCATGTGAACGACTAGTGTAAAGTCTCTATTTTAGCACACACAAAACAGTGAGAAAATTTCCCCACACTATGTTTTCCATCCCACTGATAGTACCAGTGTGTACATCTGAGGCATCTCTGGATGGCACCCATTGTCTTGAAGAACAGAGAACGTTGCAGTGTCTTCCTGTGGGAGGGAAGACGAGTCCTAGGAGTCATCTCTACAAACTGTGTGGGTCCTGGCTGTGAGATTCAGGGTGCATTCACCTCCATGTTCCCAGACTATGGTTCACGGTCCCAGGGTTTTCCAACGAGAGCCTTGACCTTGTAGTACACCTGTCTTGACAAAGCACTCGGTGATGGTGTTTGATGCTTGACAATTCTAATAGCTTGATCCTGGGTTTGCCTCATATCTTCTCCTGGATTTCATTCTGATGACTAAAATTAAATCCCAGTAAAGCCCAGCTGATGCTGCGCTGGGTCTGAATAAGGGAAGAAAATGATGAAGTCCCCCAAATCTCTAACAAACTAGCTATCATGTTCAAGCAGAAGCCCAGAGAGCACCATGAGGGTTGTAATTTGAGATTGCTTGTTCAAAAAGCCAAAAAATAAGACTTAGAACCACCCTGTCAGTGTGATGTAACAATGATGAGAAATACAACTTTCCTCTAGTTCCTAAATGTGTCCTCCCTGCTCCCACTACCATGACTCGAATTCGATCTTGCAAGTCTGGCTAGACCAGAGGAGGTACACTGGTACAGATAGGAACTGAAAATACAGGGAATCCAGGACGAATGAGCCCTATAGGACCAGTGGTGTGAGTGGCAAAACAGGGAGGGTAAAGGGAGAATGGGTAGGAAAGAGGGAACCGATTACATGGAACTGTGTGTGACCTCCTCCCTGGGGGACAGACAACCGAAAAGTGGGTGAAGGGAGACGTCAGACAGTGCAAGATATGACAAAATACCCATTTATAAACTATCAAGGGCTCATGAGGGAGGGGGGAGCGGGGAGGGAGGGAAAAATGAGGACCTAATGTCGGGGGTTTAAGTGGAGAGAAAATGTTTTGAGAAACGATATACAAATGTGCTTTACACAATTGATGTGTGTATGGATTGCGATAACAGTTGTTGTATGAGCCCCTAATAAAATGTAAAAAAAAAAAAGAATCACCCTGTCAGGACACTGTATGTAAACTCTGGTACAGATCCTAGGAGATGGGGCAAACTCATGACTATAGTGGTTCTTAGGCATCTCACTTTTACTCAGAATTGCCCATTTATTGAGCTAGCCTTCTCCTTTGGCATGCCAGAGGACCAAGACATTCAAAGTCTAGAAAGGTGGGCATGCTGGAAGGGACCTCTCTTGTGACAGCTGGAATCTCACCAAAAGTTGCTCCACAAGAGGTGGCTGAGGACACACATTTAGCTAAGGTCATCAGCAATGCACCGATGACAGGAGCTTTAATCTCACAAAGCCACTCAGTGGAGTCTTTTGTCTACAGACAAGGTGATTGATATGAGAGGCAGCTCCATATCTAAGCTGATTAATAATCATGAAGATGTTGCAGCTTCAACAAGCAACCAAAGCCAGGTAGCAGCACTTACCCACCATAAGCCAGGCTACCGTTGCTACCATACCAGCGGGCATGATCAAAGGGTTTAACCCCTATCCTACAATGTGTCATATAATTGTATCCCTGGAGAAAAATAGAATGGCAATTAAAAAAAAACCTGCTATTTAACAATGAACATGGATTGGAAATAGATCTCAATAGCATTACAACTATATTCAGTTTCCAGAAAAATGTTAGACCTAAAACTCATTGTCCCAAAGATGGCCAGATCCCCCAGAAGACAGAACTATAAAATAAAATGGCAAATCAAATACCACTGGCACATTCATTAAGATATTATGTTAGGCTGGGTTGTCTAGAGGAACAGTACCAGTGATACTCATATAGGTATAAGAAAGAACTTTATATCACGAAGGAAGCCCAGCCCAGTCCCACTCAAGGTCATGGGTCTGATGCTAGCTGTTGCCCTCTTCGGACTCATGTAGCTGCAATCCTAGGATGCAGACAGGTGAAGCAGGAAGCAGGAAGACCACAGGTTTGTGAGTGCACAGTCAAGTGGATCTAAGGTTGGTGGGAACATGGCAGGGCACCCCAAGCTCTCCAGTTCAGCAGCCCACATGGGGAGGCAGACACAGACTCCCAACAAGGAAGAAGCCAAAGGGCCAGAAGAGGGAGAAGTTCTCAGCACCTCCCTTATAAATAGGACACAACCTCAAGGAGGCATCGTCACATTGTGACCTCATTGATGGGTTGGACTCCACTCTAACACCTTCACAAAGGTTCAAGTTGACATAAAATCTAACCACCACACATACTTACAGTCATTACTTGGGGGAGATATACTGGGAGATACAGTGGGAATATGTGTACGTTGGGCTTTTCTGGAACACAAGATCCAAATTGATGATGATATCTGGAGACCTGAAGCTCATCACGGTCTCCTTGTTATAGTGTTGGCCTAATGGGGGTTTGACTAATAAATGGCGCCATAGTCAAAGTCTGCTGAGTTCATACACCTATTCATTGGTCATTTCTCCCATCCACGAATGCATATTTGGCACTGTCCTAGTCAGTACTTGAGGAAACCCATCCATTAGCTTGTTGGACTGAAAGACAAATGCAATCATGATGGGGGAAAAGCCTTTGAAGTTGCTCAGCTCCCAAGCTAATATAGTAAAGAAAACCATCACATTTCAGGCAAAGGAAATGGCATACACTAGTGCCACGCTTAAGGCTCTTAGTTTCATGGCTGGAGGTTTCTATGAAATCTCCCTATCATTCATGAGCCATGTCTGTGCAGAGGGCGGATGAATTGGTTGAATATGACTCAATGTTGTTGTGATTCAACTTGGAGTGACTATGGAATCCTACAAATGCAACCGAGTAGTAGCCCCAATTGCTGCTGGAGCCCCAAATGAATCTTTTCTAGAAAACATAAACAAGACTTCGAGTACATAGTAGAAGGCTGACTAAGGCGAAGGAGTTCTTTTTTACTCCAATCGTAGAAGAGAGCCAGAAGGAGTTTTGTGTTCATCTGGAAGAGTTACTACAATATATATTTAGAATTTTGTCTGAGAGTTATGTAAACTCCTCTCTGTCTTAATGTATTCAGAATCCTTGAGCTATTTGGACATTCCACTGATCATTATGGAAAGGGTCATGCCAATTGTGTGGGCTGAGTAAGAGCTGCCGAATCCACTGAAGGTCTTGGTAAGATACATTTTAGAAGGTGGAAGATAAACCCTATGATGATCCAGACATCTGCTGTTCTAAATTTGACCCCAAAGGTTTGTACCTGTGCTGGGAGATCTGTCAGGTATTACACAAGAAAGTGAGACTGATGTTAGAATACAAATAGAATTTAATTCTCAGAGGTCCCAGAGGGGAAACAATTGCATACTTCAATGCAAGGCCATATAAGTAAGGTGGCAGGGATTAGACAGCAACACGCTGGAATTGTGGAAAGGTCTTATGTATGGAAAGCAGGAGTTGGGAACCCCAGGGTTAGCACATGCTAGAGTTTGGGACCTCTGAGAATTAAATTCTCCTACCTGGTAAGCCAGGTCAGAGGCATTATTTATTATTATTATTATTATTTTTAATCATTTTATTGGGGGTTCATACAACTCTTATCACAATTTATACATCCATCAATTGTATCAAGCACATTTGTACATTTGCTGCCATTATCATTTTCAAAACAAGCAAATGTGGTGAAGAAAGCTGATGGTGCCCGGCTATCAAAAGTTATAGCGTCTGGGGTCTTAAAAGCTTGAAGGTAAACAAGCGGCCA
>NW_022107432.1:26442190-26443470 GCF_000313985.2 Echinops telfairi | reverse complement strand
GTTCCATGCAGTAGTAACCCACCGGGGGAATTTACATCTCCATAAATCTGGGCTCTGCAGTATCTTGGTACTAAAAGGGACACACTTTTGCCCGAAGGCACAGTAAGATTTCCATTGAAGTACATGTGACAGCTGCTTCCACGATATTTTGGATTGTGGTGTCCAGGAATGAGGAAGAGAAGGTAGGGACCTGGTTGCATTGTGGAAGTGAGAGGAATGCATGTAAAAGTCCTGTGATCTATCTGGGGGTCTCCTGGTGCTGAGTTGGTCAATTGTGACAGAATGAAAACATGTAGCCACCTCCGTCTGAGAAGTGGGTACATGAAGACCAGGAATGGGGGTTTGGGTCTCACCACCTAACAAGTGAAGGAGCCCAACAGAGGTGACGATCGCAAGAGAGACCTGGAGGAACCAGGTCCTTGAAGATGTCTGCAGAACTATATCCCTGTGGTACAAGGGTACCCTGTGGCAGCCATAGGTGCAGCATCCAGCTCCTTTGTTGGGAAGGTCAAGAAAGGATTGAAATTAGTCGACAGTCACCAGCTGTGCCACTTTGGAAACACACTGCCGCATTTGAGCTAACTCCACTCTCCCACAAGCAATCCTTGCAGAATGGCAGAGGTTCGAATGCCCAGCTATCTCTGTCCAATCGGCTGGGGGGAGGGGACAGTTATCAAAGGTAAATCTTTGAGTCAACACTACCCTGTGGAATGACTGAGACTGGCTTGACACTCTGGTCTGAGGCTATTTCCACTTGACCTCACTTCATCGGGGTTCAGACTGAAAGTCTCGGTTGATGTCTGGATTCCCCTCTCCTTGAACTTGTGCAGACTTTCACCTTCTCTTGTCTTCCAGCCCTGTTTCCAACATCAGGTGATTGAACCAACACATCTGGCGCATAGCAGCGCCTTGGAGAATGCCAGCTACACGGGAGGAATCCAAACATGGATGCCGAACTCGAAAGACAAAGACTTCCCCTGGCATTTTATATGACATGTTGGCAAAGGTGGATCGATTTTCAAGGTAGTGGGCTGGCTCCATCATGTTAGCGGTTCTGTCTTGGCACTGCACAAGCAGGAAACGGGTCAAAGAAACTACATCTCCTGTCCTCGAAGCAAAGAAAAGAACCATCCCTGAAGCAGCTAGAGATCAACAGGAAGGAGCAGAAGAAGCAGGGCCTTCTCTATTTCAAAGGACTGGGTCACAGCCTCCTAGATTTCAGAGAGTCAGATCATTGTAAATCGGTTCCCGGAATGTGAGGCTGCCTATAAGGTGTGCCC
>NW_022107432.1:26436078-26442070 GCF_000313985.2 Echinops telfairi | reverse complement strand
GGGGCATGGGACTACTGACCAAAGCTATAGGGGTGGGATGCCATGTCCAAGGGCCAGAAGAAGGGGTCTGTTAGGCTGAGAGGGCGGGGTCAACACTCAGATGGACTAGAAAAGCCCAGGGAGAAGAGTTACCAGAGCAATGGGTCTGGAAGGTGGTGCTGATGCTCAGGGTGGAGTGTCCCAACTAGAATTCAGAGGGTATGGTACGAACCCAGAGTGTTGGGGTCAGGGGACTTTCCCAGATCATGTTGGAGAACCGAAGGTTGTCTTCAAGCCTGGAGAATGAACAGAAGTTGTTCTGTGGGGTTTGGGATTCCTCGTGACCCATTATCCCCCTTTCTCTCCCTTTCCTCCCATGTGTAATGAAAATGTCTACCGTGTGCCTATTCTCCTATTATACGCTGGAAACAGCTAAATTGTGATCTAGATTTTACAGGTTCATAAATGAAGTGGGACTTTGCCTCAGGGTGGAATCGACCCCCCAATCTTTCCCACATTTGATTAAGACGATTCAGAAGGTGGGACTTTGGACTTGAAGTTGATTGAAGATGTTTGAGATGGTGTGGAGGTGCTTTGTATGTGACAAGGACATGGCTTTTGCGGGGTCCGAGGGTGGGATGGTAGAGTGGTTCCGCATCCGGCTGCCTAGGGTCTGCAGTTCTAAACCATCAGCCGCCCCGGGCACAGAGGTCCAGTCGAGAGTGACAGTCTCAGAAACTGTCTCAGGGGGAAGTTCCACTCTGTCCTGTACAGCTGTCAGGCATCAGCATTGACTTGATGACAGTGAGGGTGAGGAGGGTGAGGATGATGAAGATTGCCAGGGGAAGAAACTCAAAGAGATGCCTTTCCCCAGAGCCAGCACACAGAGAAAGCCTCTCTCTCGATGTGGAGAACTAGCTGCAACCTGCCAGTCACCTGCCTGGTACGGAAATGGAGTTCCATTTGCCGAAGGGTCTACTGATGCTAGGTTTGTTATCGCAGCACAAGAAACTAAGCCAATTATTGCTGATTTCATTTCTTGAGATGGACTGTGTAAATATCATATGTTTCTTTAAAAACAAACAAACAAAAAGTCCCTCCAGATTTCTTATCCTTAAGACCACCTAAATAGCGGTCTTGGTGGCTTTAAAAAAAAAAGGAGGAAAAGTAAAATTGAAATGGACTTGGAATCTATTGTGACAAACAAGTTCATCTCAAACTAACTAACTAATAAATTAATAAAAGATAACGAAAGTTTGTCCACCCACCCCAATTCATATCCTTTCTTCTGTTTCGAGCTTGGTTTATTCTTTATTTCTTAGGTGCATATTTAGATAGTTTAAATCTTTAGTCTTTCATAATATGAACATTTAAGGCTATATATTTTACTTTGAGTCCGTCTTTGGCTACAGTCTGCAAATGGTGACATAGTTTGTTTTCATTAGCATTTAGTCCAGAATAGTTTCCAATTTTTCTCGTGCATCCTAGGTGAGCTTCACCTATGAGTTACTTAGAAGGTTCTTATTACTCCCCACATATCTGGTGGGATTTTGCATGTATCTAAAATGTAATGGATTTCTAACTTCACTGTCGTTAGAGAACATATTTGGTATGATTTTAATCTTTGCATATTTATTGAGACATGTTTATGGTGAATACTCCACATGCATCTGGGCAAAAAAATAGATCTTTTGCTCCTCTGGGTGGAGTGTTTATAAATGCCAATTAGGTCACGTTGTCTGATTGTTCAAGTTTTTCACATCCATACTGATTTTCTGTCTACTGAATCAATGGCTGAGTGTTGAAATTTCAAACTGTAATTGGATTTTTCTCTGTTTCCCTTTACATCTTTACATCTGTCAGTTTTTGCCGCATATATTTTGAAGCTCGTGTTAGGGGTGTAGTCATTTAGATTTAGGGTTACTATGCCTTCTACGTGAATTCACCGCTTTATGATTATAACGCATTCCTCTTTCTTTGATGATACCCGAAGTCTACTTTTTCTAATTCTAATGTAACCATTCTGCTTTCCTGTCTACAGTATGTGCAAATGGTATAGTTTTCTCTTTCCTTGTACTTTTAAACTACTAGTGATTTATATGTAAAGTACATCTCTTATAGAGAGCAGTCAATTGAGTATAGCTTTAAAAAAAATCTTTGGGCAACTAACTGCAAGGTCAGCGGTTGGAAACCACCTACTGCTCTTTAAGAAAAAGATGGGGCTTTCTAGTCCTGTAGAGAGTTACAGTCTTGGAAACTCACAGGGCAATCCCATCACATCCAAAAGGGTTACTATGAGTCAGCATCTACTCATGAGTGGTTGTTGTTTTTTAAATCTAGTCTGGCAATATTTGCTTTTTAATTGAAGTGCTAGTCTGTTTACATTTAATGTAATTATTGACATAGTTGGACTGAAACGGTCTTGTTAAATAAAAAAAATTTCCACATATCTTTTATCCTCTTTCTTTTTAATTATTTGATTATTTCTTAGAATTTCATTTTCATTCTTCTCTTGGTTGTTCTTGTTTATTTTGTTATTCAATCTGTTTTATAGTTACTCTGAGGATTACAATATACATTCTTGACCACTCAGAATAATCTTCCATTTATCGCACTGCTACATATATAATGAAAGGCCATTGTCATGTAGTATCATGCACTATCCCCATCCTTTGTGCTCTGGAAACACATTTCACTTCTGCAAATATGTCTTAGCCTTCCCACCATGCGTTGTTATTACTTTTACTGAAAACGGACAGTTGGCTTTTCAAGCAACTAGAAACTGAGGAAAGTCTTTTATTTACATCATCTGCACGGCTGCGCTCCTCATTCCTCGGTGCAGATGTGCGTTGTGATTTGGAATTCTTCCCCTTCAGCCTAAAGAGCGCCCTGAATGGGTTTGGAAGGAGTGAATGGCTGCTGCTGAATTTTCTCAGAGTTTGTGGATCTGAAAGCACTTTTATTTTACCTTAACTTTCCAAAAGATATTTGATGCTGCATGTTCACAGTCTTGTTGTCATTGTTTTCAAACACTTTTGGTCTGTCCTGCAATTCCTTCTGTCTTGCATTTTCTTCTTCTGATGAGAAATCCATGGTATTTCTTGTCCTTGTTCCCTGGTGTGCCGTGTATTCATTTTTCTCTGGTTGCTTTTAAGGTGGCCTTTGGCAGCACTATGGCTACGATGTTCTTTGTTTTGGTTTTCTTTACATTTATACTGCCTGCAGTTTATTGATTTGAGAACTGATATTTTTCATTAAGCCTGAGACATTTTTATTAAAAAGAAAATGTTCGTGTAATCACCACAATAATAGAAGGAAGGGAAGAAATTACATTATCATCTCAATTGCTGCAGGAAAGGAATTTGACAAAATCTAATACCTTTTAATAATGATCATGTTAATAATAAGAAGAATGATAATCAGCTCAGCAAACTAGAAAAGGAGGGAAATTCTTCAACATGATCGTGGACATTTGCGAAAACCCCAAATTAGCATCATCTTTAATGGTGAAGGACCAAGCTTGGCCCCTAAGGAAGAAGACAAGGATACCCCCTTTCAGCGCTGCTATTCAACAGTCTACTGGACGGTATCACCAGGGCAATTAGGCAAGACAGTGAAAGGAAGCCATCCAAATTGGAGAGGAAGAAATTAAACTATTTCTATGAGCAGATGGCATATCCCATCTAACTCACTTCCATGCAATCAATGCGGACTCATGGCAAGTCTATGGGACAGGATGGAACTGCCCCTGTAGGTTTCTGAGACTGGGACTCTTTACAGGAATAAAAAGTCTCCCTTTTCGCCCTCACAGGGACTGGTGGTTGGAGCTGCTGACCTCTGATTATCAGTTCAGCACATAACCACTACACCATCAAGCTTCCAGAGATCATATATGAATTTAGCAAAGTGGCAGGATACAAAATCAAAACACACACACACACAAATACTTGTGGTTTTATATATCAGCATCAATCTGAGGAAGAAAGAAAATAATTCCATTTACAACAACATCTAAACTAATAAAATTTCTTTCTTTCTCCGCCCCCCCCCCTCAATCTCCTTCCACTACCTGATAAAGAAAAACAAGTTGGAGGGAAATGCCGTATTAATTCTTCATCTGACACCAATAGTTGATGATATCTACACGGAAAGCCTTATTATTCAATAAACTGTCTTTTAACAAATCAATGTGGCCCAAGCCCTGCAATGGGACAAAGAGTAAGTCAGGTCAGTTGATCACACTTTCAACTATGATAGGGGATTCTGCCTCTCTTTCAAGGTCAGAGGCGGTACAAGTCAAGCAAACTCCTGGTAGAACAGAATGGTGGTGAGCACATTCCTCGGTCAAGTCCAACATCACCAAAGAGAGTTAATAAAAGGCCCAGTATATACTGCATCAGAAGTGCCACAAGGTCAGACTGTGGACTGCCATGCCGATCTGACCCCCCTCCCAACCTCGTCCACCTTTTCTCTACAGCTGCTTCCTCTAGAAACGTCCTTTCATGTTCATCTGATATTGACAGCTGCTTCTCAGATCATGGCAGACCTCCTAACTTTATAGAATTCATTATATATCAAACACTGAGGAAAAGAGAATTGAACTTCTATAAACTCAAAAGAAAAGTCTCCAACTTCTTTGGAGGTGAGAGAAACCAGGATCAACTAACTGAAAAAAGATGGTATAGCACAATAAAACTTCAAGACTCCTCATGAGCATAGATGCTCCAGAAATTCTTAAGGGTCTAGCAAATAAGAGAGAAAAATATATCATCACCATGTGAAATTTACTCAAGGAATGCTATGCTTGTTTAACATGATAACCTCAGAGAAATGATTCCTCACAATAACAAAATACAAGAGAGAAGCCATTAGGTTTATTCCAGCAGATGCTAGAAAAGAATGCCAACATCCACTCATTTTTGGGGTACTTTGTGTGTGTGTAAATCTTTTAATAAATCATTTTTAATAAATCATTTCATTGTACTTTTATTGACATCGAATTCACATGTCATCCATTTCAATGGTTTCCACATGTTAAAAAGAGTTGTGCAGTTATCGCCACAATCAATTTTAGAACAGTTTCTTCATTCTTGTACTCATTATTATGAGTTCCCCTGACTGAGAAGACTGAGAGGAAGGAATGCAGCTAGGTTGCGATCCGCATGGTCGCCAGTTCGAAACCACCACCAGCTCCATGGGAGAATGACTGGGCTTTCTCCTCCCACAAACAGTTACAGCCTCTGAAACCCCACAGGAGGTGGCAGTGAGTCAGCATTGACTTAACGGCAGTGAGTTTGGGGTGTGTGAAGCCATGATATGCTCTCTTACACTGCCTGTCCCAGTGCCTGCGCACAACGTTCTTCAATTACAGTGTCTATTCTTAAGTGCCAGCAAATACTGAGGTTCCTGGCAGGCCAAGCCGCAGGTACCAACAGATATATGATCCTCAGATGAACATGTGCACTGGCCAATTGGATAGGGATGCTATAGGCCAGGAAACCCTTCCACTGAGTCTAGTCACTGTGGATGAACAAAGCTCAGAGCTGTGGGTGGAACACAGTGAGAGCCTAGATAGCTTGCACCCCCTGGCTCTGCCTTGCGCTGCTGCCCTGGCCCCTTGGGCCAATAGGACTCACAGCTTGGGAAATCAGGGAAGCAAAGCAGGACACTGTTGCTCTGACTCCTGCTACTAGGACCCTGTTCAAAACACCCGCTCTACCACCCTGCCAAGACAGTGAGCAGGGTCCGGGGAAGGGCCCCATTGAGACACCAACACTCACTGCTGCGGAGTCCATTCAGACTCTTAATAACCTTGGAGGATAGAGTAGGGCCGCCATAGGGTTCAGAAACTGCAACTATTTACAGGAGTAGAAAGCCTCATTTTTCTCTTGTGGAGCAGCTGATGGCTTCGAACGGCTGACCTTGCCGTTAGCGGCCCAATGCATAACCACATTGCTGTTGCCACCCGGGAGAGACCACATTGAGACACCAAAGATCTTGACTCTTCTTCCCT
>NW_022107432.1:26428714-26429916 GCF_000313985.2 Echinops telfairi | reverse complement strand
GGGGAAAAATTAGGACCTAATGTCGGGGGTTTTAATGGTGAGAAAATGTTTTGAGAAACGATGTACAAATGTGCTTTACACAATTGATGTGTGTATGGAGTGGGATAACAGTTGTATGAGCCCCTAATAAAATGTTAAAAACAAAACAAAAAAAGAAAATATCCCAACCCAGTGCTGCCCAAGCCCACAAGTTCAACATTAACCCATATGTCTGACACCAATCCACAAAGTCCTCCTCCATCTCACAAAACACACCCAATGAAGCTGACTGCAGGAGGAAAGCTGAATCAGTGAGTGTGTAAGCATCTCAGTGCTGGCAGGGGTCTCTACACGGCTGCTCCAGCCCCCAGGGCTGCATCGGGGGAGGTCCATGTGGCTTTTCCTTGGGGATGTCTTGCAGGAAGTGAGCCTTGCTAGCTGCATCAGGGAACTGGCTAAAGCAGCTGTACCCTGGTCCGACCATCAGAGAACAAGAGACCAGAGAATTAAAAAGGCGAGGCTCACCAAGCCATTTATCTCTCCGCACTTCAATTAACCCCACATGTGTTTATCGGCCAGGTTGGCACAATAAATGAACTACCTCACGTGCCTTCCTTCTCCCTCTTCCAGACTCCTGCTCTTTATAATCAATTCCAAAATAGATGAACCGCACCCAATTCCTGTTCTTAGATTGCTTTCACGGCAGTAGCAGAAGAGGCCTTAGAAAGTAAACTCTGAGGATAAGAGCCTGGAACAAAAATACTGACCAGAATGATAGCAAGAAGTACTCCGAGGAGGGTGGGGGGTGATAGCCCTCAGTTGGCCGCAGGATCACAATTACCGAGACTTACCCATGGTGCTCTTGAATAAGGTACAGACTGAAGGAGACACATTTGGTCTAAGCAATCATGCTAACACTTGAGAACTAGGGGTATGATGGCAACCAAAAGTTTCATGGAACTAGCCGCTCTGGAAGCCTGCAAGAAAGATAACCCAGCTTACCTGCAACCAACTCTCAATCAACTCAGGGTATGCCATGCTACTAGCAGACCTCCATGACAACTTTGAAAGAACTATATGATGTGTACCTGAAGGGCTAAAATCATTAGATCTTGGTCCTAAAGAGTCTCAGAACTGCAAGAGAGCCAAAATGCCTGGTACTTACAGGTTTTCTTTTCTTTTTTTAAAAATCATTTTATTGGGGGCTTGTACAACTCTTATCA
>NW_022107432.1:26421252-26428084 GCF_000313985.2 Echinops telfairi | reverse complement strand
CTAAAGATGGGATTTGGGTCCCCACTCCACACTGTCCCTCATTCTAAATGATATGATTTTTGGTTCTTTGATGTCTGATACCTGATCCCTTTGACACTTCGTGATTTTTCTATGCTAAGTTCATGTCCCCAAAAAGGGAGGAGTAGAGCATCGGACTGAAGCATACCAATATTTTAAAAGATAGTACAGGGCTGGGCAATGCTTCCTTCTATCAATGCAAGGCTGCCATGGGACAGAGCTGCCTGATGACATCTAACCACCATAGGACCCTGAGACCTAGGTTGTTCTAAGTTGATGAGCTCAACAATATCAAATGCTCAGATTCCTCTGACACTCAGGATGCAGAAGCAGGATTGCACTCTCTCATGACTCAGCATTTATTATCCTGGAAATGGCATCTGAAACTGGTCTTACTGCTGCGCTGGAATTTTTCCCCTTGAAGCTGATACAGATATTATTATGGTCTTTAGTAAGCGAGGTAGGAATTCCAGTACCATATCAGCATGGTGGTAAGGCTTAGATGCTTGCTCGGCGGAGTGAAAATGGTCCTACTTGCTAAGGACATTTTTACAGAAGACTCACAAACTGGCTCTGTTCCTGCTCCTCACTCAGGTCATATGGAGTATGTTTGAGGGGAGTGTATCTGAGGGGAGTACAGGTGCATCAGGTACCAGTTCAGTGTCAGCTATCCTCTATGGGCCAGGATTGACATGAGAAGATGATTTCATAAAGCAGAGTTTCTTGGTGTCAATTGGGATGATAGAACTTGAATTATTTATAACAGGATTAAGTCCAGTGTAGTCACCAATGTATCTGCACCGAAAAGGATACATACTATTGTCTTTCTAGACAAGAAGACACACTATTGTCTTTCTAGACAAGAAGACACACTATTGTCTTTCTAGGCAGTAAGAAAGATGGGTGACTGACAGGAGTATTTGACTTATAGACTCAACAACAATAACAACAAAGTCAAAAACTGGCAGTAAGTATGATGTCAACCACAGCAATGCAAAATCATGATCCCTTATCCAATTTCCAGATCTAAGCCAGTTCCCAGGCCCAAAGTCCATTGCTTAAAGATAAGAAACTGGGTACTCTTGAAGGATGACATTGAACATATATCCAGTAAGTATCTCTTTCAGCCTTTTTGGTGGTCATTTACCAATATTATTCCCTGAGAACCTTCAAAAAGACTATTGATTCATGTCTGAATGAAACTGAGGCCAGGAAACTCAACATGCCACTGTGGTCATTCGGAGCAGCTAGGTAATAGGGTTTTAACGAAGGCCACTCTCAGTGAGTTCAGTGAGTCAAATTATCCAAAGACATTACCTCCCCACAGTTCCACAAAGTGTAATGTTCAACCTTCCTGAGTGGATAAGATGGATAGACTTAGAATCTTATGTAAAAATGTATTGGTTTCTTGGCTTGGGTGGTGGGATACAGAGAGGAACGATTTCAGGGACTTGGAGTGAATTCTTTATAGCATACTGGTGCTAAGTACTCAATGCTGGGGTGAAATCACATAGGAACATAAGGGGATACCACCCCCCAAACAGATTTTTTCAAAGCTTTGTATTTAAATTTTTTTTACAAAACAATCTTTTTTTTTTTTTAACTTTTTCACTGCAAATACCTCTTTTTTTTTTATCGTTTTATTAGGGGCTCATACAACTCTTACCACAATCCAAAGATACATCAATTGTGTAAAGCACATTTGTACATTCATTGTCCTCATCATTCTCAAAACATTTGTTCTCCACCTAAGCCCCTGGCACCAGGTCCTCATTTTTACCCCTTCCTCCCTGCTCCCCCCCTCCCTCATGAACTCTTGATAATTTATAAATTATTATTTTGTCATATCTTGCCCTGTCTGACATCTCCCTTCATCCACTTTTCTGCCATCCATCCCCCAGGGAGGAGGTGACATGTAGATCCTTGTCATCGGTTCCCTCTTTCCAACCCACTCTCCCTCTACCCTCCCAGTATCGCCACTCACACCGCTGGTCCTGAAGGGATCATCTGCCCTGGATTCCCTGTGTTTCCAGTTCCTATCTGTACCAGTGTACATCCTCTGGTCTAGTCAGACTTGCAACGCAGAATTCGGATCATGATAGTTGGGGGCGGGGGAAGCATTTAGGAACTAGAGGAAAGTTGTGTTTTTCATTGTTGCTACATCGCACCCTGACTGGCTCATCTCCTCCTCAAGACCCCTCTGCAAGGGGGTCTCCACTCCACACACCCCCATCATTCACTATGGTAAGATTTTTTGTTCTGATGGTGCCTTATACCTGATCCCTTCAATACCTCGTGATCGCACAGGCTGGTGTGCTTCTTCCATGTGGGCTTTGTTGCTTCTGAGCTAGATGGCCGCTTGTTTACCTTCAAGCTTTTAAGACTCCAAGATGCTACATCTTTTGATAGCTGGACACCATCACCTTTCTTCACCACATTTGCTTATTCACCCACTTTGTCTTCAGCGGTTGTGTTGGGAAGGTGAGCATCATAGAATGCCAATTTAATAGAACAAAGTATTCTTGCATTGAGAGAGTACTTGAGTGGAGGCCCAATGTCCCTCTGCTACCTTAATACTAAACCTATAAATATAGGCATATAGGTCTATTTCCCCATCCTCATATACAAATATATTTGCATATGTACATGTCTTTATCTAGACCTCTATAAATGCCCTTTGCCTCCCAGCTCTTTGCTCTATTTCCCTTGACTTTCCTCCTGTCCCACTATCATGCTCAGTCCCCATCAGGGTTTCAGCAATACCTCTTCGTTACATTCGCCTTGATCATGCCCTACCAGGCCTCCCCCACCCTCCTCAACACCGATTTGGATCACTTGTTGTTCCCTTGTCCCTGGGTTTGTTAACATCAGTTCCTTTTACCCCACCTCCCCCTCTCCCATGCCCCCCTGGAACTGTTGGTCCCATTGTTTTCCCCTCCAGATTGTTCATCCAGCCTATCTTATTTAGACAGACCTGTAGAGATAATAACATGCAGAAAAACAAGGCAGAGCAAAACCAAGCAACAATACACAACAAAACAAACAACAACAAACCACTGCCAAAGAACAAAACAAAACACAACAAGAAAGAAAAGCTTTTAGTTAGTTCAAGGATCATTTGTTGGCCTTTAGGAGTGTTTTCCAGTCCAGTATGTTGGGGCACCATGCCCTGGCCCTAAAGTCCACCTTCAGCATTCCCTGGGGACCTTGCCACTCCATTCCCTTGCTCAAGACAATCTTATTACCTTCAAAGTGCTCTCCATTACACTTAATACATTTGTGAAATCTGTGATTCTATTCTTGGAAACATTTTCAACTCATTTGTTTGGATGGCTGACAGCACCTCCCTCATTTTATTCTTCACCTCTTCTACATCATCAAATCACTGTCCTTCTATGACCCTCTACGTTTGCAGAAACAAAAAGAAGTCGCATGGAGCGAGGTCGCGTGACTCAGGTGCATGGGGGAAGAGAGGCATGCTATTTTATGCCAAAAGCTGGCACACTGAGATGGCTACATGAGCAGGTGCATTGTCGCGGTGGCAAACCCAGTCCCTCATCTGCCACAAACCAGCCCTATTTTGTCACACACTGTTACTCAATCTTTTCAGAATCTCTAAATCGAAAGCAGTCTGACCTGGTGGAATGAACTGCACTGGTGAAATGAACAGTCTGACCTGGTGGAATGAACTGCAAATGCACTATGGGTTTGTCCATTCAGGGAGTGAATGGATGTTCAGACGAGGTTTGTTATCAATTGCCATTTCACCATTTTTGAAATGAGAAAACAACTCATACACTTGAGTTTTTCCATTCGTGCTGTCCTTGTAAGCTGTGTTCAGCATCACAACAGTTTCTGCGGCATTTTTCCAAGCAGGAAAAATTTCACAGCTGCATGTTGTTCTCTTAAATAGGCCATCACAGAAAATTAGGTTTGAGAAAAACTGCTTTTGTGAAAAAATTCACTGTGACCAGAGAGAACCTGCCCAGGTGATGCCACTGGGTACACTAACTCAGAGCAAGTTATGTGATGCTCACCTAGCGGAGGAAATGCATACGACAAAAGCTCCACTCCACCTAGCTCAATTCCTTTTTTTGAGGGGGGTACCCCATCACAGTACCAAAGACTTAAGATAGGGACCACTACCATTTCAAACTTTATCACATTTATAGCTCTCTATAAACATGATGAAGATTATATCATTCTTCTCTATACAATTCTTCCCTACTTTGCTAGATGTGGTGTCTTCATTGATAATATCAATACAGTAGCAATACAGTTTGCTGTGCTTGATATGTTCTATGAGTCTAGCAAGCATGTTCTTTTAATTTTCATTGAAAAAGTATTAAAAGCAGTTTAAATTTACATGGGGAAGATAGCAGTGTACATCCACAGCTTTACTAAAATGCGTGATGAGGTTCCTGCTATCACTATATAGACCAGAGGGGTTGGGTCTTTTGACATATCGAAAGCTACCCTGGTGAGCCTCCATATTCAAGATGCCATGCTTCTTGGACCAGATGAAAGGGAATTTTAAGTTCTCTAGAGAGACATATATATATGTAGATGTGATTATTTTAGGATTCCACTAATCTGATACATGACGGGATATCTCCAAAGACAAATAATGAGAGGATGCTGTGTCCCCTACTACAAAGAAAGAGGCACAAAGTTTGGTGAGCTTCCTCGGATGAAAGCGTGATGTCCTACACTTGGTAACATTGCTCCAACACAAAGGCCTCCAGTTTCAGGGGCCACAGCGACAGCGTGCACACTCATTAGGAGATCCAGGCTACAGTGCCTCTGCTCTGTCATTTGGCCCACTTAACCCAAACGAGCCAATGATTTCAAGAGCACCCTTGGTAGAAAAGAAGTTAATAAGGAGTATCTGGCAAGGGTGCCCTAGGGTTTCTGGGAGTCATGCTCTTTGCAGTGCTGACGTAGTCAGTAATCATAAAATTACTCACGACACTCTGCTGGTTCTCAGAAGAGACTAGGAGACTGGCTTTGGACACTGAGCAGCTCTGACTGTAGCTGGACACCTGGAGCTCAGTATGGATGAATCTATCAGATGAAACCAAGGAGTCATATAAGATGATCTATATTCCTTATATAAATGCTCAGAAATCACCTAAGGAGACATTGAACAAGATGAACGGGACTGACATGTCCATTTGAGGGTGAGTCTCTGTCCTTGGCCACTTCGGGGTTTCCTCAAATGGCTTGTGATTAAAGCACTCGAAGCGACAGAATGGAGATTATGCACGGACACAAGAGTGTTATCTCTTCGCCCAGACTTATCTAGTTACTGTCACTGCTGATAACATCCACCTGTAAGTGTCCCATACTTAGGTCTTTTTTTGGTTGTTGTTTAGTATGTTGTAATTTATTTATTTTTAAAATCATTTTACTGGGGTACAACTCTTATCACAATCCATGCAAACATCCATTGTGTCAAGCATACTTAGGTCTTGATCACGACAGTGACAGGAGGTCCAGGAGAGTGACCAGCCACTGGATAGCGTGTTGAATATTATACCTTCTGCCCTGGTAGAATCAGTGATTCTTCCTTATTGGAAGTAGGTGTGTTCAGTGTGGGCTTGCTTCCCTTATCTATAGCCTTGATCAGTAGCACTACCCAAAGGCTCACTAACGGCCACATCAGACAACACATCACCTTGAAGCCAAATGCCTATTAAGTGGCGTGAATGGCATCTTAAAGGTGCGGCTAAGGCACCAGGGCTATGTGTCCACCATTGGACACAGAATCCTGCTGTACTGGGAGGCTTTATCCTTCAAAATAAGGCATACTCTTTAAACAATAGAGTTCCAATAGCTAGAATATGTAGTTCTGCAAAGCAAGGGGTAGAAGGGGTTTCCTCATAACCTGAGTCCCACGTGGGGGATTTGTGCCAATTCCCTGGAAGGGAAGGTGAAGAGAAATGGCTCTTAGGCGGCACAGTAAAAGGGCTACTAGATAGGAACTTATGGTAGTTCAAGAGGAAAGGGAAGAAAATAAGTATTATATTGGCAGGGGTGACTGACCTCTACATGAGAAGAGGTGGTTGCTGCCATACCATGGGGAAGAGAAATAATGTCTGGGATGTGCAGGATTCACTAGACTGCTTCTCGGCACTTCCACAGCTCAGCTAACTGAAGATGAGCACATTGCAACAGCCATAGCATGACAACGACTTACTAAACAGTGATTCAGTCCCTTTGGATCAATGGTCTTGGGCCACTGCAATAGAAGAGTAACCCAGAGCAGAAACAGTATTGGCAGAAATTGATGGGAATATCAACTGAGTAATGTGGAGCACTGAGTATCAATAACCACCTTAGGACAAACTTTAGCAACAGGGACCACAGCTTATTCAAGTCACTCTTTTGTCGGAAATGCCTCAGCTTGTTTGCTTTGTAGTTTTGTTTCTCTTAAGATATGGGTTCCCAGATGTTGAGTGATGGAGCAGTCAGGCTCATATTAAAATGAGCTGACATTAGTGTAATGTCAGACAAATTTAAATAAAGCCCTTGCAGTTGTCTTTGTGGCTACTTGTGACCACCGTTGGAAGTTTTTCAAGAATTAAGTGATACAGTCACGGCTTCCTGGAAGATTGTTTTGCTACAAATACCTCCATAGAAACGAGACTGAGGGAAAAGTGAAAAGCACCTCGAGTTTTGTGGCCTGATTTTTGATCAAGTCCCTCATGCTGAGACCTGCGACACTTTCTATGGAGAGGCTGCTGCTAGAGTTAGGTGGCAGGGTGTGTGAGTCTGGGGACTTTAGAGAAACAAATCCACAGAAACCCATTGG
>NW_022107432.1:26404116-26420849 GCF_000313985.2 Echinops telfairi | reverse complement strand
TGGCAAATGTGAAGAACTCAATAGAGAAATAGGCCAACGAATGGTACACTCCAATTCACAGCCAGAGCCATAGACACAACCTTTGGTATCTTATCAGCCGACATCCTGTAACTTGTTAAAAGTTAGTCCTTGCTCTGGGATCCCAACCTAGTTAGTGCTTGGAGCTTGCATGGACCCTGCAATGATCCTGTGATGATCTTGAATTCACTCCTCCGTTTCAACCCTTACATCTCAGGCTAACTAGACCGTTCACTTAATGAATGTGAGTGGAGTCATAAATCACCTTCTCTGAGAGGGCCCGGGCACTCAAAATCAGGATCAAATGGTGCCATAGACAGCTAGTTGCCCCTTCACATATATTCTTTGCTTCTAGAGTAATAGAAGGCGAATCCACATGGTCACCGAGATAAAGACTACATGTCCCAGTTCTTCTTACATCTAGCTCTGGTCACATAGCTAGAATTTGGTTCATAAGGTAGTTGGAAGTGATGCAAACAAACTGAATCGTACCCTTGAAGCTATATGTCTTCCTTTTCCTCTTTCCCCTCCTCCCAATTTAGTAGAGTGAGCACAAAGTAAAGTCAGAGCAACCATTTTCAACAATCTCTAGAAGGTAGATCTTGAGAGTCTGGATCTGGTAGCTCTGCACCTCTATAGCAGGCTAGATTGTTCATTCTCATGGGTAAAAAGGGGAAATAAGCCTCCCTCCATTAAATGCTGTCCTTTTTAGTCCTTCATCGTGTTAAAAGTACACCAACAGATGTAGAGCTCCTTAGAAGTGAAGATGCTGAGATAGTTTATTGTGCCAGCCTGGCTGATAAACACAAGTGGGATTAACTGAAGGGCAGAGAGATAAATGGCTTGGTGAGCCTTGCCTTTCTTATCTCTCGCTCTGTGGTCATCGGACCAGTGTACGGCTGCCTTGCTTGCTCTGTGCCTCAATTTAAAGGCTACACTATCTGTGGGATGCCTAGCCTGTGGACTGTGTCGCTGTAAGTTGAGGTCCCTTTAAGACATCTCTGGAGCTGGGGACTGGCGGTTGGTTACCTGCCTTGTGATTGGCTGCTGTGCTGACATAGCCTACCTCTCTCTACAAATAGAGGAAGATCTGGCAGCAGACTAGACCTGAAGGACTGCTAGTCTCTCAACTTTCTCCCACTGAGTTGCACTGAGTCATTTGTAGTTCTTTATAATTTAACTGTTTATTTCTTGTATTATATATTTATCTGTACATGATTTAATAGTTCATTTCTTGTTATATATCTAATTAGATTTATAAATAAATATATTAAATTATCAGCAATTTGGTTTTATCTCTCTAGAGAACCCTAGAGAACACAGATAACAAGACTTCATCTCAACATACTTTGGTCATATTATCAGGAGGGACCAGTCTCTGGAGAAGGACATCATGTGAGTGAAAAAGAGAAAGTTCCTCAGCAAGATGGATTAACACGGTGGCTGAAACAGTGGACGCAACCATTGGATAATGGTGCAGCTGGTGCCGGAGCAGGCAGTGTTTTGTTCGGCTGTACAAAGGCTCTCAATGGATCAGAACTGACTCGAAGGCACCCAAAAACAACAAAAATAAGGCCCCAGTGTCACAGCTATTTTAAAGCATAAATGAGAAAGTTGGGGAGCATGGTGATTAAACAAATGGAAGGGAAGCAACTAGAACTACTTTTTTTTTAATGCTGACATGGTGAAAGAATGTATAATTAAAAACTGGAAACGAAGCAGGTTTTGTTGTGTATATTTGCACCCAAAATAAAACAAAATAAAACAAAAATCCCAAGTGGGTCATTGTACTTTCCACCTCCACAGTTGGATCTGGATAGGTCAGCCCACATGGGAGAAGTTGGCTAAATAGAGACAACCAACAAATCTTGCATTCTCAATTTAAAAAGATCAGCTCCTCACAAGAAGAGACCACACTCTCTAGTTTTGCTTCTTATTTTCCCAACCAATGGCCCATCTAAAAGTCAATCAAATAGCTCACGAACAAGCCCATTGTGGCCATGATGACTCCATTCAGGCCACCGCTGGTCCTGGGATTGAGAAAGTCCTCCTCCAGGACTCCTATGAATATTCTTCACCCCTTCTCTCTCACCCCATCCTCCTCACACCAATCCTGAAGTAGGCATTTGAAAATCTACCCTTTGGCTGGTAAAAGAGAAGTAGGTATGGCCGTAGGCATGCAAACCTAACCCTAACAAAATTTAAAAAAGGGAAAGAGTGAAAGTTTCAAATGGACAAGAAGGGGGTTGGAGGGGAAGCTGATCCAGCGCTGACTGTGGCAAATTCTGCTTTCGAGAAAGGCAGACAAAGCCTACAATGTGCCAGTATTTCACATAGGGAGATGAACTGAGGGAAGAGTGAATGATAGAGGTAGTAGTCTCTTTTTTTTTAAATCCACCTGAATCACCTGAGAACCCTTATGGAATATCAAAACCCAGACTCAAGGCCATCAAGTCCCGTCCCTACTCGTAACAACTCTATAGGGAAAAGCACAATGGCCCATATGGCTTCCAAGGCTGTAAATCTTCAGCCCCTTCTCCCCAGAGCAGCTGCTGGATTCAAACTGCTGACCTTTGGGTTGGCAGCCAAAAACTTTAACCACTGTAACACCAGGGTTCCCCAGGGGAGGATAAAGGGATCTATTTATCTCTTGGCACCCAAGCCCCATCTGATAAAAGTTGTCTGCCAGCTGTTAAGTCCCTTCTACTTCCTGACTCCTTGGCATCAATGACTACTCAATTCCTAAATTTCCAAGCCTTGAGAGTGAGAGATAAATACCGTGGACCTGAGTTAGGATGCTGCCAGGCTATACTAGACAAAGCCATGGCCAAGATTAAAAGGTGATGCATTAGGATTTGAAAAGGCACACATGAGTTACCAACACACCAGCCAATATAAGAGTGAACAAAGGATTTAATAAATATAAAATACGATTAAAATAAGATCTTATTTCAGGCACCGCCATAAATGGTGATGTAATTCCTATGCCAGAGTTTTCAGTAAGGCTGTATTTAATTTGACTGATTCTTATTTTAAGAGAAAGAAACTGAACAGTGACAGAGATGGGTCAGAAATAAAAGAATTAGTCAAACATACCAAATAAGCACTCATAAAAGATTAAAATATAAAAAAAAACCCCAAAAGGATTAGATAGTGGCAGAAAATTATGCATAATGATTTTTTAAAATGTATGTTAGTGGATTGTAAATCAAGTCTGTGTTTAAGGTGAAGTGATAATTAGGGTGAAGTGAAATCAGTTTCCTTAACACTTCCTTGAATGATCAAGGAGAAATACAACACATATGAAAGTTGAACAATGATTTACTAGCTCAGTAGATTAGAAAGATAGAACTTCACATCTTACAAAGAAGAGATCTATTCTTACCTCCACATAACATCATTGTAGCCCTTGAATGTCAACATTTGAACATCACTTTGCCCAAATAGTGTGACCACTAAATTGAAGGTGGATGACAATCTGTTATCTTCTCTTCCATAAGCATTTGGTCTTTGCTTCTGCAAATACTAGTCTGGAGCCCTTCCATTCTGAATGTCATGGCCAACACTGGTTTTTCTCCTTGAGGTTGTCCCAGTTTGGGACTGGATTACTTTGATCTTCTATCTCTTCAACTAGCCCTCACCCCACCCCCAGCATCTCCCTAGCTTTGGTAATGGTACCATCACTCCCAGCGTGGTCAGAGAGACTGCACTGATGACGTTTGGATGCCTTTGCTTTGCATTCACCTTGAGATCACCTGACTTCCTATAAGAAGAGAGATGTTCAGATTTGGAGGTAATAGTGACTTCCTCCACTGAGCCGAGGAAAGTACCGTCATGATCTCACATTCCCCAATTGTAGAAGCAGTTTCCTGGATGTTTTCCTAGATATAGAAGGTTAAATCCCATAGGAGAACCAGCTTCCAAACACCAGGTTCTCCTCCCTATAAAAAGCTGAAAACATGTGTGCTAAGCTAACACTGGAGGAGAGACAGTGGTGAGAATTCCTAATGGGAACGCTAGGGTCTCGAGCCCCTCCTCTAGACAGGAGTCAGCACACTGCAGCTCACAGGCCCTCTGTGGCTCTCAGTGCATCCATGGGACTCTGAAGTAAACTTGACAAATTTGAAAGGCTAGTATTCAGATATTGGGGATTTCATTTGTTTTGTTCGAGAACCAAATATCTAAAATTTTTAATGGTTGTGTGGGACAAAATTGACTCATCCCATCTCAAAAGTTTGCCAACCCTTGCCTTGAACAACTCCAAATAATGTTGGAAAGAGACTTGTGCTTAGCTGAATTCATCTCACCTCCAGAGTGAAAGCCAGGCCACTGGCGGATGCGATTGGTGAAGGTGGAATCCTAGCAACTCACGCAGAGATCCAGACATCTGCTGGGCCTCGTCCCGGTTACCACCGGGACATAAGGCTGGGGTTGGTGACCAGACAGACTGATTGGACTAGATGATCATGCGTCACTAACCAACCAAATAAATAAAACAAAACCTCGCTGCCCTCGAGTCGATTTCCCTCTCACAGAGACTCTGCAAGAGAGGGTAGAACTGCCTCTGCGGGGTTCTGCAACAGTGCTCTTCATCTAGTTAGGGACCCAGAGCATAATGCATTATGCCATCACAGTGCCCATATTATCATGCTTTGGCGTAGGTTTAATCCATTTTAAAATCTGAATAGCCCCTTACCGTCCTCGTAGGCCAAGTGAACTGAATTTGACTGCAGCTCTCACTGCTCCTCTATGCCGTCCCACACTAAACCCTGTGACTCATTTTGCCAAACTAAAGACTTTCCTACGAACAAAATGCATTTGTGTGTCTAACCAATAAACCAACCAATCATGATTATGATAGTACCTGCAATGTCTGCCCACAGTAGTCTGACTCTCACCAAGTCAGAACACCTTGCAGTAGGTCAAGTTTGTGAGCAGGGAACAAAGCAATACGCTTCTCTTACTTTCTGAAGTTCAAGAACAACTACACTTCCAAAAAAGGTAAATGACATCTATTGCAACATGCCCATCCCTCGGTCTTCTGACAGGTCTCAATTCCAAAATGAACATTACATTTATCACACAAGCACCCAACAGTCACAAACTACCTTATACTTAAACTGACTGTATGCTGAACACAAGGTTCCCAGCCACTGGGGAGTGGTCTATTATATTCAGACAAGGTGAAGTTCATGGGACTCTTGCCTACATGGAAGGTGATAGCAGAATCTGTCAGTGCTCTTCTTACATCCTCTCACCGCCAAACCTCTTAGAGATTCTTATGCTATTATTACACTGTCCTTAAAATGAAGTTTCCCTTGGGCTACAGCAATCTGCTTTCTTTGTGTATAAAGAGAGAGAGCCCAGTAAACTTACATTGCCCTAGATGTAGTCCTTAACCAATGACTGAAGTGTTGAGTTAGCCATTCAACCTAATCTCTCAACCTGTCTGAAGCCAGCTAGACAAACCCACTACAAACCCGCTGGCCTAGGTGAACTTCAGACCAGTTGGGATAAATTGGTTAACCAGCACCTGCTTATTCATATCTCTTATCTCTATTATATCATATAACATCTTAGTTATACCACCCAGTCATCTTTGGCCTTTTAAGTATTTGTTTTCTTGCCTTGGGTTATGGCTATTGCTTTTATTTTACAATGATCTGTACTCTTTACCTTTAGGGCTACTTACTAAGGCACACCTTACTTTGACTGTGTATTAGTCTAGGTACTTTGGAGAAACAAATCCACAGCAACTCACGTATAAGAGAGAGTTTTATGCAAAGAAAATGTGCATCACGAAAACATCCCAACCCAATGCTGCCCAAGCCCACAAGTCCAACATTAACCCATACCCAACACCAGTCCACAAAGTCCTTCACCTCACAAAACAGAGGCAATAATGCCGACTGCAGGAGGAAAGCTGAGTCAGTGAACGTGTAAGCATCTCAGCACTGGCAGGGGTCTCTACATGGCTGCTCCAGCACACAGGGCTGCATCGGGATAGAACCATGCGGCTTCTCCTTGGGGATGTCTTGTAGGAAATCCATCTTGCAAGCTGAAGCAGGGAACTGCATTGAGAAGCCTAAGGCAGCTGCACCCGATGCAACCATCACAAAACAAGAGACCCGAGAACTAGAAAGGCGAGGCTTCACCACCCATTTATCCCTCCGCCTTTCAACCAGCACCACATGTGATTATTGGCCAGGCTGGCACAATTAACTAACTCAGACTGGAACCTCTAAAACAGCCCTGACCTTCGGTACTTGCTAGAAACAGGTAGCCATTCTCTTCCACCTCTAGATGTACTTGAGAAACTCTGTTAAGACACAAAGCTTCTCCAGTACATTAGGGACCAATATTATGTATTACATTTATGTACCAAGGGGGTATGCTTCCCCCCTCCCCCCAAAAGAATGTTTTACAAAGCTATGTCTTTAATTTTTTTTTACAAACCAACTTATCACCTTCAAAGTCCTTCCCATGACATTTAATACATTTGTCAAATCTGCGTTTCCGTTCTTGGAAACATTTTTCAAACTCATCTGTTTGGATGGCTGACAGTACCTCCCTCATTTTTTTCATCACCTCTTTTACATCCTCAAGTCGTGATCCTTTCATGTCCCTCTGCCTTCAAGGAAGCAAAAAGAAGTTGCAAGAGTGAGGTCAGGTGAGTAAGGTGCATGTGGCAAGAAAGGCACTTTTTTTGTCAAAAACTGGCGCACTGAGATTGCTGCATGAACAGGTGCATTGTCATGGTGGCAAAACCATTTCCCCATTGGCTACAAATCAGGCCTTTTTTGTTACACACTGTTATGCAATCTTTTCAGGACCTCTAATGGGAAAGCTTCATTAACAGTCTGACCTGGTGGAATGAACTCCAAACACTAAGAGTCAACATTTTCATCCTTTCGCGAAGTTGTCAGGTGCCCAGATGAGATTTGTCACCAATTAACATTTCACCTTTTTTGAAATGAGAAAATCTCACAGACACTTGAGTTTTTCCTATAGCACTATCCTTATAAACGATGTTCAACATCACAACAGTTTAGGCGGCAATTTCCCTGAGCAGGAAGCAAAATTTCACAGCCACATGTTGTTCTTTTAAATCGGCCTTCACAAAAAATGAGGCCTGAGTGAAACTGCTTTCACAGAAAAAACGTTCACTGTGACCAGAGATAACCTTCCTAGGCAACACCACAGGGTGCACTAACTCAGAGGGAGTTGCTGGATGCTCACCTAGGGGGAAAAATGCATACTATGAAAGCAGAGCTTTGTCCTGTTTTTTGGTAACCCCTCTCATATAAATCAATCTCTGGAGAGGACTATAGACAGCTTACATAAAGAGCAGACTAGCATTACTAGTCAGACCTGAACATCAAAGGAGAATTCGGCTTGGTCATGCCATGGCTGATCAGTTATACATTGTGTCTGAACACTAACAGTTCACTTGTATGGTTCAAGTCATGAAGCAGGTGATGTTCTGCCTTTATGAGGCATGCTTCATTTTAGATCACTTTTCTGTCGGATCTGAGACATCGTGTCCATTGAGCAGTGAAAGTTTCCTGTTCAGGGAACCTCAGTCTCAAACAAATAGAAAAGCTGGTCACTCTACTTTTGCAGCCAGTTTATGAAATCACTCTCCATCTCTCACCCATTCATGTGCCCAGCCCAAGAAGAGTAAATAGAGCATTGCTAGAACTCGATGGAAACATATGCATTTGTGACATCGAAATTCACTTTTCCAAAAAAATCAGGGATACCCAAATCTTGCTCCAGGGACCCTATCCATAGGAATTCTGGTTTTCTCAGGCCTAGTGCACACTGAATAACATTGAAGTCAAAGAAAGCGATGGTAAGTATAAGCTTAGATTCAGTATAAGTATAAGCTTCAGATTGTACACATAGAATCTGAAATTGATTGAACTGGAAATGGAATTATTAAACCATTATTTTGAGAGGTCAAATATCATTTGCTCAGGACTCTGGTCCAAGAATTTTCTTTGACTTTCACCATATATAACGGTACGGTGGGTAATAGTCACAACTCATAGGAAGCAATAGTACCCACATGCCAAGGCTTAGGTGTGCCACAAATGAATGAGGTTAGACATCCATGGTACCAATTAAGGACATGGCTGAAAGCCAATTGGAGCACATCTTGAACCGGAACCCCCACACCCCCAATAGTAGAATGAAGCCCACTTGCTGATGGCTTTGTTGGCAAAGGAATCAGCTTTCCTGAACAAACCTCATGCCTATGGAAGAAATAAGCGTCTTACGCTGTATAGTTTCAGTCTCATTTTTAAAAATGACATTCCGTTTAAATGACAGCACTGTCAGCCAGCCTAAATGCACTTCAAGTCCTAAAATGGAATCCTTTGTTCTTATTGTCTTATACTTGTTAACGACACCGCAAGAGTTTCCCAAGAAACTGGTTCTATCATCCTTCTTCCAGGGCAATCAGGGTCAGGATTTTGCTCATTTCATTTGATTCTACTCATCACCCCTTCCCCACCCAACACACACACACACACACACAGACACACTTCATCACCACCGCTGAAGTTTCATTCTTTGTTTCAGGCAAATGTGCCTAAAGAACATGGTGATATATTCAGTAGGCCAATCTGGTAATTCCACAATGCATACGGCATTGTGGTTTTGCTTCTTTCCCCAACTCTTTTCCCTTCACGTAGGAGATTTAAAAATGGGTAAAGGGCTGCTGGTGTATATGGTTACTACAGCCTCTGAAGAGCAATTGGGTCATGTATATGACCAGTGCTGTTTTAAAGGGTCCCTTGAACTTTATGCATAGATGGCCTTCATCTGACTTTCATGAAGCATAAGATTATCCCAGCTTTACTTTACCTGAACTACTGCCTCATTAAGTGACTTGATTTTCAAATATATCATTAAAATCACATGAAAGTAAAATTTTGCTGAGGATAATAAAAAAAAAAGGCATCATCAGAGAGCTGCCAGAAAGGCAAATTACTTTCAGAAAATGACAGCGAGCAAGGGATTAGTTTTGCCAATAACAGATGGATCATGGCTGAAAGCCACGCATATTTGCGTTTTAATGACTAAGCAAAGATATTTGATTATGTGGATCATAACAAACTATGAGCAGCATTGAGAAGCACAGGAATTCCAGAACACTTCATTGCATTCCTGGGGAAACTGTACATAGACCAAGAGGCAGAACAAGTAAATACTAGATGGTTCAACATCAGAAAAGGTGTGTGTCCAGGTTGTATCTTTTCACTGTATTTATAAAATCGATATGCTGGGCAAATAATCTGAGAAGTTCGACTATCTGAAGAAGAACACCATATCAGGCTTAGAGGAAGCCTTTTTAAGAATCTGTATTATGCCCATGACACAACCTTGCTTTCTGACAATGAAAAGATCTTGAACACTAATGGATGGCGATTAAAGACTGCAGCCTTCTGTATGGATTGCACTACAAAATGCAGAACTCAAAAATCCTTCCAACGGGCTCAATAAGCAACATCAGGATCAATGAAGAAAATATTGGAAGTTGACAAGGTGTTTATTTTACTCTGAATCAACAATCAGCACCCATGGAAACAGCAGTCAGAAAGAAATCAAATGACTTATTGCACGGGGCAGATCTGCTGCAAAAGACCTCTTCAAGGTGTTGCAGAACCAAGATGTCACTTTGAAGACTAAGGCGTGCCTGGCCCATGCCACGGCTTCATCACTTCAAGTGCATGTGGACCCTGGACAATGAAGAAGCAAGTCCAAAGAAGAATCGATGCTTCAGCATGAAGGCGTTGGCAAAGATGGGTGCATATGCCATGGACCGCTAGGAGAAAGAACTGATCTGCCTTGGATTAAATAGAGCCAGAATGCTCCTTATACCGAGGATAGCAAGATCTCATCTTCTGTAGCTTGGACATGTTATCAGGAAAGACTAATACCTGGAGAAGTTCACCATGCTTGATAAATCAGAGGGTCAGAGAAAAAAAAAGAAGCTCCCCCTCCCCCCCAAGATGCATGGCACAGTGGCTGCCACAGTGGGCGTAAAGCATAGCAACCATTGTTAGGATGCCTCAGGACATCGCACTGAATTATCAACATTTTCATAAGAAACAAAGCTTTTAGGGCCCACCTGGGGGAAAAAAAACTAGGAAGGAGCCCAAGAACTGAATAATTTGCTTCCTTCATTATTATGAAATTTTGATGAAATGTATAAAGACAATGTAGACAGGGATATCCGAGAGGACTGGAGGTTGTCAGCAAAGAAGTGCAACTCATTTCTTTCTCACTCAACTCTTACGTTACTGATGCTGCAATTTCAGAATTGCAGTGTGGGATGTGTCTTGAGATTAGTATGCACTACATCACTGTGGAAACCTGAGTGCACACAACACAAGGTAAGGACCTATTGTTTACTTCTAGTAGGAACAGAAGCTGAGAAATATGAGAGACATTCATTCTGCCATTGCCATTGTATTTTGGGTTTTGTTGGAGTTTTTTGGAGGGGAAAAAAGCTACTAATTGGATAAGAGTTCAGTTGCATCGAGGCTATTATATAAGTATATGCGCTGTGCTTTTGCAAGGGAAAATACAAATTTCTCCAGGAGGTGTAAACACTTCTGCTTACAAGACAGTATAAGGAGTACAGTGGTGAAACGGACACAATTTCCCTTATTAATCAAAGCTTTACAGAACAACAACAAAATAATGTCTGGGTTACAAAAGAACTGTACTTTTTGCATGACAGTTCTACAGTAAAGAGAAGAATTTTAACACAGCTTTGTTGTTATTGTTTTTGTTACGTGCCGCTGTGTCAGTTTTGACTCCTAGTGACCTAATGCACAACAGGAAGAGAAACTGCCCCGTTCTGCACCATGCTCAGAATTGCTCCTATGCTTGAGCCCACTGATGTCGTCACTGTGTGCATCCATCTCCTTCACTGCTCCTCTACTTCACCAAGCACGACGTCCTTCTTCAGGGGACGGTCTCTCCTGGCAACATGTCCAAAGTCTGTAGGTTGAAGTTTTATCATCCCTGCCCCAAGGAGCACTCGACTGGTCCTACTTCTTCCAAGTAAAGTAGCCTTAGACTTGGGCAAATCATGCCAATGGGATTGCAACTAAGAATTTCTGTATCTCATATATGCTTGGTTGACTCTTCAAGAACAAACCAAAATGAAAATCACACCTGTAAGCATACTGTTAATGGCTTAACACATTTCACAGAAGAAGCTGATAGTGTCTCACGACCTTTTAAAAAGTCCGAATAGCAAACTGATACTAAAGACTTTGAGAAAAATCTGGTTCCTACAGAGTCCCAAAGACAATATGACCTGCATAATAGCCCAGAATTTTCTTTATTTTGTTTTTGTGAAATAGAAATCAGTCCTTACACTATCCAGATTTACCCTTTTACTCCTCTTTTTCACAAATTAGTCTAAAGAAAGAAAAGCAAAACAAAAAAAAACAAGTATAATGCAATTATCATAAAGTTGGACATATTCCTATGGATCTAGAAAATGAACATTATAGGGCCTTAGGAATTTCAGCTTCTATGTAAAATGTTCTATCATCAGATTTAAAAGGGTACTTTGAATGTTTTGTTGACTATACAGATTCATCAGAAAACAAGAAATACCCAAGGATTAGTGGTGGATGTCCCACTAAACTAGGAAGTTCCTCATGGTTTCAGAAAACACGGGAGACGTTTTGGTTTTGGATTATAAAGCAAAGAGCTGCTTGCAGAAGAGAACTGCAGGACAAGTCAAGAAGTCTTGAGAACAGTTTTCTGGACCGCTGGACCTCCTAGGAATATCTAAGTCCAAACCCCAAAGATGCTGAAAATATTATGGAAAATATAGGGAACAAATACGCCTTTCTATTTCAGCAAAGGCAAAATAAAAGGCCGGCAGAGGAGAAACACAATTTCATTTTGGCAAGCCTCCTCAGTTGTCTAAATCCCAACTCCAAGTCTACTAACCACTTGCCAAAAACACAGTGGGAAATCTGGCAATTATTGAGACCAACTCATCAATAGCCAGACCCGTATTTATTGGCTGCTACTTGTCTGACTAGAAAATCACGAACCCACTCAGTATTCCAAACGAAGGGAAATTCGATTTCATCCTCCTGTAGATCCTTGGGGGGCCATGCGACAGTATAGGCACATGTGCCAGTCCAAGCAAGCCAGCACACTTTTCTTTCAGAGGAAGCACAGGGTCTAAAGAAAACTATTCAGATGGCTGGGCTAGAGCAGTTATTTCAGTAAAATCCCAATAAAAGTCTGTTTGGCAGAGCGAAGATGTGTAGAAAAATAAAAGCAAAAGATCTCCTGCGTTGTCTAATTGGTCAGACTGAATGAAAATTGATCTCTGCAGACTATGGAGCAGAGCTGGGGACACATACCAGTGACACCTACAGGTACAAGTCCAACATACTGCTGCCCTGCCTCAGATTTTCCATTGCAGGCCCTGTGGCACATTGCATAGAAGTAAATCAAGATGCATTCGTTAAAATAGGTTTATTCATAGCTGCATGTACCCTTCCTCTGTATGCCCCCGAGAGTTTGAGGACATTATTGGCATAGCCCTGGCCATTATGACGTCATTACTGGATTCTGCTTTTGTCTCCCCAAATGAATTATAAACCTTTCTAGGGCACAAACATGCCCACACCAAGTGTAATACACAGTAGAATCAATGAATGTGCTTAAGTATGCTTTCTCTGATGAACAGTTAAGTTTCAATTGGTACCCAAAGGTGAGATCAATAAAATCTCTTTCAATTCAATCTGGAAAAAAAAATAGAGAAAGAGCTCTAATACACATGTAACAAGAGTATCCAGGAGAAACACTTTAAGGCAACATGGCTGAGGATTCCCCAGGGTCTAGGGCTGGGCACTGTCTTCACACAGGTCCCATTTCCCAGGAGGACTGGATTAGAATCAGAAGGCCCTTCTTAAATCGACAAAAGAACTGAATTTTCCAACGGTTCTTGGGGCTTTGGGAGCAGAGTTATTTGAATTTGGAGAAGAGGTCATAACAGTTTATTTGTTCAAAAATATGGGAGTACGCCCCCACCGTTTGAGGATCTCTCAGACCTGGATATTTTGGGGGTTGCCGAATATACCACTGTCCGTCTTGGTCTATGAAAGTTCCCAGCCTTTGGCTTCCAGGCTGGGTGCAGCTCTCAAACACCCTTGCTCCCTGAACAAGATTAATCTCCTTGGCTTTATCCTGTTACCAGGGAGGTCAGCTCCCTCCATTTTCTAATAGAGTTAGACTAGATGAGAAATCAATCCTGATTAAAGAAGCATTATCCACCTGTTAGAGGAGGCACCTGAGCCTCAGTTTGGGGAACTACTGGGTTAGGCATTCTTTGAGAAAAATTCTCTCTCTAGCAATTCTGGTCTCTGCTTCAATTTTATTAAAGAAAACAAAAGTTACCCTACCCCATCTAACCCCCAAAGAAGCTACACTTCAATTTGCTTTCAATTTAGCCAGCGCTGTTGGAAACTTGAAAAGACGGTGAAGGACAATACTATACCAATGTATTATTAACCAACTTTAAAAAAAAACAATCTCGTTAGGAAAGAAGACCATGGATTGAAGAGAGTAGTATTCGCTGCAGTTTCTACTTTGGGGGGAAAATCTATTAAATACTAATTGTTAGCCCATTTCAAAAATAAAACATGGTACACTACAACATCCCTTGAGTTGGTTCCAGATAAAAGAGCACATCGTGGGCCATACTTTCTGGCCAGTCGATACCGTACACATTTTGTCAAATGAACCTCCTGGGGAACTGTAACTGACATCCAGAGCTCCAGGTCATCACGCTCCCTCGGACTTCCCCGGCCACGCCGAGGCGAGCGGGTCCATGCAGACATAAACTCACATCGAGTGGCTCGGACTTTGTAGTGAGCGCTTCCTGTCTCCGCTTTCTGTGCCATGGATGCAGGCAGGAACGTGCTTAGCTCTACAGAAAGGTCTTGAAGCCAACGGTAAACAATTCTTTCAGGTACACACTTCCTAAAAGCACCCTTTAAAAAAAGTATTTCATTGTTTTCTTAGTGAAAGTTTACACAGCAAATTAGGGTCTGATTTAGCAATAAACCACACAAGTCAGTCAGGTATCTTGGTTACATTTACCACAAGTGTTAGCATTCTCATTGATTCCTTTCTAGATGTTCCACTACCAGTTATACAGCACCCCTGTTTCTTACCCTTCATCATTGCTCTAGGACCATTGTTGGCTATTGGGTATCATATATATTTTTTAAGTACAGAGTTCTCATGGGTAATATTCTTGACTTTATGAGCCAATCTGTTATTTAGCTAAAAGACAGTTTGGATTCAATCTTCAAAATATTGCTCAGAATAAATTTTGGGGGGTTCTTTAGTCTAAACTGGTCCAGTATGTCTGAACGTAGGAATCTGAGTTCAGTTGCATGTTCTTTCTCTTATTCTATCAGGCCCATCCATTGTGGGCCAAATCAGGACAGTTGTTAGTGGTAACAGGGAGGGTACCAGTTGGATCTTCCAGTCATGAGTAGATGAAACTGTGGCTCAGGTAGACTGTGCGTCTTCTGGGTTAGTTCCTTCTAAGCATTTTTAATCACTCCCAGGAAGCCTTAGAAGAATTATACATGTTACCCACATCAGAGATATTAATAACGCACGTTCTTCATTTCTAACAGGAAATATTGCTCAGGGACACATCCTTGTACACAAACTATTTGTGCACTAGTCCTTGTATCAAACGTTCCCCCTTTTTTCCAAAGGAATCCAGACTAAAGCAAGAGTCATACCTAATCAGATGAGGTACCCACTCATCACATAAACAAAGTTGGAGTGTATTCAGTGTTTGCAGCTAAGTGCTGTATGGAGCCATTAACTGGGAAGTCACTTACTATCCACCTCAAATACTTTTCAGCCTACCAACAGCTGCCACATGGTAGATCATGTCATCGCAGTTTAAAGATAACATTACAGTAAATCAATTTCCTGAAACACCTCAGTGATCAGAACACAGACACGTTCACCGAGTAGCTTCCCCACATCTCATCCATCACAGACCTGAGAGCCTTTCCTCCAAGCTCTACCTCTCTCAGGAAGCCTTTCTGGAACTTAACAGGAGTGGAAGAGGAGGAAGGGAAGGACTCTAACTGCCTTTCAGGAAACATATTTAACAAGTGTCTTGCCCCAGCAGACCTTAAAAGGTACCTAGTGAGGCAGAGGTGGGGTTGGTAGTATTGTGCAAGTCGAAAAGATAGCCTTAGCTCTCTAATTAGATGCTTTAGGGAGGGAGGGTGAGGAGAAAGACATTAATATACACATGTAGACCTTAAGGGATTGCTCAAGCAAGTTTCCTTTATGGCATTCTCTCGTGGATCCACTAATGCCTAAGTGGATTATCACTCAGTGATAATCTTCAATATGGTATGTTCTGAGCATCAGCCCCCATGCTAATAATTCTATTAGCACACTGTACTTCAAAACTTTCCAGCCAGCTTTAAACATTTGGGAATCTCGTATAATCAAGTCGCCCATACATGATCTTATTAATCACATAAGATCTTTCCTTATATATAATTCTGGGCATGGCATCAAAAATAGTAGGCATAAGTAGAAAAAGAATAACCCAAAGTTACTCAACATCCATGCAATTCAAGCCTTTGGTTGAATGCATTTGTAGTAGGATTTAGCCCTTTCCTTCCTAGTCTCATGTGAAAGCTAAAGTTGTACCAGTAGTAAGGCTTTCATTCATCATTACAGTATCTTAATGAAGGCTGACATAGACTCAATGGCAGTAAAGTATCCTGAGTCTGGTGGCTTGATTATGAGCACATGATTTTGATAGATCATTGCGCATGAACTCAAGAGTCAGAAGGCAACAAGTTTCTGAGAGGATTCTCAGAAGAGTGTCAAGGGTTTTGCGGCTTTAAGCCAATTCAAAGACAGCTATCAAATGCCACCCCAAAAACACATGGTCTCTGAGTCAATGCTGACTCACAGTGACTGTATAGGACAAGGTAGAACTTCCCCCTGTGAGTTTCTGAGTCTGTAATTCTTTGTGGGAGTAGAAAGCCCTGTCTTTCTCCCAAAGAGCTTTGGGTTAGCAGCCCAGAGTAACCACTGTGCTCCCAGGACTCCTTACCACAAGCTAAGTCCTGGGCTATCCACAGTTTAAAGTGCCTCATAGGAAGGATAGCCATCCCCCAAGTATTTTTTATACACAGCTGGCACCAGAGTATCCATGCCCACAGAGAAGTCTCATAGTCCAACTTCAATTAGCATCACTACTAATTCTTTCTAGTTTTGAGAGCCACCATTCTAATCCTGGAATGTCACCAAGTTTTAAAGAAGAGTGGCTCTGATGACAACAGGGAAAGCTAAATAGCCACAGAGAAATGGTTGGGTCAAGAGTAATGGGAAATCCTGGGCAGATACGAAAGAGAATGGCTCAAATCTTCAAGGCCAGAGGAGAGTAGGGAGAAGCTGAAGTTTACTCGATTTTAATTTTTAAATATATTTGGGAATTTGTTTTACTTTCTTTTCAATTTCATTGTGTTCTGAGAACATAAATGGTATGATTTCCATTTTTGTACAATTCCATCTATATCTATATCATCTATATCAATATCTGTATCTATATCTATCATCTCTCTATCTCTGTCATTTATTGTGAAGTATAACACACACAGGGAAAA
>NW_022107432.1:26401020-26403186 GCF_000313985.2 Echinops telfairi | reverse complement strand
AGGAAGGAAGAGGCCTCCTACTTTGCTTTTGTTTTTTAGTAGTGTTTTTGTTTATACTGGGTTTCTTTCCTTTCCACATGAGGTTAGTGATTAGTTTTTTTCCATTTCTATGAGTAATTGTGCTAGAATTTGAATCAGAATTGCAGAGTTTATAGAATGTGCTGGGTAATATTGACATTTTCACTATACTAAGTCTTCCTATCCATGAAATTAGGACATTTTTTTTCCCAGAAAGTAATCCTCTTTTGCTTTCTTATAGAAGTGTTTCATAGTTTTCTTTCTATAAGCATTTAATTTCACTTATTAGGTTTATCACTATGTATTTCATCTTTATAGTGATTATTGTAAGTGGTTTTGTTCTACTTATTTCCTTTTCAGTGTCTTCTTTACTATATCAGAATACAATTTTTTAAAATGTTGATCTTGTAACCAGCTACTTTGCCAAAGCTTTCAATTAATTATAACAGTTTTTACCAAGTCTCTAGTTCATATAATCTGCTATGATTTGCTTTTTCTTTGCTAATTTGGATGCCTTTTATTTCTTTTTGATTTCTAACAGCTCTGGGTAAGACTTCCAGGACTATATTAATAAGAGTGGCCACTTTCTTTAAAGGGGTGATAGTAGAGCTGGAAACACAGTGGGGAGGAACTAAAGGGTCTTCTGTCTCACCTGTGTAACGGTCACCCATGGGATTAAGACAAGTATGACTGTCCCACGGTGCTGCAAATGGTTAACATGCCTGACTGACACCCAGACGATGGGAGGTATAAATCTATCTAGAGGCATTTTAGAAGCAAAGCCTATTTAAAAAAAAAAAGATCATCCATTGAAAATCCTTTGAAAACAATGTGGTAGATGCAATGGAATACTAATCTGTCAGAAAGAGAAATAAAGTCACGAACATGCCACAACATGAATAAACCTTGGAACATTATGCTGAGTGAAAGTAGTTAATTACAAAAGGACAAATATTTTATTATTTTGTTGAGATAAATACTTACATTAAGCAAATGTAAAGCGATTAGTTTAATACAGATTACTGGGGCCAGTGGAGATGAAAGAAGGGTGGGGGGATCTTGTTTAGGTAGTGTGGAGTTTTTGTTCAGGGCATGGAAATTTTGGCAATGATAACCATTATGGTGATGGTTGTTACCTCAAATGCAGGTATATTATTCTAGAAGGAATGCTAGAAAAGAGACCACAGCAGTGTAAAACAGACTCATTGTAGCATCCTGTTTGAAATCAGAATACAAAGACAATATATACCTTTGGCTTTGGAATTTACACTTTGAAGAATCATATATAAGCGTTGCACATTAACTCAGGTTCCAGGGTAATCACAGAAACGGTGCTAACCATAAGCAAGCTAACATAACAAGGAGGTTCATGAAATCTTCTGGCAACCTCAGGATGCCTTTGACGACTAACTAGCTAGGAGTGTCTAGCTTCTAATCACAGACAGGTAAAGAAGAGAAGACTATCGGTGTTATCTGGCCCCTTTAGGTGACACCCTTGTTCAGCCTGTCTGCTTTCGAGCAATGTAGTGAGTTCTAAAAGTTCCATAGCGGCATCATTAAGTAAAGTAGGCTAGCTGCATTTTGTAAAGGGGACTTTTCTAACGACACTCGATTAAATAACTTGGGGTATATGGTTGCATAGATTTATTGATGCAATGGTTTTGTCGAACCGTACATATGAGAAGTGTTGAATCTGTCAATGTGATGTTTATATCTTTACAACAATTGAAGAGAAAACCCTGTGGAACCGAGTGTGACTCTGACATACGTGGAGTCACCATGAGTCATAGTCAACACAACAGATATGTAGTTTGACTAGTCCTCGTCTAGAGGAATGTTCTCTCCAAAACAAAGTATCGGTCACTGGTAGGAGAGGCAAGAGAAGGGTTAAATAGGAGAGTAGATCAGAGAAAGATGAGAGATGCTGCGCAGAGGCTGCAGGTAAGTTAGGATTCAAACCCAAAAGCATAGAGGAAGCCTGACCCAGCAAGAACCAAAAACCAAACCTAACTCACTGGCATTGAGTCATTTCCAACCCATAGTGACCGAAAAGGACAGGTAGGTTTCTGGGACTATAACTCTTTAGAGGAGTAGAAATCCTATTCTTTCTCCTACTCCGTCGCTGGTAGCTTTGAACTGCAGCCCACT
>NW_022107432.1:26397507-26399116 GCF_000313985.2 Echinops telfairi | reverse complement strand
ATTAATCAATTGACACTCAAGGGAATGTGGCTGAGATGAATGGAGCAGGCTAGGGAATCTTGCCCTTACAGTTGGAATCCTTCCAAATAAAGGCCCTTTGCAGTGAACTGTTGGAGAAGCAAGCGCAAATAGATCATTTAGATTGGAGACGGCCAACATTTTAAAAACAAAAAATGCATGAATCAAAACAAGAGTGCACCTGTGGCAAAGTACCAATGGACTAATCTAAGGAAACCTAGCTGCCTCCCTGGGGGGCTGCAGTCTATGTCAATGACCACGTCAGGCATCACACAACTTCCAGTGGATTTAAAGCACTTCTAAGTTGTGCGCCAGAAGGAAGAATGTGCTCTTAAAGAGATTTGAGGGCTTTCTTTTCTAATCAATGAAGATTTATACCTGCGCTTTCCATTCAACCGATGAGTAGGCACCTGAGAGCCAACCCAAAGAAGCGCACCTGTGGAAGTCAGAAACTCCAGCTCTTCTTCACACACGGGACAAGGGCGATCTTTTGGAAAGTCATGGGAAGAAGCAGACATCAGTCCTGTCTGCCCTGCTTTGAGCCTGCAGAGCTGCCGCTAAGGAAGGTCATTCAGGGGCACCCCTGAGGATTATGTGGCACCTGAGTCTGACAGTCCTCAGTGGCTCTGTAATGGGAGTCAGAGGGGTCCGAGCAGGGTTTGTCCCCAGCTCAATTTCTGCAGAACATTAACAAAGGAAAGGGGTGGCAGAAAGAGAACATTTCTTATTCCCTCCACCCCACCCCCACCCCCAGCTCCTTTTGAATAAATCTGAGGCAGGGTGCAAATACCTGTACTATTTCCAAACACCTTGAGAGCAAGGAATGCTATAGTATTGCCATTTGGGGGAAAGATCATCAGATCACACCAGCTGTGAGCCCGTCCCAAGCCTACCTCAGGTCCATGGACGGGATTTGATGATCTGAAGAGGGAGAGAGTGCGCAGGAGTTACGTAAGTCTTCTGACATTAAGCTGTCCTGGTGGAGCCCCTAGATGATGCCAAGTGGATTTAGGCTGAAGGGTAGGAGCCTCTACAGAGAATTGTCCTCAGAAGGGATCCTTTTTCTGGAGCAGAAGAGCGGCTCTAGGAGTGGCTTCCATTCTTCTTGCCAGGAGATCTCAACTTGTAAAAGACTCACCTACCACGAATCTCCTTGCTCATTGCCACACACAAGCCAGTGGCTTTAGAATGAGTTGGAATTGCCCAACCCAAGGGTATGGCACTCAATACTGAGCAGGAGACACCAGGAGCCAACCTGGAAGAGGCAGATGCTGTTGAGGTAAGGCTTAAGGGCAGTTGAAGGTCAAGAGATAGAACTTTGCCCCCTCCAACACCACACCTGGAGCTGGCACAAGGTGATCCCAGCTGGGGAAGAGAGGTTTGCAACTATAGTAGTTGTTGAGCTGCAGGACTGGTAATATATCCAAACTCCTGTCATGACCACTAACGCCTCCCTGCTCACATAGACTTAACTCTTTTTATTCTATCAGGTCATTCAGGATACAAAAAATAAGTGGTGGAGTCCAGGTTAAAACTATGTCTGGCCCTTTGATTGGTGCCTGTGACTTCAACCTGTGGTTGGTATGGCTCA
>NW_022107432.1:26394523-26396650 GCF_000313985.2 Echinops telfairi | reverse complement strand
CTACAGATAAGCTTGGCTGGACACAAATTTTGCAATAGAGACACTGCTGCACAGCCTGTCTTAGGCAATCTTCACAGCACTTCAGGTGGAGCCATTTTCCCAGGCTCAGTAACTTGCTCAAGTTCCCAAAACTACTTAGTGACAGAAGCAGAACTGGAATCCAAGGTAACTAAGTTGAGAGTCTCGGTCACTGTCTGTTACACATTTGATGGCTACGAAAGCATTCCCACATGAAGGATTAGAACATGATGTCTTGCTTGGCCATGTCTCCATGACCGGAGAACACCATCTTTGTCTAGTCCTCAATCCAAGCCCCAACAAGTTCACCTCCAATTTGAACACAAGTAACAACATCTGAAGCACTCAGCATGGCCCCAGGGGTTTGATTTAAGCTCTCATTAAGTTTACACTAGAATTAGCTTACTAAGTCATTCTCCACACTGACTGTTCTTGCCAGGATTTTTAGTAAGTTTAGCATTCCCTACTTTATTGAACAGGTTGGGCTGCCTGCTCATCTCTGCCCCCCCCACTGCACCCCCACCTAGCTTCTCCAGCCGGTCATATCACATGGTGAGTTGCCTGCCAACTCCCAAGTTGCCCTTGAGTGCACATGAACTTAATGTGTTTTTCCAGAGCCGTGTTCAGCCTGTTTTTATTTCACTTTGTCGTAGGCCCTATCAAACTAGAAATACAGTCTCCGTCCCTGTACTGTACTCGGCCTGCAATTGGAAACTTCCTAAGAGCTGCCAGGGAGAGCAGCACTTAAAACCCTTGACCAAGGAATGCTCCTCTCAGTGGAGTCTGATGTGACCCACATATTGTAGGTACACCAATAGTCGCAACTGTAGCGTGGGCTCCCTAGGTTCTTCCCCTGTCTCCAGGTAGAGTAAATGAGTGGTGATCCAAAGGGCAGCTTAATAAAGTAAAGTATTATAATGAAATGTGTGAAGATCAGGAGTTAGAAAACCATAAAGAAAGAACAAGCTTAGCACACTTCAAACAGAAAGAAACATGCAAGCCTCAAGATGTAATATTAAAGGATTCTATGGTGGAAAAACATTAGATGATGCAGAAAGAATACAAAAAAAGATGGAAGGAATACACAGAGTCACTTTACCTAGAAGGAATGATTGATATTCAACCATTATAAGAGGTGGCATATGATCAGTAACCAATGATATTTAAGAAATCCAAGCAGTCCTGAAAGCACTCGTCAAAAATGAGGCTTCAGGAACTGATGGAATAACAACTGAAAAGTTTCAGCAAGCTGTTGCAGCAATAGAAGCACTCACTAGTCTATAACAGGAACTCTGGAAGACAGTTACTTGACCAACCAACAGGAAGAGATCCATATTTATGCACATTCCAAAGAAAGATGACTCAACAGAATGCAGAAATTGCATGCAAGTAAAATTTTTGTGAAGATAATTCAAGAATGGATGCAACATTACATAGATAGGGAGCTGCCAGAAATTCAAATCAGATTCAGAAGAGGGTGCAGAACGAGGGATATAATTGTTGACATCAGCTAGATCTCAGCTGAAAGCAGAGAATACCAAAAAAGATGCTTGTGTGTGTTTCATTGACTACACAATGGTCTCTATTGTAAATATGCAAGTGCTGATGCATTTGACTATGTGGATCATAAAAGCTATGAAAAACACTGAGAAAATGTGAATTCCAGTATCTTTCATTGCACTCCTGTGGAACTTGCACATAGACCAAAAGGCAATCATTCTAACAGAATAAAGGAATATTTCATGGTTCAAAATTATGTGGAGCAAATAATCCCAAAAAGCTGACCTACAGGATGAAGAACGCCACATCGCAATGAGAGGAAGCTCTGGGATATGCCGATGGATGACACAACCTCGTTTGCCGAAAGCCAGACACCATGAGGTCTTGCTGATGAAGCTCTAGGACTGCAGCCCTCAGTACAGACTGCCACTCAGTATCAAGAAAACAAAAACCCTCACAACGGGGCCAATATAAAACGATAACCCCCCAACTATTGACGTTGTTCATGATTTCATTTTACTTGGAGATGCAATCAACACTCAATGGAAGCAGCAGTCAAGAACTCGAACGTGTTCCATTGGACAGACCTACTGCGTCAGGTCACTCTGA
>NW_022107432.1:26378501-26393300 GCF_000313985.2 Echinops telfairi | reverse complement strand
TTATCAGAAGATAGGATCCAACATGGGGTCCTCTGTTTTTGATCAATTGGCCCCTAAGAGTCATGTTTATTTAGGTAAGCAGAAGAGAGTTGCTTCATCTCCCACATAGAGAAAGGGGGTGGGGGGAATCCACATAGGAAAAAGCAAAGAAAGGCTGGATTTTACAGGCACCTCCCACCCTTGCTCTGTCATGGAATTCTTTCCCTTCTAGGAGAAACCAGAAGTTTTACAAAACCATCCTCTCAACATCCCACTTTCCTCATTCCAACCCAACAAAGCCCCAATATATAGGTCCAATAGCTATTACTGCCTCTTGGCATCCCCTGGTCATAGGAGCATCCCATCATCAAACACAAAAACAAAAATCTCCGCCCTCCGACCTCTCAACCCCTGAGCATGCATGAATGGACTGCTCCCTTAGCTTTGTTGACACAAGACATCAATTGCCCCTAAGTATTCTGTACTGGCAGTTGTTCCTCTGGTCTCTCATTAGCTCTCTGCCTCCCAATCTATAGGAACCACCACCACCACCACCACACGCACACATACACACACTCACACACTTCTTCCTTCATATCTTGGTCTGCAAATGACTGATAGCTATGAAAGGGAAGAGACTGGGTGCAATAATCAATGTTATGTTTCAACTTGGGTAGGCTGTGACTCAGATTTGGCAGACATTGGTCTGATTGCTTCCACATAATGGCCATAGTGTAAATACGCTCATATTTACACTCATAAATACTCTCATGATCTGACAGGAATAGGAAACCACTTGAAAAGCCAATCAGATGAAAGTCCATCAGTTCTGGCAAGCTCACTCTCCTACCATCTTGTGTCTGATTCCTCCCCAAGACCTCAGGCTCTTGGAACTTGAGCCAGCAGCCTGCTATTTAACATGTAGATAACTCAGGTTAGGGTAATCCAACCCATTGCTATCATTTAGAGGAACCTATGAAACAGGAGAAAGTGTGTTTATAATAATTTTTCTCTCTTTAAAATAGACTTCATGGAAGTAGGCAATAATGGCGAGCATGAGGTTTACTTTGGAGTGATAGAAAAGGGTATGTGCCAACTTGGCTCGGTCATGATGTTTAGGATTTCAGAAGATATTATATCGCCATCCTCTGGTTAGTGGTATGATATGAGCAACCCATCCATTGAGAATTAACTAGTGGAAAGCCTATCCATTTTTGAAGAGGATGGACTTTAGCATATATCCTGGCAGAACTTCCACATAGGTAAAGGGCAGGATTCTCATTCTTCATTCCCATGGAGCGGCAAATAGGAGTGTATTAATCTAGGTACTTTGGAGAAACAAATCCACAGCGACTCGTGTATAAGAGAGAGTTTTATGTAAAGAAAATGTGCATCACGAAAACATCCCAACCCAATGCTGCCCAAGCCCACAAGTCCAACATTAACCCATTAACCCAACACCAGTCCACAAAGTCCTCCACCTCACAACACAGAGGCAATGATGCTGACTGCAGGAGGAAAGCTGAGTCAGTGAATGAACAAGCATCTCAGCACTAGCAGGGGTCTCCACACGGCTGCTCCAGCACCCAGGGCTGCATCGGGATAGGTCCATGTAGCGTCTCCTTGGGGATGTCTTGTAGGAAGTCAATCTTGCAAGCTGAAGCAGGGAACTGCTAAGACAGCTGCACCCGGTGCAACCATCACAAAGCAAGAGACCCGAGAACTAGAAAGGCGAGGCTTCACCATCCATTTATCCCTCTGCCTTTCAACCAGCCCCACGTGATTATCGGCCAGGCTGGCACAATTAACTAACTCAAGGAGTATGCCTCAGACCTCTCTCCTGTCTGAAAAGAGCTGGCAAACTCTCATTTTAGAAATAAGCAGCAGCTTGATACTAAAGGCCCTTCCCCCAAGCAAAGGAAATGTCATTTCAGCTCTTCTCCTGGGAGATATCAAAGCAACACATTGGAATCTTCTTCTTATCCAGTTGATGGCCTAAAGGCCTCGGATTCACATTTTTCTCCTCCATTGTGTAAACCTAAATAGAGTCCAGGGCAGCCAGATTCCTGTTCACCCTGTCACCTCCATAGGACAAACCCAGACGCTGGAGTTCTGGTTCTGACCATTCTCCATTAAGAAGGAAACCAGACACACCCTACAGTTCATGTGAATTGTCTGGGGGTCCTAATAAGAAGCAGATTCTGAACCCGTGCGTTGGGGGTGAGGCCTGAGATTCTGCACTTGCACAGTGTTGCCAGGTGATCCGCATGTGGCTGGTTTCTAGCTCACACGTGGAAGAGCAAGACAGCAACAACCCTAGGGAAGATGTTGAAATGCAAATTCTCCGGTCCCATCTCAGACTTATTGAATCAGAACTTGTTTCCGTGAACACTTCAAGTAACGTTGTGTATGTTCAATAGAGTCTACACCTGAGCTATTCTCATTGGCAGGGCAAATGGGGTTTGGAAAAAAACGAGATTCAATTAGCATACGACGCTGGATTGGGGAGGGCTCCCCCCAAAGTTGCCCAGCAAAGCTCTTCTCCAGGTTAAACGTGGGAAGAACTCTCTTTACAGGAAATGATGAGCAGGGAGTGCTGACATCACAGGTCTCTCCATGAGAACCAATAGCCGCTTCGCTCAGTTCCCAGGGTAAGGGAAATCCTGTGGTGTGTATCCTATGGTCTGTGCTCAGGCACGAGGGTAGAAGGATCTCTTGAGGCTGGTAGGGACAACACAGACACGGAGAAAGGAAGGTGGGTGTCTCTGACCTTGGGATGAAACGAACACCCACACACACAAACACACACAGCCCTTGTCATGAGTAGCAGTGATCTCTGCACCTGGGGAGAGATAGAAGGAGGCTTTCAGGGACCTGAGCAGGGCCCCCCAGCCCAGAGGAAAGAGGGAGAGGTCAAAGGACTCCTTTTCACAAAATTTAGCAGCTACCTTCTCATCCAATTAATGACCAGGGGAAACTAAATTAGACTCTAAAGCTTGGCTCACGTTGGCGGGGACCTTTGATGTCTCTGAGCACTGACTAAGGAAGGTGAACGGGGCTCGGTGCATTTCCCATGGATGGCTGAGCAGCGCCTTGCCAATCGCGGCTATTAAACTGCTTTCTTGGGAGCTGTTTTTGATTCATTTGGAATAGATGAAGAGCCTGTTTTGAATCCCCAGAGTTTCCTGTGGAGCATAATTATAGATGTATTGGAATAAAGAACTCAGGTCAACAATTTCCTTAATGAGCTGTCTGAAGAACATGGCCGGGCAAAGAGGACAGGAGAGGGTGGGAGAGAAGCTAGAGGGTGGGGGGAAGGGAGATAAATTGGGAGGTGGCTAGGAGATTAAGCAAATTGGCAGGATGGAAGGCAAAGAACTGGAAATGTTGAGGAGGAAGTGAGCTAAGGAGGCAAAACCCACATAGGAGAGAGGATGGAGAAACCAGTAAATGAAGGGATACCGGTGAAGGGAGGAGAGAGTTTAATCAAGAAGCCAGGAGAATGGTATTGGGCATCCGCAGAGAGGTTCATATTGTTGGATTCGGATATTCTTCTCTTGAATCTGTCTGGAGACAGGGATGTAAGGAGTATGGGTTTTGACATCAAACTGGGGCTTCAACCAAGATCGTCCTGGTTCAGTCTTAGCCAAGGAAGCAAAAGAGAACAGATCTGAATTTTTAAGGTTTTGCTGAACCGGAATGAAAACTGGATTAAAAAAATAAATAAATAAATAACTAGTCTAAGTCCTCAGAGAAAGTGGACCTCAGTCTTAGGAAAGGAAGGTAGTAGACGTGTTGCTTAGCAACCGAATCTCTTGCTCATTGGATTCCCCACAGAGTTGGGAGTGTTGGTGCTCTGTTCAAAGCTGGCAGCCAACTATGCTGCTTTCAATGCATGTCCTTTTCTAGCATCACACCAGCAATCTACTCTCTCTCATTTGGCTTCTGACAGGGTTCACTACTCATCCTTTGAGTGTCCCCTTACAGAGCTTGGGCCTGTAACTTGTCCCATTCTGGTTAATCTTCTGGTTCTCTGAAAACGCTGAAATCCAGGTCTGCTCTTGTTTCCCTTGCTTGACCATGATTAAAGCTATTCAAACAGGACCAAAGCACTGTCAAATAGACATCAGTGTGATTCCAAGTTCAGACCTGTATTTGTTATGTAACTTTTGGCAAGTCATTTCATCTCTCTGAGCCTGATTCTTTGTCAATAACATGGAGATTAACGGTGTATAGGGTATATAACACTCACAGAATGGATTATTATTGTTTGGCATGGACAAAGTGAGCACTAAATGTATACTCTTGAAAAATCTGAAAGCGAACGATGTTAGCCTCACCCAAGATCTCAAAGAATATCACTAGCAGCACTGGAATTTAAAAGCAGAACCCCAGGTGTTTTACCCCCATTCTTGTTATTGTTGTGAAGGGGCATGTAGTCAGTTCCTACAAAAAGTGACCTTATGTGCAACAGAATGAAAGACTGGCTGCTCCTGAGACCAACCTCACAATTGTGGTTATGGATAAGCCCATTGTTGCAGCCGCTGGGCCAATCCATAGTGTTGAGGGGCTTCCTCTTTTCCTTTTCTACTCCACCAAGCAGGAGATGCTTTTCCAGGGATTGGTCTTTCCTGATAACATGTCCAAAGGACAAGAAAGGAAGACTCATCATTCTCACTTGAAAGGAGGATTTGGGTTGCACTTTTTCCAGGACTGATTCACTGTTCTTCTTGCGATCCATAACACTTTCAATATTCTTCATCAATACCGAAACTCACATGCATTGGTTTTTCTCTGGTCTGCCTTATTCATTGTCCGGCGGCTTTCCAATGTATATAAGGTGATTGAAAATACCCATTGCTCTTAGGTCAGCACACCTTAGGACTAACATCCTTGCACTTCAACACTTCAAAGAGGACTTTGCCCCAATGCAGTATGTCTTTTTTATTGCCTGTGATTTCCATGAGTATCGATACCTCTTAAAATGATTAAATGTAGAGTAATTATTTTTGGTAGAGTGACTACATTCCATCATCTTCTTTGAATGCTTCATGAAATATATTTTGCCCCCATAGAATCCATTGATATTGGAACTCGTAGGTTCAATTTTGTTCTTAGTTCTTCATCTTGAGAAATGCTAAGTCCGTCGCTCCTTTTTGGCTTTCAAACTCCAGGTCTTTTTGACATTTTCTGTTCAGCTCTTTGACCTCATCATTTCTTCCATTTGTTTTAGCTACTTTCTATTTAACAGCAAATTTCAGCATCTCTTCTGACATTCTTCTTGATCTTTTCTTTATTTCCTGTCTTTTAATGACCTTTTGCTTTTTTCATGTATAATGTCCTTGGTGTCATCCCATAATGCATCTGGTCTTCAGTCATTAGTGCTTTGTGCTTCAAATCTATTCTTGAGAGCATCTCCAAATTCAGTTAGGGGGTGCTCAAAATGGAAAGCTATCTTTCATGGATTTGCTTTAATCTTCTTCATTTTCAATCTGAACTTATATATGAGCCCTTGGTCTGGGCCACAGCGAACCTCTGACATGACTTTGGCTGATGCTATTGAGCTTTGACACCGTTTCTTTCCATAGATGTAGTGGATTTGATTGTGGTGTGTTCCACCTGATGAGGTTAATGGATGTAGTTGCCATTTTTGTAGTTAAAAAAGGGCATTTGCAGTGAAGAAGTCTTGCAAAATTCCATTATGTAATTTCCGGCTGCATTTCCATCATCAAGTCTATATTTTCCAACTACTGATCCTTCCTCTTTGTCCCAACCTTTATTTCAGACTGGAAACATTGGTAGAACTCTTCAATGTTTTCATCCTTTGATTTAGTGTTTGGCATGAGAATATGAATAATAGTATTAATGGGACTTCCTTGCAGACATATTTATTATCCTATTACAGACAGCTCTGTGCTTCAGGATAGATCTTGAAATATTCTGTTTGATGATGGATGTGACACCATTTCTCCTGAATTTATCATCCCTGGAAGAGCAAACCGTGTAATTTTCTGACTCAAAATAGCGAACACCAGTTGATTTCCACACACTAATTCCCAGGATGTCAATCTTTATGTATTCGATTTTATTCTCGATGATCTCAAATTTCCTATATTCATACACTGTATGTTCCAATTATTAATAAATATGTGAGGCGACTTCTTCTCATTGTGAGTCCTGCCCCATCAGCAAACGAAGGTCCTGAAGGCGTTGCTCTATTCTTTTATGCTAATTTGGTTAGACATCTCTTCCCAAGTCATATGTTGAGTGCCTGATGGGCTCATTTTCTGGCACTATATCAGACGATGTTACACTGCTATTCATGCAGTTGTCCATGGTTAATGCCTCAGGATGGGGCTGCTTCTTCCTTCTTCCTAAACTGTTTTAGTCTGGACACTCAAATGTGCAAACCATTGATGACCTTGCTGGTATTTGAAATATTGGTGGTGTAGCTTACAAAGTCACAGCAAAACCCAAACCAGCATAGGGTGAGTGGTGGCTGCTCCACACACATGACCATACCACTAAGGAAAACGTATATGGATGTCCTTCTGTGGAAGAGGACAGCTCTCCGGGCCACCCCTCAGCACACAGGACAGTTTTTATAAGCTGGTTTGGGCCCACTGAGGAACCAAACTTGCTTCAATCCAGCCCTGGCAGGATTTTAAAATTAAAGAAATATCTGGAGATGCCTCCTTCCTAAACTGTGTATAAGTATCATGTTGGTGTTGGGTACCATCGAGTTGGTTCTGACCCATAGCAACCCTGTACACATCAGAACAAAACACTGTCACATCCTGCTCCATCCCCCTACTGTTCCTCTTGCTGCCATCATCCAGCAGAAGCACTCGGTTGTGTGGATAAAATATCTAGCATAGACAACTACAAAGAGAAAAATAGAAGCGTGGTAACCAGAGACGAAGGGGAGTTGGAAAGAAAGCATTTTTTGCTTAAGGGGCACTGAGTCTCTGTTTCAAGCGATGAGAACTTTTGAAAATGCATAGTGAGAATGGTTTCACAGCATGGTGACTTATAGTTAATGTCACCTTAATGATATACTTTAAAATAGTTACAGTATTTTGTAGCCACAATTAAAACAGAAAAGGCAGCTAATGTCCCAAGCACCAGAGCTTGTTGGAGCTTCCCCTCTTTCCTCTTTCTGCTGCTCCTGGTTTCTTAGCTGCAGGTAAGATCCGGAGTCTTGCTAAAAGCCGCATCAAGAACAGTGAAGTGGTCCCCGCCTAATCTCTGAGTTTCCAAAGCAGGCTTGACCTCCACAGCCCTGCTTCAACCTGCACCTAAGTCTCTTCCATCCTCCCAGAGAGGGAACGGCCATACCAGGAATTCCTGCGCCCTGTATCTGCCCCCTTCTTAGGACACTTCTCATTTTCAAACTAGTATTGCGATTAGTTGCTCATCCCTTGTTTATGTCATCACTAATGGGAAACTTCTGGAGAAGGACTGTCTTTGAATCAGCTACCAAGCCCCAGAGCTTAGCACTTTGGAACTGCTCCATACCTTTTGAACGAAGTAACGACTAAAGCAGGGAAGGGGAAGGGAGGCAGAGAAGCTACATGCACATTATCAGGTCTCCTGGCATCTTGATCAGCCCTCGGAGAGCCATAGCTACAGATTTATTAAGATTATGGTGAATGTACCACTTATCTCCCCCCCCCACAAATATTTTCCCCTTGTATATGAAATGCATTTTCAGTTGGCACACATGACCACCAGAATATATTCCCAACCTCTTGTGCATCTGGTCATATGAGGGGGTGCCCCCCCAAACGGAAAAAAGTTCTGCCGAGTGGCTTTCTTAGTACACATTGTTTCCTGCTGTGGGGGAGCATCAAGCAACTCATTCTGAGTTAGTGCACCCAGTAGTGTCACCTGGGAAGGTTCCCTCTGGTCACAGTGATTTTTTTCTTAAAAGCAGTTTCACTCAAACCTCACTTTTTGTGATGGCTGATTTAAGAGAACAGTGTGTGGCTGTGAAATTTTGTTTCCATCTCAGGAAAAATGCTGCAGAAACTGATATAATGTTGAGCACAGTTTACAAGGACAGCGCTAATGGAAAAACTCAAGTGTATGAGTGGTTTTCTCATTTCCCTAAAGGTGAAATGTTTATTGATGACAAACCTCTCTCTGGACATCAACTTCCTGAAAGGATGAAAATGTTGATTCATAGTGAATTTGGAGGTCATTCCACCAGGTCAGACTCTTAGTCAAACTTTCTATTTAGAGGTCCTGAGAAGATTGTGTAACAGTGTATGATTAAAAAAAAGGCCATATTTGTGGTGGACGGGGGACGGTTTTGCCACCACGCCAATGCACCTGCTCATGCAGCCATCCAGTGTGCCATTATTGGCAAAAAACAGCATGCCTTATCTTGCCCCCCACACCTTACTCACCTTACCTCATTCCCTGTGACTTCTTTTTGTTTCTGCAAATGCAGAGGGACATGAAAGGACAGCAATTTGATGATGCAGAAGAGGTGAAGCAAAAAATGAGGGAGGTGCTGTCAGCCATTCAAACAGATGAGTTTGAAATATGATTCCAAGAATGGAATCACAGATTTGACAAATGTATTAAGTGTAATGGAGAGTAATTTGAAGGTGCTAAGGTTGTTTAGTTTAAAAAAAAATACATAGCTTTGAAAAAACAACCCCTGGTGTTTCTTGGGTACCCCATCATATAAGTATGTGTGGGCCACAGGTAGGTGAGCAGAAGTGATGTGTGTAAATGGCAAGGCATGTCCTTATAAGGGGGGCTTGCAGGTTGGAGCATGAGATGGAAGCCCATGTTGAGGCTGACAGAGCAACAGAATAGAAGAAGTCTGAGTCCCTAGTGATGATGGAGAAGAAGGGTTCTATGTAAGAGAAGACTAGATGATGTGTGTTGTTGTTAGTTGTCTTCTACTCAGTCCCAACTCATGGCGGCCCCAAGTGTGCATGCAGAGTACAACTGTGCTCCATGGGGTTTTCAAAGCTGGAGGGTCTGTCTGACGCCGACCACCGGACCTGTCTGTAAGGCACAGCTAAGGGAACTTGAACTGCCAAGCTTTCAGCTGGTAGTGGAACACTTAACTATTTACACCACCAGAGGCTGCTTCTATGTTGTTTAAGTCCTTATTAGTTTAAGGTCTCTCCATGAAAGCAGATGAACTTGCAACTTCACTAAAACCTGACCTCTCTGGAAGTCGAATTATTCTTGAAGAATTAAAGAGTGTATATACCACCGCTGTGTCAGGCCAGAGGTTCGTTGTGGGTACTGGATGGGCACGTGGAGTGTAATGCCTGTGAGTATTATGCTGTGCTATGATCAGCAAATTGATTCCTGCTCGTGGGAAACCCAGGTGTGTCAAAATAGAGCGGAGCTCTATAAGGTTTTCAATGGCTGTTTTTGTTGTTGTTGTTGTTGTTTTGGGAAGCACAATGCCAGACTTCCTTCCCAGGCACTTCTGGATGAACTTGAACCTTCAACTGCTTCGTTTGTAGCCAACTGTGTTATCCATTTGCACCAGGGACTCCAAACATGCTATGGCATGATCTTAATTGCTTCTTCAAGTTGGACAGGGCAGACTGGGCGTGCTGGTTGACCCGAGTTAAAGATGTAGCCCAAGCAGAAAGGAGCAAGAGAAGATGCACAAATCAAGGATACCCAGGACAAGAAATGCTGGAGAAGAGAACGTTGGGAGTCATTGAAGGGTACCACGTGTTGCTGCCCAAAGATACCTGCTAGAGGCACCAACCCCAGAGTCCAGAGTGCCATGAAACAGGAAGCCTTGCCTCAAGAGTCAGGACCTTACTGTGGTGGGGAAGCAGGTGAGCAGGATGCTCTCCAGGAACAGAAAGAATCTGGATGGGGCCATTGTTATGCACTCGGCTGCTAATTGAAAGGTTGGCTGCTTGAACTCACCAGCTCTCCATGGGAGAAAGAAGAGCTAACAGTTTACTTCTGTACAGATTTGCAGCCTTCAAAAACCTAGGAGGCAGCTCTACCCCATTATTATTACGAGTCAGAATCCATGGACAGCAGTGGGGTGCCACGAGTAGAGCTGGCACTGATAGCTTCTCGATGGTGGGGTTTATGGCATGGCAGAGTGAATGGTGATTGTCCTCAGCTCCTGTCAAGTCAGTGCCTAACTCTTGGGACCCATTTACATGAGAAGATCCCACTGTCCACTTCTGTCTCGTCTGTCAAACTGCTGCGATCCAAAAGGTTTTCATTGGTTAGTTTTGGGAAAGAGATCACCAGGCTTTTCCTTCTTAGTCTGTCTTAGTCTGTCAGTGCCACTGAAACCTGTGCTGCCTCACAGCAACGCAGACCCTCCACTGATGGATGGATGCTGGTTACACGTGAGGTCTATTAGCAGCGAAGCAAGCCCAGCTCTCCAACACAGAAGGTGAGGATTCTCCCACTGAACCCCCAATGTCTCCTAGTGTTGGGGGCATTGTATCGGATAAAAGATATCATTATAGAACATAGAGTCCCTTAAACTAATTACTCAGCACTCCATGACAATGGAAAACGTTTGTACTATACAGCCCATCATCCAGGACAATGTGTAGGTATCTGATTTTGCAGTCCCCTCTGCATGGTACCAGCCCCACCCCACCAACTTTGGGAAACACCGAAGCAAGAGACACTGTGCCACACCCATATAAGACGTCCTAAATTTGGAATTCTGGTCCCTACCACTTTCTTTATTTGGTCAGCATCACGTATCCTAAACATCTCAGCTTGAATTTCACCTTCTCCAGGAAGCCCTTGAGGCCCCCTCGCCATAAACTGAATCCGGTATGTTTCTTCAGAGGGCCCCTCGACCCTGTTCAATTACTGCAGTAATTGATGGTCCAGTATTAAAATGTGAGTGAATTTGATCGGGTTCTCTAGGAGCCGAGATATTCCCTTTCATTTCTCGAGTGCTTCCTGTGTTTCCGGACAGACAGGGGAACTCCTGAGCTCAACAGAACCACAGGAGAAGGGATGGGTGATTCCAGAGCATGGAAGCACAGTGTGTGGGGCTCAGATAACACAAGGGAATGGGTGGTGAATGTATTTTGAAAGAGCCTGCTTCAGATGCTGGGTGGGAGCTGGGAGGCTGGGCCAGGCCGGGAGTAAAATAAAACCATCAGGACTGAACTGATTAGAGAATGGCCCTAGCACTCCGGAGAAGTTCACAACTCATTCCACGTCACTGGAAGAAGAGGGGCAATGATCAACCTGCCGGAGCAACAAATAAACAACTGAAGGCTGTATTCTGCCATCTAATATTCCACAACACTCCCCCTATCCTTTCTCCAGCCTGATTCCTCGAGAGACAGGAAGCTGCAGGCAAGTCTGCATCTCTGTCGCATCAACACACCCACATCCTGGGACATGTTTGCTTTGAGGGGGAGTGCGTCAAAAGGCCGCATTTACACCCTAGAGGGGAACAGAGTGAGAGGAATCGTGATCCAATGCCTTCAATTCCTACTTAATCATTTCATTACTAATTAATAGGATCATTACTGCATTTCGGAGGGAAAGAACTATGATTAAAGGTTAATGTCGTTGCTGCATGCATCACACCTCAAATTACGTGATAAAAATGTCCAGAGTATTTCATTGGACTTATAAGTAACAATTTAATGACATTTAATCATGTATGTGCTGCCGTATCTATTTGTACCTCTCTGAGGTAGAGAGAGTCCCACGTGGGAGGGTTAAGGAAGCTGGTGGTGATACACTAAAATGTCTTATTCTCTATTTCCCTGATCTTATCTTTTCTCTTCCTGGCCACCTAGGGCATGAGTGCTGAATGATGGCGACCTGGTGAAAAAACAAACAAACCACTACCCCCTTTCTAACTGCTCCGTAGAAAAGGTCCAATGTCATGATGATCATGAGGGAAGTGAGAAGGGGCAGCACTTCCCTGAGCACAGGGGACTCTGCCACCTTTCCAAGGGATCACACTTCTTTAAACCCAGGCTACTTCTTGGTAACCTTATCCTGTGCGGATACTCTTTCCTCCTCTTGGAATGCCCTTTCCTTCTTTACAAAGTATGGTGCATACAGTGGTTGGCCTTAGCAGTCATTCTCAGTTTTCCTTTTCCTCCGAGATGAAAACTAGAAAGCTTAGAACTGCTTTTGCCAGACTCCCTTGCAGCTAGGATTCTGGATGCAAATGAGGTGACCACGCTAGATAGCATCACGTGATATTTGGAAGGTGACAATGAGACAGAGGCCTTGTCTCTCGGGTTCGGTCATTTCAAAGCATAAGCAATTTTGTGGAGAGGTGGGCATCTTTCTGTTAACTTTTCACACATGAGGGATAGTGGAGAAGGGAGATGATGGAGCCTAACATCTTTATGCATCAAAGTCACTGTAACAACTCTTGGATGTTCACCTCCATATTTGCACGGAAGAGAAAAAGAATACTGTCTTGTTTTTGCATGTTATTAGAGGTTGAGTAAATCCTAACAGATATACTCACACTCTGACCCTCGGTACCTTTTATATTTATATTTTTGTATTTATATTTATCATACAGGAGTGCACCCTGCAAAGCACACCTGCCTGCTTAGCTTTTAAGTGCCACTAACAGCTTAGAGTCAAGTTACAGACTCAGAGGTGATACTGAAATTGTTCTCTGTTGTCGATTGAGTATTGGCATAGTTTGACAAGAAGCCTTGTGAATTTCCATGTACATGCATGTTTGGGGGCTTCTGCTGTCCCCTGGCAAACATACCTATGCTAGCCTGATGGGTGAAGGGAGAGAATCAGAGGGATGCTGATCAGGAAAGGGCTGAACCAGTTGATTCTAGCCTACTGAACTCCAGCTGACCTCCTGACACGTGGAGCAAGCCAGCCAACCCTCAGTTGTCTCCGTTGTTGCATAAGCAATAAATGCTTATTCTTATGCACCACTGAGTTCTTGAGTTCTTGGTTATACGTTTGTGTGGCAAGAGATACGGATACCTTCTCTTCCTTGTAATAAATATACCTGGTTAACAAAATAACCTCTGGATTTCAAGCTCTGAAATGCCCTCTTTAAAAGATAGCAGTTTTGTGAGTCAGTAAAGAGCATTTTGCTTTTAAGACTTTCTACCTACTGACAATCTCTGGGCTAGTAGCATTCGGTTACTAACTGAAATGTTGGTGGTTCAAATCTGCCCAGAGGCACCATCATGGATTGAATTGTGTTCTCCAGCAATATTGGAGTCTTGGCTGGACAGTAATTGTGTGTGTGTGTGTGTGTGTGGTTTTTAAATTATGGAATGTAATTCGGAAGTTATGCAATGATGTAATCATCTCCACGATATGATCTCATGTGATCAGCCTTCAGTTGGAAGGGGATGAGGGTGGAATGCAATACCCTTCTTCAGGTCACAGGCCTTATCTGAGGTAAGTAGAACTTTCATAAGGTGGCTTGCATCATCTTTTGTATCATAAGAGGTTAAAGGAGGGAGAGAGGAACAGAGGCATTGGAGAGATTAAGAACTTCCAAGAAAGAAGAGCCAGGAGTGGTATGTGTTCTTAGGCCCCAGGGTCTCCGTGCTGAGAACCTCCTATACCTAGGAGGAGACTGATGCCAAGACGTGTGGATATCGCCAATGGACACTAGTTCTACAGATCTTGAAAGGAGATGAGTTCCTTACCCAGAGCCAACAGAGAGAGAGAGCCTTCTCTCAGAGCTGATGCCCTGATTTGGACATCTAGCCTCCTAACCTGTGAGAGAGGAAAATTCTGTTCAGGAAAGCCACACACTTGTGGTATTTCTGTTACAATAACACTAGGTCACTAAATCTTCCAAAAGATCAAGCCATTTGGAAAACCTTAGGAGCAAAGTACTACTGTGACACACACGGGGTCATTCTGAGCTCAGAGTAAACTAGACCACAACTGGCTGCTTACCTATTGGCCAGGTGACTTATTCATGTCACTTTCTCCGTGTCAGCTCTTCAAAGAAAGAGTAGGAAAAAAATGTCTAATAAGGCTATAGCAACGATCAAGTTTTCAAGAGTGTCTTTGAAACATTAAAATTACCTTTGCAGTTATAAATTATTATATTATCCACATAGAGTTTCCTACCTCAACTCAGAATTTCTCCTAAAACAGCTGATGTTGGGTGACAGAGTCCCTTCCTCCCCTGGCTTCCCTTTGCCACTCCCTACTTATGTCTCCACACCTAATTCTAGAACATCTTGCGAGGAATGAAGACGTTCTACACAACCACATAGCTGTTCTCCTTCTCGTGATGCATCTTCTAGCGATGCTACATTATACCAAACAAACTCACTGCAATAGCAAGTTGGTTCTGACTCATAGCAACTCTGTACGACAGGGTAGACCTGCCCCTGTGGGTTTCTGAGCCTGTAAGTGTTTACAGGAGTAGAAAGTCTCATTTTTCTCCTGACGAGCAGCAGGTGGTTTCAAACTGACCTGACATTTAGCATAAACCACGATGCCACCAGAACTCCTAGGATAGGACACGATGTGGTTGTTAGGTATCACCAAGTGAGTTCCAATCCTCTGCCCAACAGAACGTCACTGCTCAGCCCCGCACCACCCTAACAATCGTTCATGTGCCTGAGCCCATTGTTGCAGTCACGATCAGTCCATCCTGTTAAGGGTCTTCCTCTTTTTCGCTGCCCCTCTACTTACCAAGCATGACGCCTAGTCTACTATATGTACAGTGAACCCTCGCCACTTCGCGCTTCAACTTCCGCGGCTTCACTCTATCATGGTTTTTGCGTAACAGCGCATGCTCTGTCATTACTGCCCCTGATTGGCTCATACTGTACACGCTTGATGCCATAAATAATACAATAAATA
>NW_022107432.1:26355435-26377695 GCF_000313985.2 Echinops telfairi | reverse complement strand
TGTTGTTAGGTGATCTCCTGTTGACTTAGACTCATGGTGACCCTGTGCTCCAAAGAAAGGAGCAACTGCCCCGCCGTGCACCACCGTCACAATCATGGACCACTGGTGTGTTTGAAAGCCATTGTTGCAGCCATTGTGCCAATTCATCTCCTTGACCGTCTTCCTTGTTCCGTGACCTTCTACTTGACCAAGCAGCATCTTTTTCCAGGGATTGGTCTATTCAGATAAACTGTCCAAAGCACAGGTGACAAAGTCTTACTACCTCACTTTTAAGGAGCATTCCGGCTATACTTCTTCTAAGACAGATTGGTTTGTTCCTCTGGCAGGCATGCTCGTGTCAGCGTTCTTTACCAACACTGTCATTCAGTTGTATCACTTCTTCTTTTCGCCTTCCTTACCCTTGTCCAACTAAGGCATGCATATGAGGTGATTGAAATAAAAGAGATTGGATCAGGCACACCATAGCCTTCAAGGGATGCGTTTGAATTACGGGCTCCACCCTTGGCTCTTCTCGCTTGCTGGTAGTCATATCCGCATGTCCTCCCTATTTCTGAGGTGGTTCGTTACACACTCAGCAGGATGACAATCATAACTAACCCTGTGAACAATCATTCATAATTGAATCAATCACATCAGTGTCTTCCTTCACCTTCTGTCACCCAGACCCATCAGGACAGAATCATTTGGTAGGAGTTACAGAAACTATGGCTAGAAGAGTCACATTAAATATGCACTATAGTGAGCCAGGGAGGTGTCTTCCAAATTCTTGACATTGATTACAGTGCTTCCTCAGTTTGATGAAACATTTCAATTGCTGGGCCATCAATTCCTGGAGCCTTAATTTTTGCTAATGCCTTCAGTGCATTTTGGATTTCTTTCTTCAATACCAATAGTTCTTGATTATGTGTTATCTCTTGACATGGTGGCATCTTGACCTATTCTTTTGGGTACAGTGATTCTGAGTATGCCTTCTAATTTCTTTTTATGTTTCCTTAATGGCTCAACATTTTGCCCATAGACTCATTCAATATTTCACCTAAAGCAGGTGTCTTCAAACTACAGGCCACATGCAGCCCACCGAGGACATTTATCTGACCCACCGGGTGTTTTTGCTTGTTTGTTTTTTTACTTCAAAATAAGATATGTGCAGTGTGCATACGAATTTGTTCATAGTTTTTTTTAAACTATAGTCCGGCCCGCCAACAGGTCTGAGGGACAGTGAACTGGCCCCCTGTTTAAAAAGTTTGAGGACCCCTGACCTAAAGGCTTCAATTTTTTGCTTCAGCTTTTCTAATTTGAGATAGGCTGAACCTGTTCTTCTTTTTCGACTTCTAACTCCAGGTCTTCGCACATTTTATTGTAATACTTTATCTTCTCACATTGCCTTTTGGACTTTTCTGTACAGCTCATTTACTTCATCATGTCTTTCTTTGACATGTTTTTATTGACATGTAATTCACATCATAAAATTCAATAGCTCAACCATGTTTTAAAAAGTTGTAGAATGATCACTATAATCAGTTCTAGAACATTTTCTCTCTTCTTGTGCTCATAGTTATTAGCTCCCCATTTCCCCAACCTTTCCTGCCAGGCCCCCAATAGGCCGTTATTCCAGCTACTGTCTTCATATAGTTACCTGTACTTGATTTCATATGTTTGTTATTTGTTTTGTTTACTGTACCTACTCTGCATTCAAGAGCAAGTTTCAGAGTGTCTTCTGACATCTTCTGACAAACAAATCTGTCTTGGAAGAGTCTCTTCTGACATCCACCTGGATCTTTCCTTTCTTTCTTGCTTTTTTAATGATGTTGTGCTTTCGTCCTGAGATGTTCCTAAGGCCCTCAGGACTTCTGCCATTAGGGTTCAATGCAGTCCACCTGTTCTCGAGATAGGCTCGAAAGTTCCTGTGAGATATTCTCAAAGTTGAAATTTGGCTCTCCTGGCCTTGTTTTTGTTTTCTACGACTTCACCTTGAACTTACATATGGGCAATTGATGGTTCCTTCAACAGTTAATTCCGGGACTCATGTTGGTTGCTATTATTGAGCTTCCCCTATACCTCTTCTTGCAGATGTAGCCACTTTGATTCCTGTGTATTCCATTGGGTGAGGTCCATTTGCTCAGTTGCTATTTTTGTTATTGAAAAAAAAAATATTGCAAAATTCTATCATGCAATCTCCAGCTTCGTTTCTAACACCCAGGTCCTATTCTCCAACTAGAGTGACTTCCAACTTCCACATTCTACTCACCAGTAATTATCAATGCATTGCGTTTGATTGATCAATTTCAGACTAAAGAAGTTCGTAGGATCTTTCAATTTCTCCCTCACTAACTTCAGTGGTTGACGTATACATTTGAATAAGTGTTGTATTAGCTGGACTTCTTTGTAGGCCTATGTGTGCAGTATTACCCTATTACAGGAAGCATTGTACTTCAAGATCAATCTTCAAAGGTTCTTTTTAATTTTTTAATCATGAAGGCAACATCATGCCTTCTGAATTTTTCATTCCGAGCATTGGACTCTATAAAGTTTGTCTGATTTTAAATGGCCAATATCAATCAACTTCCGCTCACTAATGCCCAGGACATTGATCTTTATGTGTTCCATTTCATTGTTGACATTTCCAATTTTCCTAGTTTCCTAGTTTGTAAAGTCCGTGTTCTAATTATTAATGCACATTTGCAGGTGTTTCTTCTCATGGTTAGCTGTGTGAAAAGAGATGTGGGGAATCCCAAGAAGAGGGCTGGGGGTCTACGGAGATGGTCTAAGGGGCTCAAAGCAAGAACCAGAGGGAACAGGAAGGAAAACAAACTGAATGGAAGTGAAAGAAGCTCAAAGTTCAGGGGGAAGATGATGGGCTGTGGTTGGGCTTCCGGTTAAGAAACATGCTGAGAGACAAGTGACAGGGTCCCTGGTCCCTGTATCGTATTTATGTTTCCTGTGTTCCCATAGAGGTATCCATTATTGTGGACCGGGCTGATGCTGTGAGAAATCATCATTATCATCCAAAGAGGTTTATTGATCTGACAAGTGCTTCCAGGCGAGACCTCTGGTAGCTCTACGTCTGCTCTCAAGAGTAGTAAGACTACTCCGGGGACCGCAGCCACCTTACAAGATGAAGAAAGGACGTCGCAGGATTTTTTCCTGGTCTTGATTATGTGAGGCCCTGGCAGATTAGAGCCAAGACTTTGTGGCCAGGGGAGAAGGACATTGAAGTGTCCTGTAGGGAACTACCTATAAAGAAACATTTTGGCCTAGAGGGAAGGAATTTCATGCCCCAGAGCAGCCCTGTCAGGTTGCAGTGGCAAGACATAACTCAAGGTCAAAAGCAAGAATGCCATGTGCAGGGATGTATAGTAAGTTCCACTATTGCATTGTTCCAAATAACTGCTACTCTCCCAGTGGGAGAATTATGTGCTCCTCCCATTCTCCTTGATAGCTGTGGTGATGTGCTTGAGGTGCCCCTTCTAACAGAAGGGGACACAAATCACCCTCTTACACTCTGGGTAGGCCCTGGGTGGTGCAAATGGCCCAAGTGCTCCACAACGAACGGCCCCTGTGAGTTTCTGAGTATCTCTACAGGGGATCAGAAAGCCGTCTTTTTTGTGTAGAATGGCTGGTGGTTTTGAGCTGGTGGGCCTTGTGGTTGGAAGCCCAACAAGGAAACACCATGCCACCAGAGCGCCTATTTAAGGCTCACGGAAGCAGCAGTCAAGAAACCAAAGATGTATTGCATTAGGCAAATCTGCTGCGCAAGGCCTCTTGAAGATCAAGGATGTCGCTTTGAGGATTACATTGTGCCTGACGCAAGCCGTGATATGCTCAGTCACCTCGCAGTCATGTGACAACAGGACAGTGACTGAGGCATGCTGGAGAAGAATTGCTGCATTACGGTGCTGGCGAAGAACAGTGAAAGTACCACGGACTGCCAGGAGAACAAACAGATCTGCCTTTGAAGAAGTGCAGCCAGAATTCTTTTAGAAGCAAGAACAGATAGCTCATGTCATGTACTGTACATATGTTCTCAAGAGAGATCAGTCCCTGGACAAGAACGTCATGCTTGCCAGAGGGTCAGTGATACAAAGGAAGACCTTCAATGAGATGGATTGACACAGTGGCTGCAACAATGGGCCCAAACATAACAGTAAATGTGAGGATGGCAACGGATTGAGAAGTGGTCTTCTTTATTTCTTTAATTTTTGTACACAGGGTTGCTATGAGTCAGAATTGACTCGATGGTACCTAATAACAACCACAAAGCAGCCACAGATTATAGAGCGGTAGTTGACACTTTATGAGTACATTGTATGCATTGAGCTATCTATGAATACTTAGATGAGGGCCCCCGCTCATAGCTAATTGATTCTGACTCATTGTGACCTTATTGGACAGAGTCGAACCTCCTCCCTAGGGTTTCTAAGACTGCAACACACAGAATCAGATGACCACACCTTTTTCCCATGGAGTGCAACTGGGGGATTTGAACCACTGACCATTCAGTTAGCAGTTGAGCCCTTTTGCTCCATCCAGTTGCCAGTAGGTGCTTAGTGCATATTAGATATCAGTCTTAATGTTTACAGTGGCTTAATTTTGCAGATAATGAAAGTCCCTGAAGGATATGCAGCTTACTGGAGATCCCATAGACAGCTGGTTGCTGAATTTCACACAGCCAGTCAGGAAGTAGGCTAACTCTGCCTGGCCTAGATATGGCAAGCATTTAATTTGCGTTTAAGCAAACTTAACTTAAACCAAACCCCCTGCAGCTAAGTCAATTCCAACTAGTAATGACCCTACAGAGGAGAGTAGAACTTCCCAATAGCACTTTCAAGACTGTCAGTCTTTCCCGAAGCAGACTGCCACACCTTTCTCCCTTGGAGTGACTATAGATTAGAACAGTAGACCTTCCAGTTAGCAGCTGAACGCTTTAGCACATATGCCACTAGGCCTCCTTGTTAAGCAAAAACAGTTGTTAGAAATTAGGCATTGATTATAAAAAGACCGCCAATTAAGGTCTACTAATTGTATCACCAGCTCAATTGTCATGCAATTTATATACAATTACCCTAAAACAAATATTTAATTACTTCCCTCTTAATACATTGAACTAATATTGTTCCTCAAGCTGTTGGATAGGAATATGGAAGTATTTAATTGACATGGAGACATGAAATCAGAGAATTAATGAGCAACAGCCGCACTGCCCTGTCAGTATGATACATCCCTGAGGTAATGAAGAGGAAGGGAATTAGAGTCACGCTCCTTTTGTCTTCCTATCCTGAGATTGTGCCAGTGGGAGTGGCTGGGACGATACAGAACTTGGGACAACCTTAAAGGCTGTCACTAGTTGGAGCTGCATTGAAGCCCTGCTTTCCCCTCTACCCAGCATGCCTCCTGCATTCCCCTATCAGGTTGCTCCTAAAAGCACTCCCTAATAAGCCTCCTTCCACGGGACCATGCAAAGTCTGCCTCCAGAGAACTCCATCTACAGCAGAAAGCCACTGGATCTTGCTGAGCACAGAAGTGGCATTTCTGATTTTAATCTTAGGAGGGAGGGAAGAGGCCAACCAGAGAGACTCGTTAGGAGGAGGGTCTTGCCAGAGTTTGTCCAGGTATGAGGTGCTCTGCTCCCATGGTTGGAAGGCAGGGCAGGACCCTTGAGGATGAGGACCCTGAACATCTGGAGTGGGAGAAAGAATAAAAAAAGATTGGGGGTGGGGTGGGGAACTACCATCCCTGTAGACCACTGTCCCTAGTTGCCTTTGTCTTGGATGGGTGTCTGAAGGCGGGAGCCATATCCCATGACACAGAGCAACCAGCTTTCCCACAGAGCTCTCCCCTGGATTGCTCCTTGTGAATTCCGGGGACATTAAGCCAAAGGTCACCCTGCATTAATGGGATGCCCATGGGTCTGGTTTGGAGAGGGAGCTATGAAACTTACATTATGTAGTGATTTCACAGGCTGACGAAATCAGTGTAATAGATTAATAGCCTGCAATATAAAACTTATTACTTACTTAAAACTGTCCGCTCAAGAAAAGCCAAGTTTGATTCACAGACTTCGAGAAGCACACACAGAGAGAGCAATAAACTCAGGCCTTGAGGAGAGGGGAAGGTTCGTGGATGTAAATCTTTTCCCTTTGCCAAGTCTTCTGAAAAATGGGTCTCTCTTCAATATGGGCTTTACCATTTGGCAGCCATGCGGATTAAATCAAGTCATTTAATCTCTCTGAGTCTCTTTCCTCCTCTGTAAAATGGGAATGACCACAGCACTGGGAAGTCATCAGGACATTGTGAAGCGCAGAGAGACACAGCTCATGGGCTCTGAGCTGTGCAGTGCCCAGAAATGTGGTGTGGATGTTGTGGCTTCGTGAGTTTCTCTGCCATCTAGGACAGGAGGTGTCTCTGGGTGTGCTTGAACCTCTAACCTTGAGTTTAGCATCCAACTTTGTTAACCTTTTATTAGCCAGGGCTTCACATGGCTCCAAAACCCACCTCATTGCCATTGAGTCAATTCCGACTCATTGAGATCCTACAGGGAACGGCCGAACCACCCCCGAGGGTTTTGGAGACTCAATCTTTACAGGAAAGCCTGTCTTCCTCCCGAGGAGCAGCTAGTGGTTTAGAACTGCTGGTTGTGGGGTTAGCAGTCCGACATGTAACCACCACACCACCAGGGCTCTCTTCCCTTGACTGCTCTGCTAAATTAATTCCCCTGGGAAGTTTGCACATGGGTCTCTCTGACTGGCAGGAACGATGTTGCCATTGTTGTTGTTAGGTGCCATGGTGTCACTTCCAAGTCACAGCCACCCTAGGTCCACCAGCAAAGCACGGCCCAACTCCGGTGCCGTCCCTATAATCAATGTTATGGTTGAGCCCATTGAAGCAGTCATGGTGTCAATCCATCTCATTAAAGGAATTTCTCTCTATTGCTGACTTTCTACCAAGCCATAGGAATGTTCTTCTCCAAGGACTTGTCTGAAGTCCATGAAGCGAATCATCCCCATCCTTGCCTCGCGGGAGCATTCTGGCTGTACTCTTTCAGGACAGATTGTTCATTCTCCTGGAAGTCGGGGGTAGGTTCAATAGTCTGTCAACGCAATAATTCCGAGGCATCGCTGCTGCTTTGGGACTCCTTATTCCATGCCAGCTTTCAAGTACATGGGAGGCAAATGCAAACACCATGGCTTGGGGGAGACACACCTTCATCCTCACCATGTCATTTTTGCTCTTTATTTTATTATTATTATTTTTTATTAAAAGATCATTTTATTGGGGGCTCTTATAACTCTTAGTACAATCCATACATCAACTGTATGAGGCATATTTGTACATATCATTCTTTTCTTGACATTTACTTTCTATGGAGCCCTTGGTATCAGCTCCTCTCCCCTCCCCACCACCCTCATGACCCCTTAATAGATTATACATTATTATTATTTTCATATCTCATACTGACTGCTGTCTCCCTTCCCCCATGGTTTCTGTTGTTCTTCCCTCTGGGTGTGTGTGTGTGTGTGGTTATGTGTTGATCATTGTGATTGGTTCCCCTTTCTTCCCCTCCTCACTATTTTTGCTCTTTAGCACTTCCAGGAGGTCTGTTTTGTTAGAACAAAGGCCTTGCGGTCGATGTATAAGTTCTGAGCACAGTTCAGTATAACATAGTCTGTATGAGTACAATGAGGCAGAATGGACACATAGACTAAGCGGATTTCCCATTTGTAATGTCATCCATAACTTGTTCTGATCCACCTGGACAGATGCCTTTGCATAATCAATAAAACACTGGTAATCATGTTTTCTTTCTTTGTTTTCAAGAAAGATCTACTCAAAACCAGCAATAACTTCTCTCACTCCATGTCTACTTCTGAATGTGGCAGTTCCTTGTTGATGTACGGCTGAACCACTTTTAAACTATCTACAGCAAAATGTGGCTCGTGTGTGATATGAATGGTATGGTTCTATAATTTTCACATTATGTTGGCTCGCCTTTCTTTGGACCAGATAGATAACTGTCTTCAAAATATCTTGGCATTGCATTTATTTGTTGAAACGTCTTAATTAGAATTCCATCAATTCCTGAGACCTTGTTTTTTGGCAGTTGTTCTGTCTGGCACAGCACCATGTACTTGTTCAGCTCTGTCTCTCACACTCTGCTTTTTTCCTGCTGGTTTCTATAATTCATTGCAATGACCACACAGAACACACACACAATGGTTACGATTGTGGGGTTGATTATGGAAGTTCCTAGGTTATGATTCAGATGAAAAAAGAGCTCAGGATACCATTGTTCAGTTGGGACGTGTTACAAAGTTCTTTTAGGGCTGTTAATAAATGCCCAAAGGGCATCCCACTCCAGTAAGTCTCAACCTGAAGGCATTCAGTTCCAGCTTGGTGGTCAGCAAACCCAGCTTTTCCAATTAAGTGCCCAGAGGCACCCCACTCCACAAACCAGCCTCCTGCCCCAAAGCACTCAGCTTTACTTGCTCTGTGAGCTGGGAAGTCCCCCACTCCATCTTGTGCTCCAACAGGCTCCTGGTCCTGTGACGGCTGCTCCTCTGTCACTCATGTAGTGTCTCCTGGATCAAGGGAGTTCTGCTGCTCAAGGATCACAAGTCCAGAGGATAGGCTTCACTCTTGGCTCTTGATGGTAGTGAGATCCTCTCTGTGGCAGTTACATAATCTCTTATCAACTTTCAAAGGGGGGTAGAGTCTAGTCTGTCTATCAGGCCATAGCCAATGAGGCCTCTGTGTGGTCATGGCCTTCTCCTGAGGATTCTGGGAACTCCCGTCTTCCTTTCTAGAGGTGGGACTCCACCCTCTGCTTCGTCATCCCGCTGAGATGCTTTCATTGCCACTGGATCCACAAGACTTCCCCCTCCCCCCACTAGCTTGTGATCTTCCTGCATTTGACATCATTGCATGTGTTGTATGAGTCTGAAGAGGACTTTATAGACTGGTGTCACACATATGAGCTAATATCGGACTTATGGGCTTGATCTGGACTGGGCTGGGATGTTTTCTCAATATACAATTGCTCTTTTATATAAAGCTCTTTTTTATATGCATATGAGGCTCTAGTCTACCTGGACTAATACACTCTCTGCTTCCGAGATGGTTTCCTTGATACCCAGCAGGACAGTACTCACTCACTGCTGAATCATATAATCAATATCTTCCCACACTCTTCTTACCCAGACCGATCAGGAACATGAGGCTCATTGTGTGGGAGTAAAAAAAGCTGTGGCTAGACTACAGCCATATTAAATAAAGTTTACTACATTTACTACTAAAACTTTCAGTGTGGTTTGAATTTCTTTATTACCATTGGTTCTTGGTCATATGCTACCTCCAGAAATGGTTGAACACCAACCAATTCTTTTTGGTACGGCAACTCTGTGTATTCTTTTCATCTTCTTCTGATGCTTCATGTGTCATCCAATCTTCTTCCCATAGAATCCTTCAATATTGCAATGTGAGGCTGGAATATTTTCTTCAGGCTTTTCAGCTTGAGAAATGCAAAGCCTGTTCCCTACAGATGCTCAGAAAGTATTTGTTGAAGGAACGATAAAGGGCATACCTCTTCCTTCTACCATTCTTTATCCTGAATTCATTCAGCTGGTGTTTTTATTAAAGGTCTACCTGTCCCAGCTAACATCGTAAAGCCTTACTTAGAGGAAGAATTCCTAAGAGCTTCAAGGAAGGGCCTTTCAGATTCAGATAGGAAGGCTTTCTGACATACCACATCTGTCTTCTTTATTGTCTGTCTCCTCCACAAGAGAGTAAGCCCGGTGAGGGAAGGGGCTTATTTATTTCTTTTTATTTTGTGTCTCTCTTGTTCACTGTCTAGTAAGCCGTGTCTGATCACTAAATATTTGTGGAATGAATGCATACATGTGCATCTTCTAATGTGGTTGTTAGTGCTGTGGGGTTGGTTCTAACTGACAGCCATTGAGCTGGGTCCTGCCCACAGGGACCCTATCTAGTCCACAGAAACCCTGCCCACTCCTGTGTCAGCTTCAACATTTATGTTAAGCGTAAGCCCCTTCCAAGCCAAGGGGTTCATCTTCCAGCACTATATTTATACAAAGTCTTCATCAGCTATCGGGGTGAGAGCGAGGTGTTTTTATAAACTGTCTTACCATCCTATCATCAGCCTAATGAAGCACATTTTATCACCTTCTGCTTACAGACAAGGAGAGGTGAGTATTGGCACCGATTGACCTGAGTCACACACGGAGAACATGATCAAGCCTCACTTCTCATGTGGGTCTCCTCAGCCACGGAACCTGCACACATTAGACAGGCAAGAGATGCCCACCAGGAACAGTTCCTTCTACAGATGTGGACAGAGGGTGAAGGTCACTGAGAGCCACACCGATCTGTGGGGCTGGAGGTCCAAGGCCAGGGAGGAACTGTGAGCAGAAGTAAGCTCAGGAAGCTTCTGGAGAAGAAAGAAGGGGCTGAAACCACCAGCGATTGGTCAGGGTGTGTGTGAGGGGCAAGGGAGAAGAAAGGAGAAGATGGGAAGCTCAGGGTTAGTTTTTCTTTCATTGGTCCATTCATTGATCCATTCACTCGTGTGATAGGTAGGTTTATTGTGCCAACCTGGCCAATAAGAACATGTGGGATTAATAAGGTGGCAGTTTGATTGGAGGGTAAAGAGATAAATGGCTCAGTAAGCCCTGCCCCCCTCTCTCTCTGCTCACTTCTTGGGAGGCATTGCAGCTGACAAGACAATGGAACTATGCTAGTGCCCTGAGCTGGAGAAGCCACATGTTCCTACCCTGGTGCAACCAGACCTCTGAAGTGGGAGAAGCCACATAGAGACCCCTGCCCATGCTGAGATGCTTACAACGCCGCCGGATCCACAAGACTTTCTACCCACTGGCCTGTGATCATTCTGCATTCGGCGTCATTGCATGTGTTTCGTGAGTCTGAAGAGGACTTTACAGACTAGTATCGGATTTATGGGCTTGGACTGGACTGGGTTGGGATGGTTTGTCTACTATACAAATGAGTCTCTATGAATTAAGTATTGACTATATGTGGTTTACAACCCACTGCTACCCTATAGTTGATTGTGTGAGCATGCCTCGCAGCTCCATGGAAGAAAGGGCTGGCGAACAGCTGGACGAATGACTTCAGCCAAGAACACCCTATGGAGCAGTTCTACTCTGGGCCACCAGGGCTCAGAAGCTACTCACCCGCACTGTTGGTTTGCTGGTTTGTATGGTTAAACCAGGCTGTCAATGCACAAAAACTCAACGTTTACCCTCCAGGTGCTTATAGTCCGAAGAAGGAGGAATGCGTATAGATGCAGAAGTTGTGGGACATTTCTTCAGGAGTTCGGTGGGGCATTCAAGCAGATGTGTCAGGTCTAGTGAGGAGGGAGATCTGAAGGGCGGGGCTTGTGACGCAGAAATGGTTTCACTGAAAAGTCTATTCTTGAGCTGAACTTGGAGAGATGGATTGGGGGTTTTCTGGAACTTGGGAGTAAGGAAGGAGCTTCCAGGCACAGAGAAAAGCCCGAGTTGTGGCAGAGAGGCATCAAATGGGCTGTGTGTGTATGATGGATGCTGGGAGGGGCTACAGAGGCATACCCATTGCTAAGAAGAAAAGGCTGGGAGAAACCAGATCATTCAAAGTTCTGCACAACCGGCCATGTAGGGCAGACATTATCCCCCACACCAGGGGCCTGCAAAATTTGTCTACTAAGGACCAGATGGTAAATTTGTAGGGCTTCCAATTCTGCACTTGGGTTGTTAAAGGAGCCATAGAGAATAGGTAAATGGATGGACGTGTCTGAGTTCTAATAAAACTTTATTTACAAAACCGGACTGTGGCTTGTCTGGCTCCCCATCTGTGCTTTTTCTGTAGAGAGAGGGAAGCTGTGAGCAGCAGTGGAGAATTTTCAGAAGATCGCTTCCGAAGAGGCTAATGTGCGTAAGATGGATGAGGACGGCAGAGCTGTATAGAGCAGGATGGGACAGCCCAGGTAAGAATGTACAAGTCCAAGGTGGGCGGAAGCAATGGGAAATGACAAGAGGTGTCCAACCCGCTTTGGGCCAGAGAGGACACAGCAAACCCAGACCCAGTGCCGTGGCGTGGATTCTGATGTGACCCTCTCAGACAGAGCAGAGCTTCTCCTCAAGGTTTCCAAGACTGTAACTTTTGACAGGAGCAGGCAGCCTCCTCTTGCTCCTGCAGTGTGGCTGATGGGTTCGAAGCACAGACCTTGTGGTCAGCAGCCCAGTGTATAACCCCCGGTGAGGGGTCCTTACCAAGAGGATAGGGACCTGCTAAGTGCAGGAGAGGAGGGAAATGAGTTAAAAACCGATCCTAGATCTGCACACGGTGGGAGGGAGAAACGGAGGGACTTTGTGATTTAATGTTAGACAGTGCCCCGCTGCTCTGCAGCAGAGATGGAGATAAAGACATTCGTCAGGAATCGCCAAACAAATCGCATTGCTGCAAAAGGCAAAGATTTCTTTCTAGAAGCAAATAGTATTACCCTGCAGGTGGAGGGGAAAGGATTTGGGGTGGCGGCAGGCAGGGGGAGAGGCAGCATCTTCCAAATAAGCGATTTGCTAGCTTGAAGGGAAATGGATACATCTGGAAAGTTCAAAACTGTTTTCATAAGCAAGGCGTGGGCTGTTCAGGCCCTGTTTCGCAAACCCCAGGTGTTACATAAGATAATGTTGCTAAAATGTTTGGGGCTTAGGGAGAGAGGCTGTATAAACATGTGGTTTTACTGTAGCTCGTAAAAGATCATTGTGTAGAAACCTCCGAAAAATGGAAACCCGGCTCACAGTATGAATGGATGGTTTCCTTCTCCTTTTATCGCTGAGTCTCGCTGGAGGCTTGGAGACGGGATTAGAAATGGGTGCCTAGAGACCCGGCCAAGGACCGGGGTTTAGCAAGTCACCTCCGTTTGCCAAAAGGGCCCTGTCGATTCTGGCGTGGGGATGTCAGAGAGGGGTCTGTTGCCATGTGTAGCCTTCTACTCATGGGGCCCCGGGCCAGGCGTGGGAAGAAAAGTGAGTGACCGGGGAGTAATCACTGGAATAGGGGTTGGCGGGGTGGGGGTAGGGGGGGGTGCATCTAGAGTTGGTTGGCCCAGGTAGCTGAGACTGCACACATTCCAGGGGAACGTGACCTCCATTTTCTCAAGTAAAATGAAATGTGAAATGGACTTGGGTTGAGCCAGAGGGTTTTGTCTTTATTTGCTCAGGAGGGGAGAGCTGGGCAGGGTCTTCAGAAAGGCAGCTGGCTGGGACCTGCTCTCTCTGGCATGCCAGGGAGCACTGGTGTGTGTATCGAAACACTGGGCACCTGGGAGAAAGAGCAAGGTAAGGATGGGAGGTGCTGAGCCTTCATTAGCTGGGATTCTGCAAAATTCCTTCTTGGAATTTCCCGTGTTGGAGAACAAGAGGAGGGAATGATCAGAGTGGTTTGCTTGGAAATCCTTCCTCACTTTCATGAAGAATCCTTCCACCACTAGGAGGTGGTCCTGCAGGATGGGACCATCCATGGCTTGGAAATAGCGGTTCATGGGTTTAAACCTGGCCTGCTAGATGCCTGGCCTCAAGCTGCTTTTTATAGAATCATTTGGGAGCTTCTTCCTTCATCCTAACATGAAGATGCAAAGATCAAAGATCGCTGTACCTTGCTAACCACCATCCCTATCGTCTGCTACTTACCCATTCCATATGCGGTTGCTAGTCATGTGACCATGGCCAAGTTTCATGACCCACAAGAGCTAGGGAGTTCGGGCTATTTTTTTCTGGGTACCAGGTGGTATGCCCAACCTTGGTTTCCACTGCGTGGCCTCAGAAAGGCTTTAGGGGAAAGTGGGATGGGTATTTGGGGTCCAGTTATTGGACTCATAGTTCAATGAGTTTATCCTGGTACAGGCTCTAGGCTATGTTTGGTGTGCCTTGGGGAGACATACGAAGATGGCCAAATGCTGCAGTAGTGGCTAGTCTACTGCAAGGCTGAGCGCAAAAGCATGAACACAAGTCGAATTATGCAAGACAGTGGGAGGGCTAGGGGTGGAGAGCTCTGGGATTGGCAGAGACCTGGGCTGAAGCAACTTCTCTGGATCAGAGGTTCTTCCACCTACTCAATGTGCCATGAGCGGATCATGTAACCTCTTGGAGCCTGCATCCTCGTGGGCAGGTGGATGGAATGGTGATTATGAAGTGCCTGGGAAGCGTCCATGAGGTGGCATATGCAAAAGCAACATGCTAATCTGGTTTTGATGGTTATGATTAGCAGGTCTGAGACTGTAAGTGAATTTTCCCTTCTACCCCTCATTGAGCAAATCTGGCAGCTGGAGCCCGATGATGGGAAGAAAATAGCCGTGTCCCAGGAGAGCGGCATTTTTGTGTAATCTTTAAGTACCAAGGTCTTCCACCGGGTCTGGCGTAGAGGAAGGCACCGCCAGAGTCAGTGTGCAGAAGGAATGCGCGTGGTGGAGCGTGATGGAGAGAGCGCTGTCTGCTGCCCGGGGGCCAGGCACCAAGGGGGGATGGCGAGCGGGAAATCTGAGCTGGGTCTTTCCCTTGTGCCTCCAGGTCTGCCCTCTGCCCTTCTCCACCCTGCTCCGCTCTAATGACTCCATCAATGGGCTACCTTGATTCTGACCTCCAATTGGGTTTGGCCAGTGGGAATTGCCAGCAATAGTCCAAAGAGGAGGCAAGTAAGGTGAGATATTTACTCCCGAGAATTCCTCCTTTGTCAGGCCATGTGGATTAGTGGCTTAGGCTTACCAAAGGCGGCACCTCCTGTCTCCTGGTCCTTTCCCTATTGATACTATCTGCAATTCTGGTAGCCACTCCATCTATTTGCCCAAGTAGACCCAGGACAGGTCACAGCTTCCTGCTGTTTCCATCAGTAGGATAACAACAGCATGCTTTTGCAAATAGACCCTTGTGGCCCTTACATGATGTCCTGTCAACTTAAGCCCAGGGGTGGAGTCTAGCCTGTTGATCAGGTCATAGCCAATAATGCCTCTGTGTGGACATCACCTTCTCCTGAGGATTCTGGGAACTCCTGTCTTTCTCCCTGGAGGCAGGACACACACACTCTGCTTTGTCTCTCTGTTGACAAGATACATGCAGCCAAGCTGATCCCAGCCAGAGCCCTGGAGCTAGAGGAGTCACATGGAGACCCATGCCGGCACTGAGATGCTTCCACTGCCACTGGATCCACAAGACTTTCCACTCACAGGCCTGTGATCTTCCTACATTTGGCATCATTGGATGGGTTGTGTGAGTCTGAAGAGAAATTTATGGACTGGTATTGGAATATGTGGCTAATATAGAACTTATGGGCCTGATCTGGACTGGGCTGGGATGTTTTCTTAATATACAATTACTCTTTGATATCAAGGTCTCTCTTATACAAGTATGGATTTGTTTCTCTAGTCTACCTGGTCTAACACGACCCTATAATAATCTCTCCAGTTGATTGTGTCATCTTCTGATGGACAGGAACTTGACTCTGGCAAAATATATTAAATGCATTAGGAAGCATTAACAAGTGATTCAATTCAGAAAGGGAAGCTATCAAGAGCATTATATAAAGAGTTATAGCAAGACACTCTCCAGGAAGGAGATGCTAGTTACGGTCTTTCTGGAAATGGACAGCAGGTGAGAGTTCTTCATTCCGGGTGTCAGGAGTGTGGTCTGAAGAACCTGGGGCAAGACCTAGAGATCAGAACCTACGGTGAGTGCGTTCCCTGTGGACGCGGGGGACAGGAGACAAGACCGCCTTAGCCAGGGATGGAGTTAGGCAGATCTGACAGGACCTGAGGGCAAAACTGAGAGAGATCCGAGTCTAAAGTAAATTTGTTTCTTCAGGACCCAGGGGAACAGGAGAGAAGAGTCGGCTTTAGACAGGGGGAGAGCGAGGCAGTGAGGCAGAGCATCCCTAAAGCCTGAGTACAGCGAGGAGACTCCAAGGTCTATCTACGCTCTGGCAACTTCCTCAGAAATAACAGGCGCCCTGACACAGAGAAACAACGCCTATCCCTTTGTGACTAAGGACATTTTGCATTTCCCAGGACAGATGGCACCTGTGGAAAGGGCATGAGGGGAATAATGGAGAATGATCTTGAAGTCTTCCTTTGGAAGAAAATCTCAGAGTGTCAGGGTAATGGTGCAGGAAGCAAATGGGAAAAGGAAGTCAAATGTTTTCGGGGAGGTGAAGGGTCTGGGCTGTTGGTCTGCCCAGTAGGTTGTGACCTCACTGTTTAATGGGCATGTCCCTAGGAAGTGGGGACCTGGGATTAGAAGGAAGTGTGTGCAGGGGGAGAATGGCCGGATCAGAACTCAATAGTTCCCTTTCCAGCTGTGTCAGCAGAGTGGTTCAGGTTCCATGGAGAATCTTATTAGCCCATTTTCCTGGAGACAAAATGGGAGTAAACTACCCAATGACCCCCATTCGGCCACGTCTATGGAGCCCCTTGTCATTCACCCACACAAGACCCATAAGATCCCTTTCATAGCACTGAATACACTTGTTGTTATGAATTCAAAGTCTGTCCTTTGAGCAAGACTGTGCACTCCACAGGGACCGTGTCTCCCTTTCCTCACTGCAGAAAGGATCCCTCATGGACTTAAAGCCTGTCCAGGACACAGTAGTGACTCTTTTATGAAATAAATTTAGGTTCAGGGGAATATCCTTTGGGAACTCTCCAGCAGCAGCCAACCATCGAACCCCCTTTACTTGGCTGGTCAGTCAAGAGGATGGAGCACTCCGTGAGCTGGGGCCCAGAATGGAGTGCTCAGGATTGGGACAGAAAGAGCTGAGGATAAGCACTTCCTTTCTAAAGCCTGCCCCCTTATCCAGTCAGGAGAGATACAACCTTGCCTTTAGCGAGCCTGTGTAGACTACAGAAACAAATTCATTGACACTCATATGTATGTAAGAAAGAGTTTTGTATAAAAGAGTAATTGTATATTAGGAATACATCCCAGCCCCGTCCAGATCAAGGCCATGAGTCTGATATTAGCCCATGTGGTTGATACCAGTCTGTAAGTTCTTCTCACAAAACACATGCAATGACACAGAATGCAGGAAGATCATAGAACAGTGGGTGGAAAATCTTGTGGATCCAGTGGCGGTGGAAACAGCTCAACACTGACAGGGGTTTCCCCGTGGCTCCTCCAGCTCCAGGGCGTTAGCGTAGCTCCATGTGTCTTGTTGACAGGCATGTCTCACAGGGAGTGAGTGAGTGTCCCACCCCCAGCCAGCTATTTATCTCCTCAGTGCCCCCAAATGAGGTCATCAAGCTGCAACCCAATTGACAGGCTAAACTCCACCCCTTCACTCTTAATAGTTTCAAATTGTCAATAGATTACGTAACTCCCACAGAGCCCCAGTGTGAGGGGAGACACAGCCCTGCCGTCAAAATCCCTAGTCTGAGGGCCACCTAAAGAGCTGAATTTCTGTTTTGTAAAAAGAAATGAATTGAGAGTATTCCATCCCATAGTCCGACCTAAGAAGTACTGTGTACTCAGTACTTCCCGGGACTTGATTCATGAATTGTTACCAGGAGTCAGAAGCCCGGCAGAGGATGCTGCTACCTGCTCTCAGGCAGCCCATGCCAACCACGGCCAAGCATCTCACAGATGCTCTGCCTTCAGGCCAACTGTTTAGCACAGTCAGTCTGCAATATGGGATTTGGGGTTTTGCCAACCATGTCTAATTTGCTCATCTATTTGTCCTGCTCGCGTGGTGAAGAAACAGGCAGAGGGCGAAAGGTCAGTTAGCCAGTGCCCAGCAGAACCTGAGAGGAAGAGGGATGATGAGCCTTTGATGCAGTGGTCCTCGACCTTCCTAATGCTGCGGTTCTTTAATATAGTTCCTCATGTGGTGGTGACCCCCTCCACCATGAATTTATTTTTGTTGCTACTTCACCACTGTAATTTTGCTACTGTTACGAATTGTAATGTAAATGTCTGATATGCAGGATGTATTTTCATTGTTACAAATTGAGCATAATTACATCATGGTGATTAATCACAAAAACAATATGTAAAGGACATTTCGTCTTGAAGCATTGTGTAGCATGGGTAACAGTCTTCACACCAGGTACTCGTATGTGGGCGTCTCTGCATGTGGGCAGACCTGCCTGGAGACGGATAGAGGAGCAGTGTCTCAGTTCCTAAGACCATCGGAAATATGTGTTTTCCAATGGTCTTAGGTGACCCCTGTGAAGTTTGACCCCCAAAGGGGTCGTGGCCCACAGGTTGAGAACCGTTGCTTTAATGTGTCAGGGAAGATGGGGACGAGTGTGTCTGGGGCACTGGTCAGGGACTTGGTGCAGAGTGGTGAGAAAATGTCTGCAATCCGGAATTCTCACTGCAGCTCTGAGAAGGACGCAGGGGACATCAGGGGAGAGATATGTTACCAAACATGTCAAACCTCATTAAACCAAACTGAACCCGTTGCCATCAAGTGGATTCTGGCTCAGGGCTACCCCATATGTGGGACAGAGTAGAACCGGCCCCACGGGGTTTCCGAAACTACAGATCCTTATGGGAGCAGACTGCCACCTCTTTCTCCACAGTGCGACTCTCGGGCTCTAACGACACACGTCATACCTATCTTCATCACACACAGGTCTAAAGACATCACACAAACATAGACAGGAAGAAGGCCTTGACACCATGGATCAACACGGTGTCTCCAACAAGGGGCTCAAACATAAGAACGATTCTGAAGATGGGGCAGGACCGGGCCGTGTTTCACTCTGTTTGCTATGAATTGGAACCAACTGTATGGCACTCAATAGCTTCAACATACATGATCCAGTGAAGCATCTTACATGACAGTTCCTTGGCACCTATTGCCTTCTTATAAGAGATATGGCAAAGGATGATACCAGGATGCTGACAGGTCAGGTGTCTGCCCAGGCATAGTTCCTCGAGCCAGTGTAGAGCCTGCGGAGGAGCTGGGGCAGACTGGAACTCATCAGCAAGTGCTGAGTTCTGTGACACGGTGAACATTTTCAATGGTTAATCAGATGCCCCCTCCTTCTTACCTCTGGACGAGGGCTTGGCTGGACTAGAACTCACAAACAGGCTGTCTCAATTATCTTGGTAGTTCCCGCTCCTAACTCCCAGCCTGGCAAAGAATCTGAGGAGGTACCCTCCCATTAAAAAAACACAGATTCCCCACCACCACCAAAGCGATGTATTTAAATTGTTTACAAAACAACCTTGCCACCTTAATACCTTTGTCAAATCTGAGATTCCATTCTTGGAGACACTTCTCAAACTCATCTGTTTGGATGGCAGACAGGACCTCCCTCATTTTTTTCTTCACCTCTTCTATGTCTTCAAATTGCTATCCTTTCATGCCCGTCTTCATTCACGGAAACAAAAAGAAGTTGCAGGGAGCAAGGTCAGGTGAGTAGGGTGCGTGGGGCAAGAGAGGCATGCTGGGTTTTTTTTGGGGGGGCGGGGGTGTGTGTGCCAAAAACTGGCATGCTGAGAAGACTGTGTGAGCAGGTGTATTGTCATGGTGTCAAAACCAGTCTCCTGTCTGCCACAAATCAGGCCTTTTTTTGTCTCACATTGTTATGCTATCTTTTCAGAAACTAGATAGAAGACTTGATTAACAGTCTGACCTGGTGGAACAAACTCCAAATGTTCTGAGTCAATATTTTCATCCTTTCGCGAAGTTGATGGACATCCAGAAAGAGGTTTGTCATAATCGACATTTCATCTTTTTTGAAATGAGAAAACCACTCAGACACTCGAGGTTTTTCTGATAGCACTGTCCTTGTAAGCTGTGTTTAGCATCACAACAGTTTCTGAGGCATTTTTCCAGAGCAGGAAACAAGAACTTCACAGCCGCACACTGCTCTCTTAAATCTGCCATCACAAAAAATGAAGTTCAAGTGAAACTGCTTTCACGAAAAAATTCACTGTGACCATGGAGAACCTTTCCAAGGGATGCCACTGGGTGCACTAACTCAGAGCAAGGTGCTCAATGCTTGACGTTTGCCTAGTGGGAAAAATGCATACTATGAAAGCTCCACTCTGCCCAGAGCAATTCCGGTTTGGGGAGGGGGTACCCCCTTGTAAGTCTAATAAATAATGGTGAATTCATCAGCAAGAAAAAGGAGTAAGCCTGGCTGTTAGGGAAATCCTCTCTGATTGGGGATAGAGCTCCCCCTCTGTCAGTAGTGGGGAACAAGCTTAGAGAGGCACAAAGCACTTCTCTGGGCAGAATGAGAGCCTGAAGGATCTTGTTTTCCTGCTGTGTTGCTGTCTCCTGAGATTATTTAACATTACCATCCAGCTTCCAGCTTCTTTGTCATCTGAAGAGACGCTGAACTGTGAAAGTCCCTGCCAGTTGCTGACGAAGTCCTCTTGGTTAAGAGAAATGCCAAAATGGACATCCTTGGAAGGACTGTTCTCCTGAGCAGGGGAGTGGGAAGGATCATGGTAGAAGAGCGCCCGTAGGGGAAAAGGAAAAACATATGACAGGGGAACTTGGAGAGGAATGGCCTGATCCTCTTGGTTTGGATGCAAAGAAGGAGATCTGTCTGAGAATCCCAGAGACCACAATTAAAGTGTTCTGGAGTCCAAACCTCAGTTTCCCTGCTACAAAGTCAGGAGTTGGTGGGAAGGCTTTGGAAAGTGGCTGCCAATTGGGGATTCTAATCTCAGTTCTTAGACATGTTCTTTAAGGTCGAGTGATTTTTAGAACATGTTGACCTTTGCTATGCTGTTGTTAGGGTCTAGAGTCTGTTCTGTCCCATAGTGACCCTATGCACACTTCTTCTTGGATACAGAGAGGAAAATTGAGTTCTATTGTTAGATCCAATCAAGTCAGTCCTGCTTCAGAATGACCCCCATGCACAATAGACGGAAATACTGCCCAGCCCTGCACCATCCTCACAATTGTTTCTGTTTTGAGCCCATTGTTACGGCCACTGTGCCAGTCATCTTGTTGAAGGTCTTCCTCATTTTCGCCCATCGTCTACTTTCCCAACAACTGTGATGTCCTTCTCCAGGGATTGGTACCCATGGCAAGATGGCCACGATACACCATCCTCACTTTTAAGAAACATGCTGGCTGCATCTCGCCCAAGGCAGACTTGCTTGTTCATCTGGAAGTTTGGGTATATTCAATATTCTTCATCGGGGTAATTCAAATACATCAGTTCATCTATGATTGTCCTTGCTGACTGCCCAGCTTTTACATGGATATGAGGCAATTTAAAACACCATGGATTGGATCAGGTGAAATTAAGTCAGGTGGGATACAATGAAGGTCAGATTGTGGCTCTCTTGTGGGCTTGTTTTAATGCTCTTCCACTTCAACTTGAACATGCCTGGGACAACTTTGCTATGGATCCAACTAAATCCTTGACAATTTCAAGCTCTTCTCCATTTATCATTATGTTGTCTATTGATCCAGTTGTAAGTTTTCATTATAGTCAGCTGCAATCCATACCGAAGGTTATATTCTTTGAACTTCATCAGTAAGTGCTTCAAGTCTTGTATTTTGCTTTCAGCAAGCAAGTTTTATCATCTGCTTACCAAAGGTTGTTAGTACACATCTTCTCCCAACCATGATGCCACATTCTTTTCCACATCATCCACTTCTCAGGCTTTTTCCGTCACCATGCAGATTTAATAAGGGTGCTGAACGGATATGGTGCTGATATACAGCATGCCCGATTTTAAAGCATGCAGCATTCTCTCTTTCTGTTTGAACGACCACCTCTTGGTCTATGTATGAGTTCCGCAAGAGCACTTGGAGATTCCCATTCTTCAAAATTTTATACATAGTTTGTTATGCTCCACACAGTTGAATGACTTTGCACAGTCCATGAAAAGCAAGTAACATATTTTTGGTATTCTCTCCTTTCGGCTAGGATCCATCCATCAGAAATGGCATCCCTTGCCCTCCTCTGAATGTGGCTTGTATTTCTTTCGGCTCCCTTTTAATTACGGCTGCAGCCGCTTTTGAAGTATCTTCAACAAAATAATATTTGCATTTTATGTTAATGGTATTATTTATTAATTTCCATATTCTATTGGATCACCTTTCTCTGGATTGTTGGGTTGGGTGCAAATACGGATATCTTTCTTGATTGACCATGGAGTTGTCATCCGAATGTCTTAACATCATCTAGTGATGTACTGAGTGCTTCCAACGATGCTTCAGTTGTTGAAACATTTCAATTGGTATGTCGGTTCCTGGAGCCCTGCTGTTTCTCCAGTGACTCCAGTA
>NW_022107432.1:26351893-26353584 GCF_000313985.2 Echinops telfairi | reverse complement strand
TCTTCTGGCTTGTTTATTCAGCCTGTCCCTTCCTGGTAGACATGCTATGTACCATCACCAGACTGAGTGCATATGCCACTTCTTAAAATGACTGAATGTCAACCAATTCTTTGTTACTGTACAGTGGTGGATGTATTCCCTCCATCTTCTTTTGATGTTTCCAGCATCATTCAATATTTTGTCCATACACTCCTTTATTATAACCAAAGGGTTGATTTTTTATTCATTTCTTTTAGCTTTATATATGCTAGGTGCTTCCTTCACTTTGCATTTTCTATGCCCAGGTCTTTGCCCATTTTATGATGATACTTTACTTAGTCTTTTGAGATTTTCTCTTCTGTTCTTTTACTTCACCGTTTGCTTTAGTTATGCTACTTTCAAGAGTACGTTTCAGAGTCTCTTTTGAGTCCACCTTGTTCTTTTATTTATTTCCTGTCTTTTTAATAACCATTTGCTTTTTTCATGTCTGATGCCCTTGATGTGATCCAGCAACCTGTCTGGTCTTTGGTTATTCGTTTTCAATGGGCCAAGTCAGTTCTGAGATGCTTTCTAAATTCCAGTGGGAAGTAATAAGGTCATCTTGTGGGCTTGTTTTAATGTTCTTCAGCTTCCACTTGAACGTCAGAAATTAATGGTCTGTTCCAGAGTTGACCCCTGGCCTTATTTGGGGGGATGATATTAAACTTCTCCAACTGAAGTCTCAACAACCAAGTGACTGGCCCAAGTTCACTCACCCTGCCAATGGCAAAACAGGGAGTAGGAAACAGGAATTACTAATGCTCTAGCTGGTCCTCTTCCTGTTTTTCCAGACGCCACCACCCTGCACCTCATGAAGCTAAGTGGTTGTCTGTTGGGAAAAGAAAAGGATGGGGTAGAGTTGGCCAGATGGAGAAGTTGTGCTGCACGGTGGTCTCTTTGGAAGCCTTTGCATGCCCTGTGGGGGGAAATCTGAAGATGGGATGAAAGGAGTTTCATTCTGAGCCAGGACTTGATCCTCTACTTCATAGACTCTGTCCTGTGAAGTGTCATAACCTTGAACGAGGCATCCCTGTTCAGCGAAGGTTGTCCTCCAGGGGCCTGGCAGCTTGGGTAGTAAATTCTCTGTTTCTGAAGTGGGACCCATTGGGGGTCCCCTTAATGCCACCACAAGAGGGTAGAGGGAAGCAAAGCTCTTGGTAACAAAAAATGGCGGTGTGAGAATCAAATACACATAAGTGGACTTTGAAATAAAAAGTTGTGTAATGTAAGGAGACATCACTGTCCACTGCTGGGCCTGCTGTGTGCAGCTCTGCGTTTGCAAAACAGGAACAAGTGGGAGGAGTTACACGTGGCTCTGCACATGTCTGTAAGAACCTCAGAGTGAGGCATGGAGTGTGCAGGACAGCTCCCCCCCAGCACCCCCGCTTTGTCTCCTGGTGGGACATCTCTCCCTTGGGATGAAGGTCTCTAAGCCACCAGGTACCCCTGGGCGGAACAAATGGTTAAACACGTGACTACTAACCAAAAGGTTGGTTGTTTGAATCCACCTAGAAGCACTTCACAAGACAGGCCTGATGACCTGTTTCCAAAAGGTCACAGCCATGGAGAACACTACCGAATACAGTACAGTGAACCCTCGCCACTTCGCGCTTCGACTTCCGCGGCTTCACTCTATCGCGGTTTTTGCGTAACAGCGCATGCTCTGTCATTAC
>NW_022107432.1:26346579-26350417 GCF_000313985.2 Echinops telfairi | reverse complement strand
ATTAACCGCGATAAACGAGGGTTCACTGTAGTTCTACTCTGCACACAGGGGCTCACTGAGTCAGAAGACATTAGATGCCAACGAGCAACAACAAAGCCTACAGAGCCTAGCATGTTGGGAAAGGAAGAACAGATTGGGGACTGGCTTAGAACAGATTGGGGACTGGCTTAGAACAGATTGGGGACTGGCTTTCCGGTGTCCTTGTAAGGGTGCATGCCCTCTCCTTCCCCTTGGTTTCCCGACCCATGTCATATGGCTGAGGGAGAAACAGATCCAGAGATATAGATAGATGTAGGTATAGGTATAAGTATAGATATAGAGGATATAGATATAGACATAGATGATACAGATAGATACAGATAATAGAGATAGAGATATATCCCGCCCCCAACCAGATTTTTCCCCCCAAAGCTATGTATCTAATTTATGACCCTCAACGTACTCTCCCTTACACTTAATACATTTGTCAAATCTGTGATTCCATTCTTGGAAACATTTTTCAAACTCCTCCGTTTGGATGGCTGGCAGCACCTCCCTCATTTTTTGCTTCACCTCTTCTACATGGTCAAATCACTGTCCTTTCATGTTCCTCTGCATTTGCAGAAACAAAAAGAAGTCGCTGCAAGTGAGGTCAGGTGAGTAAGGTGCGCGGGGCAAGAGAGGTGTGCTGGTTTTTGTTTTTGTTTTGCCCAAAACAGGTGCACTAAGATGGTTGCATGAGCAGGTACATTGTCGTGGTGGCAAAACCTGTCCCCACTCTGCCACAAGTCAGGCCTTTGGTCACACACAATCTTTTCAGAACCTCTAAAGAGAAAACTTGATTAACAGTCTGACCTGGTGGAATAAACTCTAAATACACTATGAGTCAACATTTTCATCCTTCAGGTAGTTGATGGATGTCCAGAATGAGATTCGTCATCAATTGACATTTCACCTTTTTTGAAATGAGGAAGCCACTTATACACTGGAGTTTTTCCCATAGCGCTGTCCTTGTGACCTGTGTTCAACATCACAACATTTTCTGAGGCATTTTTCCTGAGCAGGAAACAAAATTTAGCAGCTGCATGCTAGTCTCTTAACTCAGCCATCACAAAGAGCAAGGTTTGAGCAAAACTGCTTTTACAAAAAATGTCACTGTGACCAGAGAGAACTTTCCCAGGAGACACCACTGGGTGCACTAACTCAGAGTGAGTTGCTCCATGCTTGCCTTGGGGTCGGGGGTGGGGGATGTGTTCTACACATTATGTTTGGGGGATTTTTTTTGGTGTGGGGGGGATCCCCCTTGGTGTGTGTGTGTGTGTGTGTGTGTGTGTGTGTGTGTGTTGAGGCGCTGCAGTCTTTGCATCAGAATCTCTATCCCCTTGCTCAGTGAGGTGAAGTGGAAAGCCTGCAGGCTTTGGGCTCAGGCATGCATTGTTTTTAATTCTGTGCCATCAGTTCGTAGCTGTGCACCGCCGGGTAACTTTCCTCAACTTCAGTTTCCTCCCTGGGAAAATGGGAGTAGTAATAGAGCAGATGAAGTAGCCTTGCATGTATATAATAGCACTTACTGTGCTGCTGTGAGTCTGCCCCTGATCCATGGAGGCCCCACGCATCCCAGAATGTAATGTTACCCAGGCCTGCACCCCATTGTCAATGGCAGATCAGATTATTCAGAGCCATAGGCTTTCACGGGCTAATTTTTGGAAGTAGAGCATCAGTGCTTTTCTCCTTGTCTGCCTCTGTCTGAGAAGCCCCAGGGAATCCACTTGCACCTTCTAGCTACACGCGTGGTTGCCACCTGGTCTGGGAATGGAATCTAAATGTCCTGCACGGAAGGCGAGCTTTCTATCACTGCACTGTCATTGCCCCTCATGAGCAGAGAACACCCATTAATGTGCCGGGCATGTGGACAATTCTTGACTCCTCTCCCATGGAATAGTCACTCAGGGAATGGGCCTACTCCTTCCAATGCTCCTGAAGGAGAGAGCCTAATTCACCACACCCCCGCCCTTGCCTTCTTTTCCAGGCCATGTCTTGAAGGCACAGTCTATGGATTCTGCCTTATTTACTTCTCCCAAGGTTACCAGGTCCTTGCTAGACACGTAACAGAAGTAGTGGCCCCAGACTGGGGTGCTCCGGGAAGAGGGATATGAGAGAGAAAAGGGTGTCCTCTGAGGAGGAGTGACAGAAGTGGAGGTGCTCAAAGACACTTGACACCTCCGTGAGGGCTCGGAGGCAGCAGCTGGGCTTGTGAAATGAATGATTTACTCGGGAGGAAATATGATTTTCTTTTTTCTGCTCTGCAGAGCTGGTCAGGTAAGGGCTGGTTGATTGAAACCTTGGAGAGATTAAATAACTGGGGAAGAGTTTTGAGATTGAATCTGTGTTTCCCCCTCCCGAACAAGCCCTGTGCTTTCCTGGGACTCCCAGGCCCACCCTGCTCCTAGACAGCTGACCCGCTGCCGCAGCCTGTCCTCCGCACCAGAGGATGGGGGTGAGGAGGGCCAGGAACACAGGTTCAGCATGGAGCAATTGAGGCAGAACTGCATTTCTGTTCATCGATTCCCAAACTGTCTGCTGCTATGCAGCACTGCCTTTAACTAGGATCCAAAATGTAAACCTTATTAAGAACTAGTGAGGGTGGCTCCTAGCCAGACAGGAAAATGGAATTGAACAGTGACTGGGAAAACCTATTACTTTGTTGCTTGGGGAATGCTACCATCTCGGACCACACAGGGCATGGGGAAAGCTAGTCATGGTTTGTCTCCTTAATAGAAGAACACAGGCCTGACTGACCACCAGCCTCTGCCTCACATCCCAGGGGAGGATTCTTGTCTCAGCTTGTAGAGGACACCACAGGCAGACCCATAGGTTCTGAGAGGGGGATGGACATGCACAGCTAGGAGAGGGTCCTTAGCATAGGATGACTGAGAGAATAATAATGGCAACTTCAAAAGCATCCAAGGACAATGGGACCCAGCTCTGAGAAGAATCTCCTAGAATTTAAAGTATAATAAAGATGTACATTAATGACCAAGCGCTGGTATATCAGAAATGCCACAAGTGGATGGCTTTCATGAACAAAAATGTATTCTCTCACAGTCTCATAGTTTAGGAAGTCCAGATTCAAAGCACCGGCTCCAGGGGCTGGTTTTCTTTCTTTGTTAGCTTTAAGAGAAGGTACTTATCTCTTCTCCATGTCTATGGGCTTAGAGATCTCCAAGTGTTTGGTATCAATGTCCTGTTGGGTCTAGGAGCTTCTCAGCACAGAGATCCTGGGTCTGAAGGACTCACTCCATGGCTGACTTTTCTTTCTTGTTTCAACTGCGGTTCCTCTGACATCTACACACTTGTTTAATCTAGTTTACATCTCAACAGAGATTGACTCCTCTAAATTGTATCTGACCTCATTAGCACACCTGCCTCGTATCTTGTCTCCTCAACATCCTAGATGTCAGACTTTATACACATTAGATCACATTAGATCATAAAATACATGATATGGAGAATCATGGCCCCAGCCAAGTTGGCACATACTTTGGGGGGACACGATTCAATTCATCACCAAATGCCACCCCAGTAGAGCTGTCCAGTTGTCCAACATTAATGGTTGGAACATGAGGGGTCAGCGTGGAGGATGAGGAAAGTCACAGCCCTCCTGCCTGGTGACTGAGCCCACAAATGTGCCTATCTTACCAGTTGCCATCCTGTCAGCTCAAATTCCTGAAAATTCCACGTATGTTGACATACAGTTGAACACTAGAGGGTTTTCAATGGCTGGTCTTTCAGACGGGGGTGGGGTGGTCTTGGGGGTGGGGGGGGTTCATGAGGCCTGTCTTTCAAGGAGCCTCTGGGT
>NW_022107432.1:26329805-26346465 GCF_000313985.2 Echinops telfairi | reverse complement strand
ACTCAAGGATATTGTAGCCTCAGTAACGTTCTTAAAGATGACCATTAGGTATAAGGCTGGAAGGCTGCCTCCTTATCGGACCTTGGAGGTGAATTCCCCGCCATTGGAGAGCCTTTCTCCATCATGTTTCGGCTCCCACAGAGAGCTGCTCTCACCTCTGTGAAGGCTGTGTTCTTTGGAAAATTGTTTTCCCATGTGGCTGCCCCCTGCACTGTCAGCTGGAGTGCAGGGACCTGGCCTGATCTAACTTCTGCTCTCTGACACCTCCTCCCAGAGTCCACTGGAGTGAAGAGAAAAATGACTATAGAGAAGGGATGTACTGAACGTGTAATACTATGAAAGGCCTGTGGAGGGTGCTGCTGGTACTTCTCTGCCTGTCCCCTACTGTGGGTGCGTGGCTGGCTGGTAGCCACGTCTCAGGAGAATTCCCGGCCACACCAATGAGAAGACTGACCTGGAGGCAGACCAGGAAGTCGGGTCTTGGCCAGAGCTGGCAGTGCCTCCTCTTGACCTTCTCAGACTTCAGTCAATGGCTGGCTGACTTGGGGGAAGAAGAGGCCACCTCTTTTCCTCAAGGCGAGACCAACCGTGCAAAGCCAATTGTGCCCTTGAGTGGCCTCTGGCATCAGGCTGAAGCTTTGCCTGCCTTTGTGCCCCCTGCCCTCTCCTACTCCCCCTGAGAGGAAGTCCCCAGGAAACGACGTGGACACGAATCGCCATCCACTTCCAGCACCCTGACCTGAGAAGGGTGCTGACATACACATGGGGCAGAAGACAAAACCAAACAAACTGAAACAAATGCAAAATTTTACCCAACTGTATCCTGAAAAGATGTGTGCTGTACCTTATATACAATCAAATTAAATATCAAATTAAAAAATAAAGTCAAACACCACCCCCACCCCGCCCTGCCCTGTCAGCCCTAAGGCAGGGATTTTGAGTATACATTGCCTTTCCAAAAGGGATCCCGAGAAGCTCTGTGAGGGAGCGGGGAAGGTGGAAGCTAAAGAAAAGCACATGTGGGAGTGGGCACCTGGGTCTGAATCCTCCGGGGGACTCTCTGTGAAGCACACGCTTGCCTGGGCACTGCCCCATTGCAAGGTCAAGATGCTGTGGCAATAAATAAACAGAGTCACTTGCTCATGGAGTGAGGATAGTTCCTGGGACATTCATTGAGTCCCCAACACTTCCATCCTGAATGGCTCCGGCAACAAGGGAGCACTCTCAGGCAGAGGCACTTGGGAAATTGTTTGCGGATGTCTGCTCTGGGTCTATGGTTGGAGAAACCAACATCACCTACATTAAAATAAAATAAAAAATCTAAACTAAACTAAGCTAAACCTCAGAACAACAGGCTGCCTTGTGTGGTGTGTGCAATTCCCTTCACCTGGTATTTGATCTCTGCCTTTGGTACCTGAGAGATAACCACTACACCTTTGGGATTTCCCAAGTGATTGGAATCTGTGCTATGCGACACAAAAGATTGCGTAAGGTGTTGACCAGGCTGGACAGATCGATCAGTCCAGCTTCAAAGGAAGATCCTGAAGGTTGAGTTCAGGCAGGTTGGGGAACGATTAGTGGTGCCTGCAGAATGAGGCCCAAAGGAAAACCCACCTGGGAGCTTGGTGGTTGTGAAGGATGGTGATACTCAGGTGGGTAGGCCATCCACCCCACATGGGGGACCCTCCCAGACTTCCCTCTACGCATCTGATCTTTTGTATCCTTTTAGCTTTAATACAATTGTAAGTGTAAAGTGGATGCTGCCATGCGATCTGTGAATTGGCCTAGGAATTCTAAAACCAAAGTACAATGGGGACCCCCAAATTTGTGAGTAGCAGGTCCTATGTCTGGCGGGCAGTTGAAGTCTTAGGCAGGCACGATGTCTGGAGAACTGTGTCTTGGAACTTGTAAGCTTTGAACTAGTTCCAGAGGTCAGGGTCAGAGGAAGAGGGGCTGCCTGCTGCAGCTGGTGTCAGAGAGACACTATTTAGAATTAGTGTTGGAGACAGAGCCCTGGTGGAGTAGTGGTTACCTGCTGGGCTGCTAGGTCGGTAGCTTTAAAATCACCAACCAGTCCCTTGGGAAAAGATGAGGCTTTCTACTCCCATAAAGAGTTACAGTCTTGGAAACCCACAGGATCGTTCTACATTGTCCTGTAGGATTTCCATGAGTCAGAATTGACTCAGTGGTACTGAGTGTTAGAGAGAGCGCACTGAGGCTACCTAGACAGATATGTAGCTATTGTATCCTTACAAAATAGCACAAACCTGCAGCGTGAGGGTCAAATCCAACTCCTGGTCAGCCCACATGTGAGAGTAGAAAGGCCCCATAGGATTTTCTTGGCTATAAATCATTGTGGAAGCAGGTCTTCAGGCCTTTTGTCTATGGAGCTGTTAGGTGGGTTTGGACCATCAACCTTTTAGATTAGTAGTTGAGTACAAACCATTGGTGCCACTTGATTATCCCCAGATCTAGCACCCCTAAGGAGGTTCCAAAGGAACCCCCCAATTGTCCTTTCTGCTGCTATCACCCCTACCCCCAAAGCTACCTCTGCTCCATTCCCCCCAATTCTAGTCTTCCACATAACCATCCAGCCTATTGATCCAAGTCAGGTACCTGGACATCCGTTGAACTACCTAACTGAACACTCATCCCCCAGAGCATGAGGCAACACGTCCTTTTGCTCAGCGCTTTATCTTTGAGAAGGCCTGGGAAGTTTCGTGGTCTTCTGTGCCTGCTGGGCTATGGTTTGTCCTCTCCCAGAGCCTCCTTACTGTCACCTGTCATTGTTGGGTCTTGTTTCCACAGACCCTGGGCAGACACCTGTGAAGAAGTCTCCCCGCACACTCAGGCCTTGAATCTCTCTGCTGGAGAGTGGTTTCCTGTTTCTGGAACCAAGCAGGTTGGGAGTGCTAGGAAGTCCCCTCCCTGACAAGACAGACACATGCCATGAAGACAGCCTGGCCGGGTAGCTGACACCACAGCCCTCTCCTTGTGGGAAAAGACAGTGACTCAGTCCCATCTTTCCATCTGACTGCTTGACTCTTCACCCAGAGGAATCTTTTCTTGAAGCAACAAGGCCCCCTTGCCCTGAAAGGTTGATTTATTTTTTAGTGTTTATTACAAAACCCATACTCTCTATCTGAGGCTTCCTGGGAGACCTGTTTTTGTTTGTTTTTAGGGTCCATACTCTCTGTCCCTCCCAAGAAGCTGAAGTGCTTTTATCTTATGGACCCTGTGAATCAAGTGAAGGGCTGAGCCTCCCATCTTGTACTGACCATTAGAAGTCAACAGTGACGCTCATGGGCCACCTCTGGCAAATGGAAGGGCCCAGGTGGCCCTATATGAACCTCACTCACGGCCTCATCTTAGGGTTCCTGTATTTTTTTTATGTGCCCTTCCACTTGATGCACTTATTTAAGATTCTGGTTTTAAGTTTTATCTGTTTATCTGTTTATCTGTGCCACCTTAGCTCTTTTCAGGGACAAGGCAGTTTGCACACACATATGTCTCTCTGCATCAACACCTAAAAGACTGTCACCCATTGTGCTTGGTTTTTTCATCCATCCTGACCATGTTCCTCAGGTCATCTCCCTACTGGTGACATCCTGTTTCTGTTCACATGGGGGCCAAGCTGCTCATTCTAACATGCAAATCTCTGGAAGTCAGCCTTCTGTCCAGAATCCTGGAAGAGTTCCCTCAACACCGACTCAAAGCCTAACTCTTGCCTTGCACGGCATTTGATGCTCTCCCTCCACAACAGCAGGCCCCTGCTTGCCTGTCTGTTCAGCCTCCTTTCTTATTCTTCCTTCCCCACCCCGCATGCATTTTGAAAGCACCAGGCCGTTTGTCCCAACTCCTGTTGCCCACTACCATACTCCCACGGCATCCTGGAGGCTCAGCTCAAAAATACTCAAGTTCCCAAGAAGACAGCGATGCTCTGGCTAGAGGATTAATAGGACCAAAGAACTTTGACCACAACACCAAAAAAAAAAAAAAAAAAGGCACAAGGAAATTCAGGACCCCAAAACTTGGATTTCAGGGTCTTCACCACTGCTAGAAAGAAGCTCTGGATTGTCAGTTCTCATGGGGACAAGGAGGTAGAGATTGGCGAGGTCACTTAGGAAAGCCAGGGGATGTTCAGGGCCAGGGTTGATGGTAGGTCCACCAGACAACATGTGTTCCCCATCACCACCACCACCCAGGTCCTCCTACCCTCAGACAGGAAGCCCCTGCCCCTTACAAAGCCAACAAAAGTGTTTTAGGACCCTTGAGGGGAGGTTAGGGCCACCCATCTTAAGAATATAGTAAGTGCTAAAAAGGGAGGAGACCCTGGGATTAGAGGGTGTAGTTGGGCCACCCTGGCTCTGGTAGACTGGGTGCCCTGCCAACAGGTGGAGTGGTAGGAGCTAAGCTCTCATTGGGGAGATGTAGGTATGGGTGGGAAGTGACTTTATTTGGGGCCCAGCAGGATGTTATTAGCACAGGTGAGGATAAGGGGTGATGGGGTCATCCTCCATTTCTACTTAGGGCCAATCTCCCTGCAATAACCTGATCTTTGGAACCTAAGCATGTCAATGAGGGAGGAGCGGGTGGATATTGGGCATGTGCATATTTACTGATAACTCATTAACAACATCAACTAAGCAGTGTTCAAAGTTCTCATCGTCACAGGAATACCATACTCCTTTTATTTATTTTTATATTGCTTCTGTTTTAATCTTGGGTCATGCCCCCCTCCCACCATGCTTTGCAAAGTTCATTGCACTGTTAAAGAAGCCACTTGAAAATGAAGGATTGATTTTGTTGCTGGTAGGAGCTGCCCATTGATTTTAGGCCTGTCACTGAAAGCTGGAAGTTGGAAGGTAATTTGACAAAGCTCCAAATAAGTATCAGCTTTCCCTTGATGCTTTCTATACAGACCAGAGCATCCATTTACAGCCGCGGTTTAAACACTTGGGAAAGTGCCTCTTGTTAGCACCAGGGGTTTCTCCCACGCGGCATTTAAAGGCCTTCAGGAGAGAATAAAATCTATTCCATGTATAAATAGAGCTTAAACCATTTAGTAAATTAGGCTAAGTATGGAAATGAGGCTAGTTATTCTCAGCGCACGTCATGGGTTCCACTTGACTTCATGAAACAGACTCAGAAGGCCCGTGGAAATCGGTCGTCGTGTATTCTGTGGTCAACAGAATGGTATGTTTTTCAGGTGCGTGTTAATACTGAGGGGAACCAGGTTTCAGAACATCTTGTAAGAGAAAATTAATTTTAAATGCAAGAAACTCTGGAGGCTGTCTTTTCGATGGATATCCCAGAAGCCCTGGCATTTGAAAGACCCTCCAAGGATACCAGTGGCTTCATTGGATCATTATGGCTCCTGTCCTTCTCGCTGTAAACCATGCGCCTTCTTCTAAGAAAGAGACTTTCCACAGGCAGGGACTTGGGCTCTCATCCAGTGTCAGTAGTGTTCTGCCACCCAGATCTCTCTTCCAACAAAGACTCCCTGCCCCAGTGGCTGGAGTGCTCCCTCCCAGCCACTCCAGGACTGGCTGCAGCAGCAGAGGGAGCCACACCCCTCCTGGGCAGGTCACATCCAGTGTGAGATGGATGGGAGACAATTGATGGGGATGTGCCCAGCTTTGGACCACTCTGAGCTCCACGGTGGAGCTACTCCAGGCTCTCTCAGGAGAATAGCTCCCCCTGGCCAGCACTGCTCCCAGGGCTCCCCTTTTGAAAGCATTGCTCCCCGCCCCCTGCCCCGCCACACACACACCCGGGACCCTCCTTAGGAAACATCTTGCATAGCACATTCCATCTCAGAGCCTGCTTCTGAGAACCCAGCCTGCAACGGCACCCAGCCCATAGACGGGGGAAGCGGGAGAGCGGTCTTCCCAGATCCAGAGGGAGAAGTTGATCAAATAAATACGAATTTCAGCGGATCCAAATGACTGTCACCTGATTCGAGCATGTTCTGAGCAGATATGACCCCCAGAGGCACTCAGGTGCCCTCTGGCTCAGGTGTTGTGCTTCACAGACAGCCTCAGACCATCACTGCGAGGAGGGACAGGCAGGCACTGGGGCTCATGACGATTTGAGTTTTTCGTAGCTTCTCTATTCCACTTCTTCAAAGGAAGGCCCAAGTTCCCTGACCTTTATATTATCTTAACTCAACACGTGAAAGCCAAAGTCAATTTTCAGCATGAGCTCTGAATGCCTTTAAGCCTACCTTCACCCTAAGTCAAATGCATTCCAGAAGAGACTTTCTCTGGCGCTGGCCCTCACACATCCATTCTCCTGGATTCTTTATGTAATCGGTGTGACCAATTACCCATGGCCCATATGAACTCCCCTTCAAGCTATGGCCTCCTCCTCTCTCTCCCCTACCCCATCATTCTTTACTCCATAGCCCCTGGTGGCCAGCATCTCATTCCTCCAAACCTCTCACTTCCTCATCCTCAACTCCTCATTCCCCAAGCTCTTACCCTACCACCCTTAACTTCTCACCTGCTGACGGCCAAGGTCTTATTTCAAAACCCTCTCACTCCCTCATCCTCTAAACTCGTATCTCATGACCCAATTCCCTAGCTCCTGGCCCCAAAGTCTCATTCCACAAAACCCCTAGCCCCTCATATCCCAGATTCTCACCCAGAACTCTCATTCCTCATCGTCTGACCCCCAAATGCCTCCTTTCACAGAATCCCTTGCCCCCTCCTGCCCCCGAAGCTCACTCCATCCTCCTCGGCCTTTATCCTCCAACCCCTTGCCTTCTCATCCCCCAACACTTCTCTGTATCCCAACCCCTCACTCCTAAACCACCTCCGGCCACAATCATTGTCGGATGTGCAGTGAGCTACATCAGACATGTCCACGTCTCGATTGCCGGGGCCCTCCATCAGAAAGCCGTACTGCAGCAAGCTCCATAAATTGTTATTGAAAGGATAAATGAAGAGAAACTCAGGAAGCCTGAAAGTAGATCAAGCACATTTCTCTGTGAGTGTATGGGGTTGCCAGGAGAAGCGGCGAAAGCCCAACACGCGAGACTCGTTCTAAAGGAAATCATTAAACACAAGTATCAGGAAAAGAAAAACAATCTCAGGGGATAGATCAAGTGGGTACATTTCTCAGCAAAGGCTCTCTACTCCCCAGAAAGCACCTTGTTAATTTTTTTTAAAAAGAACTTTAAAGACAGAAGCAGGCTTTTAAAAACCACCAAGAAAAAAAAAAGAGCCTGCAGTTGGAAGAATGAACGCCAATCTGGGCTTGCTTCTACAAAGAAAATATGGCGACTGTGAAGCACACGGACCGAAGTTCTTGACCCTAGAGATCCTGCCGGACCACAGCCCAGCCCCAAAGCAAAACAACAAAAGACAGACTCACAGACCTCCAGTCCATGCTACCTCAGAGCAACCTCATAGACGAGGGCTTTCCCCTAGAGCTTCTGGAACTGTGTATCTTTGTGGAAGCAGACTGCCACATCTTTCTCAAGTGGAGCAGCTAGTGGATTTGAACCCTTGATCCTTCTGGTTTGCAACCAAGAGTGCTGAGCACTATACAAGGAGTGCACAGTAACCGGGGGAGTGTTTCCAGGCGGGAGGACTATGGCGTGAAAACACTGGCGAGTCAGGAGCAAAAGGCTAAATAAGGCACACGGGAAAGAGCAGAGGCATCTGTCGGTGAACAGATCAACCCACGATCACATCAACGTCATCTGAGAGGCTCTGTCATTGCTAGGTGCTGTGGAGTCTGCTCCCATCCATGGCCTCCCCATGCACAACCGGAGGCCACATTGCTGGGTCTTGCCCCATCCAGACAATTGATCCCATGCCTGAGCCCACTGCCGCAGCCACAGTGTCAATCCACCTTGTCGAGGGCCTTCCTCTTGTTCCCTGCCCTCCGCTTTACCAAACACAATGCCCTTCTCCACGGAACGGGTCTCTGCAGACAATCTGTCCAAGCATGTCAGAAGGAATCTTGTCCCCTTGCCTCGAAGGAGCCCTCTGACCATCCTTCTTCCAAGAGAGATCAGTGTGTCCTTTCAGCAGTCCAGGGTGCTGTCAGCATCAGCACCACGATTCAGATGCACCGATTCTTCGAAGAGGCTGCCACCTCTAAAAGCAAAACTACTTCCCGTTTCATTGTAAACATCCAACCCTTCTCGGTGCCTACTAGATCTATTTTCCGACATTTCAAAACTGTTTTCATCACCTCTAAAACTTAGGCTTCCATACCTTTTAATATTTCAGTCTACTTTGGGATGGGGGGAGGCTAGAAAAGACATCACTCATTAAATAATATTTTATTCCATAAAGTCATTCTGATTTCTGAGACATAAGCATGAAGTATGGATAGAAATAAAATAGAAGAGGAAGGACTTTGGAGGCCACCCAGAAAGGGGTCCCCCTTTATTTCACTCATACAAGGCACATCTACTGAGGGTCATTGGCGTATGACATTGGACTAGACGCTGTAGAAAAATGGGGCATAGTCCCTACCTCCAATGAGGTGATACATAAAATCAATAGACAGGAAAGGAAATACATATTCTTTGGTATGTGTTAGAATTTAAGAGGGAAATTATTCTGTTAAATGGTAATAAAGCTGATCTCTAACTAGAAATGAATAATCCCTCATACGTGTTTTTTAAATTCCAAGAATTAATGTGTAAAGAAAGAGAACATGACCAGATTAATAAAATAACAAGCACTGATATTAAAGATTTATCCTACATGGGGAGCCTATTCCAGATGGATTCCCTCGACCATTTTCTTACCTTCCCCAAATCAAGGTTACTCGCATGTTAGATAGTCTATACAAATATAAAGGGAGAAGGAATGTTACCTAACACTTGATGAAGCAAAAGCAGGATCATTTTGAAATCTGACAGATATCCATCGTGAAAGCAGAGCAGACCCACTGGTCATAGAGAAATAAATGCAAAATCCCAATTAAAACTTACAAGAAGTAAATTCAGTACCACAAGAGACTTTATTCACTAACTTTGAATCAGGTTTCTCTATGGAGTTCTAAACTGTCCTGCAGAAATTGAAAGGCTGTACCTAATTAATCATATTACCTGCAAACATAAGCTCATAAGCATCATATTTTAATATGTGCCAGAAATACATCTCCACAAAAACTCACTCCCATCGGGTCGATGCTGCCTCACAATGACCCTCTACGACAGGATAGAACTGCCCCCTGTGGGTTTCCAGAGTGGTGGTGGTTTCGAACTACTAACCCTGTAGAAATCATAACCCTCTACACCACCAGATCTTATTGAAGTACCTCCAGTATATTTAAAAATCCATTTCTTTGCATATCACTATTTAAGAGCGATGGTATTTTTCAATGATTTCATTATTTAAGCTCAATTCTTCATCTCATTTCAATGCACATATATCGAGTACCAGCTACATTCGAGGCACGTTGTATAGGTTGGACAAATGCTGGGGTCATTTCCCACCCCCATTTTTAAAAGGCAAAAACAAAAACCAAGATGCTTTTTTCATTGGATCTATTTAATGAAATACTAGAAGAGGCGGCAATAACTACAGGAGAAGGAACACAATATAAGGTATAAATACATGGGAGGGAGGAATAAAATTATGGCTCCTTCCTAGTGACCTAGAAAATCAAAAGAAATCAACCAAAAATTATTAGCGGTAATAAATGAATTCAGCAAAGTTGTGGGATATTAGGTGCAGCCTCAAAAATCAATTGTGTGGTTATATACCAGTAGCACACTGCTGGAAAATAAAGTGCAAAGAAAGAGCCCATTTATGATAATAAAGAAATTTGAATAGCAACAAACACCGTTAAGAGATTTATTCAAATAACATTGTAAATATTTAATGGCTAAAAGAAGACATTAATGACTGGGGAAAGAGAACAATCTCATGCCTGGGAGCACCAAACGCAGGAAGGTAATGACATACCTGCATTTTCAACCCGCCTCACCTCCGTTAGTACTCTCATTCTGTCTAAAGCAGCGGCTCTCAACCTGTGGGTTGCGACCCTTTGGGGTCGAACAACCCTTGCACAGGGGTTGACCCATTCATAACAGTACCAATTGACAGTTACGGAGTAGCAGTGAAAATAATTTTATAATTGGGGTGTCACCACCACATGAGGGACTGTATGAAAGGGTTGCTCAGCATTAGGAAGGATGAGAACCCCTGGGAAGGGTTGCCAAGGTCATGATGAAACAAATAGACCATGCGTGCTGTGTATTATGAATGAAGTCCCAAATGTTCATCACCACCTCAAACTTTTCCAGTTCTGTCTCTCAATGGCTGAATTTCAGGTCTCAAACGCTGACTGTTTGTCTGGCTTATCCACGTTGGGGTCTTTCTTACTGATGAGTTATTCCCATGGTCAGAGCAACCCATACTGGTGGTTTCATTGGGCCAGCCTTCAAAAGCCCTCTCCCCAGTCCCCTCTTCAAGTACTTGGACAAATGAGATATACGGCATTTGGGGGGTAAAACCACCTTGGGATACCATAGAAACTGAAACTCAAAGTCAAAATAATTGTCATCAAGGTGATTCTGCCTCATACTGACCCTATAAGATGGTGTCGAATCACCCCTGACCGTTCCCAAGACGGTAATTCTTTACAAGAGCCGAAAGCCTCATCTTTCTCCTGAGGTGCAGCTGGTGGTTTTGAACAGCTAGCTTTGTGGTTAGCAGCCCGACACATACCATAGTATGCCACTAGTGCTTTTCTGGGACACGTTGGAGTGGGATCTAATTGGTGCAAAATATATGGTGAAATAATTTGGAAACGATGTTGATTTTACTGGTTGCCCTGGAGTTGATGTTGAGGTGCCACACAGAGGTTTTCAAGGTTGTGACTGACCGCAGATCACCAAACTTGTTTTCCCAGACTCCTTTGCTTAGAGGTCAACCACCAAAGTTTAGCTAGTAGTTGAGTGCTTAATCGTTAAGCCATTAAACACTGTTAGACTGCAAACACCGACAGCTCTATTTTACGCTCTTCGTGGTAGGCTGTGTGGTTGGGGTTGTTGGTCGGCGCCGTCAAGCTGGTGTCCTTTGATAGGAGCCCCATGGACAACAGATTGAAACACCACCTGGTCTTGCACCAGCCTCACAACCGTTATGTTTAAGCTCCTTGTTGCAGCCACTGCGTCAATGCATCTCAGCGAGGGTCTTCTGTCCTCTGGTGCCCTTCGACTTTACTAAGCATTATGATGGCCTTTTCTAGGGACTGGTGTCTCCTGAGAACATGTCCACAGTACTTGAAACACGGTCTTGCTATCCTGGCTTCTACGGAGCATTCTGGTTGTACTTCTTCCACGACAGACGTTTGTTCTTTGGCAGCCCACGGTACTTTCAAAATTCTTCAGCAGCACCACAATTCAAATGCATCGCTTCTTTCTCGGTCTTCCTTATTCAATGTCCAACTTTCAAATGCAGATGGAGACGTTGAAAAGTACATGGCTCCAGTCAGGTGCCCCTTAGTCATCAAAGTAACATCCTGGTCCTTTAACACTTTAGATTGATCTTGTGCAGCAGATTTACCCAATGCAAATTGGATTTTTTAACTGCTGTTTCCATGAGCAGTGATTGTGGATCCAAGCACAGTGAAGTCTTGGACAAGTCAGTCTTCTCCCCACTGATGTTACCTGCTGGTCCAGTTGTGTGAATTTTGGTTTTCTTGACATTGAGTTGTAATCCATACCGAAGGCCTCTGTCCTTGACCTTCATGAGCAACACTTCAAGTTGACCTCGCTTTCAGCACGTAAGGTTGTGTCATCTGCATGTCACGAGTTGTTAACAAGTGATATGCTCATCCAGTTACGAGGACATGCCATAGATCACTATTAAAATGTTTAAGGAAGAGAAAGGAAAGGTAATATAGTGAACTCATCTGAGAAAATAGTTTCATAGAAGACAAATTACTTTTCCCAAAGTCACAACCGGAAACAGAAAGAAAAGACAGCATTTGAACTCAAATCTGTTTGACGCCAAATCCAGCTTGTTAATTGCTGCTCTTCGTAGGCTCTAATCCATAAAATCACTTAGAAACAAAATAGGACAGCGTATCTCCGTTCTAAGGGTAAATTTATGAATATTAGAAATGGAGGATACCATCAGGAACAAGATGGATGTGTTTAAATCCATAAAACCAAGGACGTTTGCACAATGAAATACAATAAAATAAATATCAGAAGGAAAGTGACAGGATGCAGAGAATATATTTGATGAAAATAAACAGAAAAATTTACTCCCCCCAATATACAAAGAGCAGATAAAGTCTGTAAGGTCAATGCCCAGGTTCCAGCAAGCGAAATATAAACAGTCAGGCTAATGCAAGGAGCTGCTGATGGTAAATCATCTCCGAGAAAAAGGCATTCGTTCTCACTCTCCATTAAAGAAATGCAAATGAAAATCACTTTAAGGTGTAATTATACACGTTTAATGAGCAAAACTAAACAAACCATTTTAGGGAGGTGGGAATTGCATATTTCCAAGTTAGATCTCCAACTGTTACAAGATTATCTTTTTTCACCATAACTCACTCAGGGGTCTATTACTCACAGGCCCCTGAGCAGCTTGGAAGCAGTATGATTCATCCTAACCCGTCCACACTTAACACAGATAAAGGAATTTGAAAATCTTGAATGCTAGACAATTTACCATCACAGTCATCATTATCACTACTGACTTGCACAATTCAACTTGCCACCTTCCCTCCCCCTTAGATTGGGGTTAGGATTCCTGACTGCTGTGGGTTAGGCGGTGAGCTAGCTGCTAACTGTAAGGTCAGAAGTTCAAGCCCACCAACCACTATGAGGGAGAAAAATGAGGTTGTCTATTCCTATAAGGATTTATGGTCTCAGAAACGCTATATAGCGTTGCTATGAATTAGAATCAATTAGATGGCATTGAGTCTGGTTTTGATTACTTAGCTTGGGTTTTGGATCCTACAAAAAAGTCAGAGGTTAATTCCAGTGGAGCAAGATCAAAACACAAGTGGATCCAAGATCAGGTCAGCTGTCTGATAAACCAGAGACAAAGTGCAGAGTTAATTCCAGGGTGGTGAGAACCAGCAAATTGAAGGTACAATGGATTCACTGATTCAGCTATACTCTGGAATGTGCAATCCCTGCCACCAGTTTTCCTCAGGCTCAGGATGGATAGGCTAGATTCTATCGAGTATATGAAACCCAGGATTGATGAACCTATAGGAACAGCGAGTTGAATAAGGGTTTTTGGGTGGTGCAGTACAATGGGGGGGCGGGGTGATAAAGGAGGGCTGATGTCAAGGAGTTCAAGAAGGAAAAGAATATTTGAAACTGTGGTGGCAATTGTACAAACTTTTGATGTGATTGAACTATGGGATGGTATTCTATCTGCATTAGCTCCCAATAAAAGGGTTTTGAAAAAATAAAGGGGAGAAATAAGTCAGGCACAAATAAATATCAATTTCAGAACCGTGTGTTGTTTCTCATGTCTGTCCCTTTGCATGCATATGTCTAGCCGCCTCGGTCCTTGTATTGGCTTATCTAAACTGTACTACATTTCTCAGAGGCCCCTTCTCTGTATGTTTTTGGTGTGGATCACAAGAACTATCTCGGGAGATTTGACAGGTGAAAGTGAAACAGTCACCATGCTTACTTCGTGCTTACATGTTTGACAAAGCTGCTGGTTTAAGAGGACCTTCAGCAACTCCAAATCTTGTGAGATCTCTTTCATCAATATCTTCAAATCCTGGGCAACAGAGAAAGTTATCTGCAACTGCTTCTGAAAGTTATCTATGCGAGTTAGGTTGGAGGTTTGGAGATGGGAGAGACAGTCCCAGGTTTCAACTTGCTTTCGTGAGGGTCAGCTGGCTCTGTGCAGCCTGTCTCCCAACCTTTGTGCTTGTGTTAGTCTGGGTACATTAGAGATACAAATCCACAGAAACTCATATGCATAAGACAGTTTTATGTAAAGGGTAAGTGCACATCAAGAAAACATCCCAACCTAGTGCCGCCCAAACCCCAAAGTCCAACATTAGCCCATGTGTTCGACGCCAATCCACAAAGTCCGCCCCCATCTCACAAAATACGTACAATCATGCCAACTGCAGGAGGAAAGCCGAATCAGTGAACGTGTACTCATCTCAGCACTGGCAGGGGTCTCCACACAGGTGCTCCAGCACCCAGGGCTGCATCGGGGTAGGTCCATGTGGCTTCTCCTCAGGGATGTCTTGCAGGAAGTAGGCCTTGCCAGCTGAAGCAGGGAACTGGATAAGGCAGTTGCACCCTGATCCAATCATCAGAAGGCAAGAGACCTGAGAACTAGAAAGGTGTGGCTCACTGAGCCATTTATCCCTCTGCCCTTCAATTAACCCCACATGTGTTTATCGGTCAGGTTGGCACAATAAACTTTAACTATCTAAGTGCTTCAGGCTCATCACCTGAAAAGAAATGATCACTGTAATCATAAAACAGTAGAACCAAGACTGTCTTAACAGCTCCCACATAATGTAAATTCCCTCATACAAATCTCTTGTTTTTGTGTCATTCCTACTATATCTCTAAGTAATGTAGAATTTGGTACATGCATCTCCCTCTCCCATTGTCCTATGGAAGAAAATATGCTAATAATAATTAATTTTACAATTCAGAATTTAAATGGTAAAACATCAAGGAGGATGTGATTTGTTTGGAAGAGGAATGAACATTACTCATATATATATATGAATGCATCTATCTACCTTTGAGGAAAGGGTTCCTATATTTTCAGTTAAATTAATGACAAGTTCTTAGTTTTATGGCCACATTATATTAGGCAGAAGCTTGACTTTGCTATTGTCCATATTTGGAAATTTGGTGTAGTTTAGAGATGTGTGTGCATGACAAGTTGAGAGAGGGCTGACTGTGGTGACCCGTCCTGTGTTGATTTAGCTACTTCGGAACTGTTTTACCTGGAATGTATAGTTCCAGGTTGGGCTTGCCTCATTGGCTTTTGCTTGTGAAGCAGTAGGCATGCTATTCTCTGAAGGCTAATGTCGGTAGATTTGCTCCTTTGATTGAATCTTGACTGTCCCAGATAACCATCCCTCCATTTTACATCTAGCAAATTTCTCATATAGATCAGAGAAGAGGGATGATTCTACTTCTTGATTTCCGTAAAGGGAGAATCTACTATGTTTTCCAGGATGCTCAAATGTGGGAGTGACCATTGTTGATAATGGGCAGATCTTATCGTACTTCATCATCAGCATGGGAAGGGCAGGCAATCCGATTGGTGAGCACCAGCCATTCGTTGGCCACAGTTCTCCTGATGAGAAAGGTTACGGTCAAAGGTCACTGCTCTTAGCCTTTGGACCTGCTCACATGGGCTCACATAAACCTTTCTCCTTTCCTTCCTATTCCCATTTGATGCCAGGTATAAAAAAAATATCAGGTCTAAATTCATGAAGAAGAACTTTCACGGTGGCACCTCCTTCTGTGTTACAGTTCCGAGTCTTCCGGTACTGGGGAGAGGAACACTTCTTCATCCTGAACACATGTAGCATATCACCAACACCATGTCTTCTACACTTTCTATCCTGTTTAGGTTTCAGAGCAGCCCGAGAGGAGTTTAAATTCTCTTCTCACAGAGCAGGAGGAGAACGGTGAAACTGTTCATCTTGACCGTTTAAAATTTCCACTGAGCTTTCTTTAGCTCTGAACGTAATTCACCTTCAGAAAGAAGCTTCGTAAGCATCGCTGTTGGTTTATTTATAGCAAATGGTACAGATTTTTCTTTTAAGTGTAAAAATGTATCATGCATACAGAAGACTTCTTAAAAGGATATAATTCTATGGCGGGTTGGGCCCAGGTTCTTATACAAGGAGACTTTAAAATTTCACAGAAAAAAAAAATTCCATTATCTTTTCATTCCATTTTTCATGAGCTTGTTGAAGCTCCCTGTATGTCCTTAGCTTGTTCTAACCAAGTACCTGCGGCCAGACGACAAGCAAGACATGTCAGCCAGTTCACCATCCCTGAAAGACTTTATCTCACACGGCTGGGTCAGTGCCTGCTGCTCGACTGTGTGGACAACCATGAGCACTAGAAAGACTGATGAAAACAAAGTGCTATAGTGGCGCCCTCTGGAGGGGAGGGAGCGCAGTGGGAGAGGATGATGTAGGGGCTTCTAAGGAACTGGTGTGTTTTCACATTCCACAGAATCCAACTCGCCATAGAATTATATCCTTAAATAGAATGCTAGCTGGGGTCCTCTTTGATGGCTCTTGAGTGTGTCACGAGTCCCACGTATCTCACTAAATGCCCTCTCTGCATCCTGTAAGAAGGCCTGGGCCACAGTGAGTCAACCTTGGGTTGCTACCTGTAAAGTCAGCTCCTTGGAATGAGCTACAGTTTCGGAAAGCCATGAGGGAAGTCCTACCCTGTCCCACAGGTTCTCTATGAGTGAGAATTGACTTGCTGGAGAGCATTGAGTTGGTTTTTGGTTTTTTTTAATGCATCCCTTACAATTGTTGTCCTTCGGTCTTTTCTTTTTCTTTTGTTTTAATCGTTTTATTAGGGGCTCATACAACTCTTATCACAATCCACACATACATCAATTGTGTAAAGCACATTTGTACATTCATTGCCCTCATCGTTCTCAAAACATTTGCTCTCCACTTAAGCCCCCGGCATCAG
>NW_022107432.1:26325983-26329543 GCF_000313985.2 Echinops telfairi | reverse complement strand
CCCCTAAGAAACTTCTAAAGAATGGGTGCAAGGGAAGTAAGTTTTTTATTTCAAAACTATTTTATTGGGAACTCATATAGATATCATATCAGTCCATAGTTCGATTACATTCAGTATTGTATAATTGCTACCACAGTTACCTTCAAAACATTCTCTTCCTTCCTGAACTCCTTGATACCAGTTCCCCTTTACCCCTTTCCTTCACTGTATCCCCCTACCCACAGGAACCTGTATTCTGCTTGCTGTCTCTATAGGCTCATCAATCCTGGGTTTCATACACTGAAAGACAGAAAAACATATAACAAAAGTTCAAGAAGACTACCCTCAATGACAAAATGCATCAGAGAAGAATGTCAATATGAAACAAAACAAAATAAAAACCCCAGAAGATGTTGAAAACTAGATCCGGCCCAACATGTATCTGAGGACAGGATCAACTAATAAGGTTTGAACTGTTCAAGTCAGGTTTCTCATTTTGATCTCCTCTAGTCATTTCTCCAATGCTCCCTGTTGGGTAACCACTTTCTTCCTATTCCTCCACTATAGATAGAGGGAAATCGGGGGAGCCTTATTTCCTGGGTAAATCTCACAGACGCATCTTGAGCTTCCACTGTCATCCACAGCCTTCTGCAAACTAGAACCTCACAGTTTAATATCGATACCAGTTCCTCCTTCAGCTTTAGATTACATGATTTACAGTCCTTTGGTAGCTAATTAATGCTGGTGTGCTTCCTCCATGTGGACGTAACTGACACCTCACTTAGATGGTTGCTTGTTTGGAAACCAGCCTTGAAGACCCCAGATGTTACTTTATCCAATAACTGGGCACCATCCAATTTCTTCACCACAATCTGATATAGCACTCATATCTTCTGTTCCTTCCTGAGGTCATGTAACGAGCATGAATTAATTGCTCTCAAAATGGAGCTAGGATATAGTGAGAGCCCCAAATCCATTCCTGGATCTATGTTTTGTTTTGCTTTTTATCTGCCTTTCGCTCCCTTTAGAGACATCCTTGTTAATTTATGGTAAAGAGTCTTATCGATCATCTCCTTGGAGCATAAAGATCTTCCATTAATATTGGCATTGATTAGCCCCTGGTACTAATTTTGAAAACACCATTGATGTTGGATATTGGGCCATTGTAGGCCAATATAGGCTAACTACATATCAAAATACCTGAATTATTCATTTGTATGGAATAAATCCTTTCAGGATTGGATACTATTTACACAAACATTGGGAGTTGTTTGTCAGGGAAAACTTACAACAATATTTACTGAGAATGTCAGTCACAGGTTTGTAGGAATAATATATATCTTAGTACATCATATAGGGCTTTGAGGTATTGGGTCAATGATTGTCTGCCTACCGACAGTTCAATTCTCTTGGTATAGCTATCTTCTGCTTCTTCAAACACCATGCATTTTCAATCTTAAGTCCCCAGGTAGCAGGTGTGTTTGAGGTAGAATCCAGATCACAGGAAGTAGAATTTTTGAGACTATTTTGGATGTATTTTGGCTGGGTATGGAATTTAAGTTGAAGATCATTCTCCTTCAGAATGTTCTTTGCTTTCTATCATCTAGTTTCTTTTCAAAAGTCAAGATCCATGCTGATTCCTAATCCTTTAGGCGTTAGTGGTATTTTCTTCTAAAAATTTTTTTGGATTTCTTTTTTGTCTTTAGTATTCCAAAATTTCACAATAATATACCTTATCCAGGGTCTGTTTTCAGTCAGTATGCTAGGCAAATGGTTGATTTTTGCAATCTGGAAGTACAGAGTTTTTCATTGATAAAATTAAAACATCACCTGAGAATAAAAGGAAGCTTCTACACTTCTAGAAAAGAAGGCTGATTAGTTTATAGTATCAATTGTAAACCTATTTGATCAAGCAGTGAAAATTACCTCAGTCTAATCCATCATCCACGGAGGACACAACTTGCTTACTGAAAGTGAAGGTGGTTTGAAGGACTTACTGATGAATATCAAAGACTACAGATTTCAGTGTGGATTACACCTCAAAGAAAGAAAAACAATTTTTTTTTCACAACTGGATCAATAAACAACATCATGATAAATAGAGAAAAATGTTAAGCTGTCAGGATTTCATTTTACTTGGATCCCTAATCAACCCCCAAGGAAGCTGCATTCAAGATATCTAATGGTATTGTATACTGGGGAAAGCTCCTGCCAAAGACAGCTGCTCAGTATTCATAATGAAGATGTCATTTTGAAGACGAAGATGCACCTGACCCAAGTATTGAAAATACTCAAGGCATTTTCAATTTCCTCATATGCACGTGAAAGCTGCACAAAAAAATAAGTAAGACGGGTCAAGAATTGATGCCATTGGATTATGGTGTTGGCAAAGAATATTGACTATACACGGGCTGCCAGAAGAACAAATGTCTCTGTCTTGGAAGGAGTTCCAAGACGCTGAGATTCCTCTCACATACTTTGGGCATGTTATCTGGAGGGAACAGTTCCTAAAGAAAGAAAGACCTCATGCTTGAAAGAAAAAGAGTAAACTCTTCAACAAGACTAATTGACACAGTGGCTGCACAATGGTCCTAAACGCAATTACATTTCAGGTGGCTGGAAAATGGGGAGGAACAACCATAGGGGGGAAAATCCTTGATAATACTGACATTGATACCAAGGGGAGAATACGAGTATGCTTGATATTATTCTTAATTGGACACTTTTGACCTAGCTTTGATCTAGACTTCGGTAACCGTAGACTACTGGGACTTACCACTCTTTCTTTCTAGGTGGCTCTAGAGGAAATCCCAGTAGGTGAACTGAGCTTGATCTCAAACTCACCGGTAGCCATTGGATGTGAGGTAAGCCTGAAACTCCCTAGTGTGAGAAGCAGCAGACAGCTGTTATCCCAAAGGTATAGAATTGATGGTCTTTGGCCTTTAGCTTGCATTCCTTGTCTTGAGAGTGCCCAATGAATGGTGGGCCATGCCTACCATAGACTAACTATTTTAATGCCCTCCTTGCTTTATTATGACATATATTGATCTAGTAGGCATGATTCTGCCACTGTCAATGTATATCATTCAAAGTTTTTCCTTATCACCAACCCCCGTTGTTTGTGTAAATAGTGTCCAGTCACTTAATTTGTCCAAGGCAACAATTCATGTATTTCAGTTCTGTTTGTAGCCGACCATGTATAATTTCCTTTTCTCAACTGTGTTTTAAATTCTATACCATCCACTAACCTAGCGACACTATCAGTAGAATTACTTTATGCCCCAGGGAGATGATTGATAATGTTCTCTAATATAAAATGACAATCATGTCTCTACGGTGGACTAGAGTCATTTATAAACCATTGATAAATGAATGGGTTCAGAGCTCACACTTAATTCTAACCCCAATCTAAGTATAATTCATTCTTATGACACGGCCCAATTTGATGCTCATCCTCATGAAGAGATCCCTGAAGATATGAGTGCGATAGCACGCGTGACAAAGAAATTAGGTGGTTCCCAGAGATTGGAAAGAATAGCATCAGGAGTCTTGAAGGTGTATCTTCAAACATGCAGCCATCT
>NW_022107432.1:26323523-26325415 GCF_000313985.2 Echinops telfairi | reverse complement strand
TATTACATTTGTTCTAGCTTTCAATAGTTTCTGCTTTCTCTGATTGAGGTTTCTCTCTGTTTCACTCTGCTACTGTTGTTAGCTTTTAGTGTGTGTTGTTTTAGATGTTGTATATGCTTTTCTCTAGATGAAACCCCAGGATAGGTAAATGTCTAGAGATAGTAACTGAATTAATCGTTTCTCAGGAGTGGTATGGCAGGGGAGCTTGGGAGGAAATGGGGAGCAAATAATCAGAAGTACAAGAAAGAAGAGAATGTTCTAAAATGGATTGTGGTAATGACTATACAACTTTTCTCAATATGATTGAACAATTGGATTATATGACATGTGGCTTATGTGCCCAGGAAACCATTCTTGAAAAGCAGCTCCGACTGTGAGGCAGCACTAGCTCTGCTTCACGGGGCTGCTAGCGGTTGGAACCAACTCGAAGGCAGAGCACCGACTCTAGTGACGCTTTCCATACTTTTAAGGGTAACATCACCCTACCTCCATCTCTGAAACTATCACAACCCCAAAATAATCCTGGAACCCCTAAGTCTAGAGACATTCAGAAGTTTAGAATGCCAGGGGTCCAGCTTTACTTGAGAAGATGATTCCTAAGCAGACTAACTCTTCATTACTTAAGCAAATGATGGAGCAAGCGCTTAGGGGTTACTCTCCAATTTCACCCTCTGCCATTCCTAGAGAGGACTGTTATTGAAGTATTGTTTTGTTTTCATTGTTCTTTGTTTTTACTTTTATCCCCTATCCATATATGTCTAAAATGGCTCTCTAGTACAATTGGGTTGTGTAAGGAAAGGGCCACATGGCCCTTGTTAGATAAGTCTCCCGGACCTTCAAAGCTGAATAGAGTCGAGTCTTTTGATCATAAAGTTTTCTTTCAGGTGTTTGGATGGCTGTCTTTTCCATTTAAATAGCTTCAAATTTGAGGAACAATAGCTGAATATTCACACTTAGGATCACTGTCACATCAGAAAAGAACACTCCTATGATGTGCTGTATGTTTACAGGTATGTTTTACAGGAAAGATCTCAGTGTGACTCTACTCCTCCAGTGTCCCTGAATTGCTTTCCCAAGTGGAGGTTCCCTTTTGGATAAGACTTTACTCCCTCTCAACCCCATCCCAAATGTAAGACCTAATTCCTTTGTAAAGCCGAGAGACTTCCTCTTTTTTACTGACTGTTTACCAATCACGTTGTTCTCTTAGAATCCCTATCACAGGCCAGCGAAATCCATACTCTAGGGTTGAAACCTGGACATCAGTCCTTGTAGGACCTCCCCTGTGAGTCTAAAGTACAACTAGGATGAGGCCCACTGGACCACGTGGTCTCTGCGACTCCATTCACTACTGAATCTTGGGGTTCTAGAGAATACTGCGATACTTCACTGAAGACATTGCCTATTGTCTTGGCAGAACGCTCTGCTCTTTGGGATTCCAAGGGAGTAAGAAGCAAGCAAAGGCACCAAACAAGAACATCTGTGATGCAAATTATGTATATTGATGAGTAGCATGAATAATAGAATGTTATAGAAATCAATGAACACAAAACCTAGATTGCACTTTCTTCTCAACCATGCCTATAACTGGCAACTGTAGTTGTTAGTGACAATCAAGGGGATGACACCCATTAATCATCTTTTAATTTGTTGAAGCTGTGTGTGTCAGGAGAAAAGAGTGGTTTCAGGTTGTCAGAGCCTTCTGCATAGCTGTTGAAGGTCACATTGTCTACATCCCCAGGGTCCAGGATTGATCCCAAACAAGGCCATCATTAAAGGCATTGTTCCTGTAGTGGACAGGAGTGAGGTGGCAGACTGGCTTCTTAATGACTCTTTAATTTCTAGTAACAACCCTGATATGCAGAATGGGTCAGCCTCCCAAGAGTCATGCCTGT
>NW_022107432.1:26319609-26321320 GCF_000313985.2 Echinops telfairi | reverse complement strand
CCACTAAACTTCGGCAATAGAAAATTAAGCGTCAGGATTCTTGTAACGTTGGTGGACAGTCCAGGCGAGACGTAGATGAGGATCCTGTGACTGAAGTAGACTGGAATTTGAAAGCGTCGCAGTTGCAAGAACTGAGGTCCAGAGTAGAAAGTGGTGTGCTCATGTCACACAGCAATGCGGTGACCTAGGCCGCCCGACCTCAACTCCCAGGTTTGGTTTGGTTTTCCTACCAGCGCATGCCCAGGAGATGGTGGATCCCAGGGGTTATGTCACCTCCATATAATTATTTGTGATGGGATGCTTCTTTCCAAGGGAATGAGATCTAGAAGCTAGTCCATCTTTGTTGTCCATCACCCAAGTACGTGCGTTTCTGTCGGGTTTTGTGCTTAAGACTCCCTGGCTTTTGAAAGGAAGTCTTTAGAGAGCTTTGCTCATCTTTCCTGTACAGGAATCCTGTAATCCCCTTTCTTTTCTTCAAAGCCATCTCTCTAGGGAATTCTGTGTTCTTCTTGGATGCCCGAGATGCAGGTGTTCAGAAGAAAGAGGACACTGAAAAAGATGTAGTGGTACCTGAGGGGTCAGGAGCCTGAGCTAGGCTGGACTTCAGAAGATACTTTCTGTGCCACTGCTGATGTTAGCTTGATGCCTAACATCACTCTGGTGATGTTGCTTAGGGAACCTAAGACAGGCTTCGCCGATGGACCAGCTTATCAGCATATTTGACTCCAGGTGTTTAGTTGGTGGACATAGAAACCCCTAAGTTGTCTTCTTGGGAGTTGAGCACATACAGACTCTCTGGGAATACCATCCACGGCTTCTTTCCAAAGTGCGCTGTAGACTGAAGGGGATTGCCAGGCTGAGAGGGGGATGAGAAATGCAGCAGGAATTCCTGGGACTTCCTATCCCCAGGGCCCATCTCCGACACCCCAGGACTGCAGATATGCCTCTTGCACAATCTTAGGATCTGAGGGACACTCTGTGCATCTACTGGCACAACCTGGAAATGAAGGAGAATTAACTCCCCCAAGGACAACACGCAACTATTGGACAGCACCAGTGGACAAACACTCCAGCCTGTGAAGGAACAGTTCTCAGGCATGTTCTACATAGTCCCCTGGAGTGTCCCTGCAGAATGGAACCCCAGCCTCTCACAGTGCTCAGTAACACATTCCTCATTAGCTTCCCCCACCCTAGTTTTCCTTTTCCTCACCCCTCACTGCTGCCTCTTGGGATCAACTCACAAACACACACGTCTGCATTCCAGCTCTTCTTTGAGGAGAACCCCCAATAAGATGAGGGTCTGTGTATGAACTGTGTGAATCTTGTAAATGAAAGAACGTTTCAAATGTAGATAGTTGGGTGGGGAAGGAATTACCCGTCTGGAATAAGTGAACTAGCAATCATCATAATGGACGAGAATTTAAAGAGAGGAGGCTGAGCCTTCCAGGGGAAAACAAACCAAACAGCAACTTGAAACCAGCAAGGTGAGAAACATCCAGATCTGCTGAAGAGCAGGCACAAAAACACAACAAAATGATAATAATAATAATCGTAGAAGACTATGCAGATGAGCGTGAGCTCTGGTGGCATCGCGGCTACCCATTGAGCTGTGAACCACAAGGTCAGTAGTTCAAAACCACCAGCTGCTCCCTGGGGCAAAGTTGAGGTTTTCTACTCCCGGAAAGAGTGACAGTCTTGGAAATCCACAGGA
>NW_022107432.1:26317373-26318906 GCF_000313985.2 Echinops telfairi | reverse complement strand
GCCTGAGGTTGAGATGTCCCGATGGGTGCATGCTGTGGGCAGGGTTCCAGAAGGCCTTTTAACACCAAGCAAGCTGATGAGTCAGAGAGGCTACTCCTCTGAGACCACCACTGAAGCCCTGGACTTCTAGAACATGCCTACTGACTGATCCAGGGACCAGGAATTTGGTCAGGAAAGCAGCCCTGTAGTCGTCTGTATCAAATCCTCCCAGCGCTGTTGAATGAGTCCAGGACGTGGCCTTCAGTCGCCATGTCCACTACAACTGCTTTCCAAGAACGGGCATTGCTGCTGCAAGAAACAACAACTACAAAGCCACATCTCGGCAAACTTGCTTTGTGGCAGACAAATAACCAAAAGGCAAAAGAAGGTGAGCTTCACATCGCTTCTGTCTTCCCGGTCTTCTGTGAGAGCATTTCGTCAGAGGAACATGATTCACAGGAGGACAAATAGCCACAAGGGAGTCTGAGAAAGGTAGTTGGGAGCTCATCGGTCTCTGTGGCGAACGAAGACATCGGGAAAGAAGGGAGGAGGGGGAGGTGCCCAAGGCAACCCTGAACTTTCCGGAGATGCATGGAGACCGTTGACCCACCTAACACTCTTTGGGGGTTTTCCAACTCTCAACGGCTTCCCCATCATCTCCTTCAGAAGAGGGGCATGGATATCCAATACATGAGATCAAAAATAAATAAATAAAACTCACGGCCATCAAGGTGTTGCCAACTCACAGCAACTGATTAGACCCTCTATTGTTTGCAGATTTGATTGACTACTTGATTGAATGATTAACTGAAAAGTCAGCAATGTGTGTGGGAAAGAGAGTTCACAAGACCCTTGTATGTTTTGAATCTTTGATTTATGGAGCAAGGCTTGTTTCAAATTGAGCAATGCCCAACTATTCAAACGATTTCATGTTCCCACGATAATAGAGGCTTTGGATGTAAACAGACCTGACTTTGAATCTCAGTTCTGCCACCTGAGCAGAAGTCAGACACGCCTCCACTCTCCATCTTCATGATTTGTTTCCCCAGTACCCCACTCCCAATGGACCATATAATGTGGTAGGCTGGGTTGACTAGAGAAACAAATCCAGTGGCACTCCTATAGGTGTAAGAAAGAACTTCATATCAAGAAACTTTATAAATCCGAAAAATGACACAGCCCAGTCCAACTCAAGTCTGTAAGTCTGATACGAGTCCATAAGTCCCTCTTCAGACACATGCAGCCCCTTGCAATGATGCAAAATGAAGGAAGTTCACAGGTCAGTGTGTACAAGGTTGTGTGGATCCAGTGGCGCAGCTTATCACAGGGCTGGGGCAGGTCTCAGAGTGGCTAACCAGCAAAAAGGTGAAGCCAGAGAGAGAAAGAGAAAGTTCCCAGGATTCTCCTTATGAGAAGGTCACGCCCACAAGGAGTCACCATCAGGTTGTGACCTGATTGACAGGCTAACCTCCACCCCGACACTTTCATACTCATATGTCAAGTTGACATGAAATGACATACCCAGCACACTTGTTGTTTCTGAGCTCAGGGTTT
>NW_022107432.1:26314914-26316591 GCF_000313985.2 Echinops telfairi | reverse complement strand
GGATTACAATTTAAACATGTGTGAAAAATACTAATCAGCATAACTAGCTCCCTGCTTTGAAGAGTGTGGGGGTGGGTAGGTGGAGAGAGTGCAATTAGTAGCCTAAAGACCAGACTTTCTACTCCATAAAGAGTCACTGTCTCAGAAACCCACAGGGGCAGTGCTGCCCTGACAGGGTCACTGTGAGTCGGAATCGATGGCTGTGAGTTGGTTCTTTTGTGTGATTTTTTTTTTTTAGTTTGGGGGAAAGGTTATAAGAAAAAAGGATTTGATTGAGAATCGTTTAATAACGGGAGAGGGAGTGTGAGTTGACAACAGAGTGTCTCTGCAGCCTTGTGCCTCCCTCCCCTGCTGTCCTGGGCTGAGCCTCCTGCTGCAGGCATTGGCCACCCTGTAGGAGGCGCTCCGGTTAAGGTAGATCAAGGCGCTGCATTGAGCGATGGAGCCCTTGCTTCTGCCTGACCTTGCAGGTGACCAGCGTCCAACCACAAGGCTGGCTCCCCTGCAGTCCTGATTGCCGCTGGCTACAAGCCCCCATTTTCCTGAGGGCCTTTGATTCTGCGAGCCTGCCCTCCTCTCTCCTCTCTGCTCCTCTCGCTGGCGGCTCCCACCGCTAAAGAGCTTTCTGCTCTCAGCTGGCAAATAACCATCCTCGCTTCGCAGTGTGCACACAGACCCTGCCGCCTGTAGCGCCTGGGCCTGGGCCTTCTCAGGCTGGCCGTCTTGCTCCAGGCCCTTGTCAAGGAGCCAGAGGAGGCAGGAGGGGCTGGAGAGGGTCTCATTCAGCCAAGGCCCTTCACCTCTCTGAGTCTTGATTTCCTTACATGCATGATGACGCGTATCCTTGCTCCCATCATGCAAATCGACCTGTGAGAGCTTGCTAAGGAACTATACAAGTTTGAGGGAGGCGTTCTACTCCTGTAAAGAGCTACAGTCTCGGAAACCCACGGGGCCTGTTCTACCCTGTCCTAGAGGTTTGCTATGTGCTCCCTCGACTCAATGGCAGAGAAAGTAGGCCCTCGTCACGACCCCATAGGAGAGAGTCGAACTGCCCCTGTGGGTTTCAGAGACTGTAACTCCCGATGGCATGGATTCCACCTCAATGAATCAGAATGGGCTCGATGGCATTGAGTTGGGTATTTTTTTAAAGTTCCTCATAGGCTGGTGGCACAGTGGGCTAAGCATTGGGCTATCAACGGAAAGATTGGCAAGTCAAACTCAGCCGTCTCTCCACCAGAGAAAGATGAGGCTGTTGTCTGCACCCTTAAAAATGGACAGCCGTGGAAACGGCCCGCACGGTAGAGCTCTCCTCTCCTCTCTAAGGATGCTGTGAGTCAGCGTCCACACAAGAGCAGTGGACTTCCTTGTGGTTTCTTTGAAGGCTCTTCAGGACCCTCTTTGGCCCTCTTTGGCCCTCTATTCCTCCCTTCCTTCTTTCAATTCTTCCTCTCTCTTTCCCTCCTTCCTTCCTTCCTGCCTGCCTTCCTGCCTTCTCCTCAGTGCTGCTTACAGCAGCTATGCTAAACACTTGGGTTCCCTGTGTGAGATGCTCATGAACTTTGGAAAAGCAAGAACTGGCAGGTGACCTGGAAATGCAACCCCACCTCCCTGTAGCTGCTGCCTCTCTGAGTCTGAGGAAGCTGCTCTCCCAGAGTGGGCCGCGAGGCCAGTGGGAGT
>NW_022107432.1:26312258-26314076 GCF_000313985.2 Echinops telfairi | reverse complement strand
CACGGCCTCCAGGGTCCACCAGTCCCAGATCTGAGATGCCCCTGTCCTGACAGCCAAGACGGCAGACAGAGAGTAGGAGAGACAGGAGGGTAAACATGCATTAAAGAAGCCAACATGAAGATTAAGTGATTAAGGGAAAAGACTCCTGCTGAGACAACCCTGTTTACTGGAGCATGCCACGTGTCAATCTCCGGGCCAGGAAGCTCTGAGCACAGGCCCTGCTCCCAGCCGGCAGTACCCTCCCTCCTCTCCACTGGTCACAAGTCAGCTATAGCCAGTGACCCCTTCCCTCCCAAGAACCCATTTCCCAGGGTGAGCTGGGAAGAAACCCTTTCCATGTAGGTAGAGAGAATCCAACTGGATGCAGCTATATCTGGGGACTTCCAACTGGAAAACCAAGGTGAGACGCATCCTGAAGGCCAGAGAGAATAGCAGCACAGGACTAGGAGACTGGAAGGGGCGCCTACCTCTGCTCTGACCTCTCCGCCCTTGGGTAAGTCACTCCACCTCGTCCTGCTGGACCTCCGTTCCCTGTTTGTTCATGGAGGTGAGGACTGGATTTGGGTGGGGCTTAGCTCCATGGCTGCCCCAGAGTACGTTCTTCGTGGAGCTCTCCGCCTTGGTGACTTCATCTGTTGACTTGGAGCATCCAACCAGTACAGTTCAGCAACGGTAACACCCCAGCCAAGCACAACGCACAGCACTTGTCTGAGTGATCTACTGCCTCTGTTAACAGATCTCCCACATATGGATGGATGTTAACACAGACCTTTACTGTCCCGCAGTCTAGAAGTCTAGACTCGGAGTGCCAGTGCCAGGGGCAGGCTTTCTGTCTCTGGGCTCTGGGGAGGCCTTTGTTCCTTGGAGCTTTGGTGATCTTCATGTGGTGGGCCATCTCTCTTCCCCACTTCTACTTGCCTCTCAATGCCTAAGCTTCTCTTCTCATATTCAAAGGTGATTGGCTTAAAGCAGCAGTTCTCAACCTATGGGTCGCAATCCCTTTGGGGTCGAACAACCCTTTCATAGGGGTCATCGGGTTCATAAATCACTGGGAGCAAAATTACAGTTGAGTTAGCAAGGAAAATAATTTTATGGTTGGGGGTCACCACAACATGAGGAACTGTATTAGAGGGTTGCGGGATGAGGAAGGTTGAGAACCACAAGCTTAAGGGATACCTGCATTCAGCTGGGTTGTCTGCAGGAACAAACCAGTGATGCTCGTCTTTGTACAAGAAAGAACTTTATACCAAGAAGCAACTTCACATCAAGAAGGTGCCTCCAGCCCCATAAGTCTAATACCAGCTGGGTCTTCTTCAAACTCAAGTAGCTGCAGGCCGATGATGCTTAAAGGCCAAGTGGGAAACAGAGCCATCACAGGCCTGTGGGTGCACCATCAAGGGGATCCAAAGTCAGTGGAGACATGGCAGGGTGCTGAGAGCTCTCCAGGTTGCGAGGCCTACTTGAGGCTGCCATAAGTCCCAGTAAGCTGGAAGGGAAAGGGAAAAAAGAGAGCGAGAGAGATGGCCATTCTCAGTGTCTCTCACTCTTATACAAACGGCCACACCCCCAAGGTGGTGTCATCAGTTACTATTTGATTGACAGGTTGGGAAGTTGGGCTCTGCCCCTACACTTTCACACAAATTCAAGTTGACATAAAAATCTAATTGCCACACCACCCTACCCTGCGTTAGTCCGGGTTGACGAGAGAAACAAATTCAAGGAGACCCATAAGTCTATAAGAAAGAGCTTTATATAACAGAGCAATTGTATATAGTGAAAAAATCCCAGCCCCATCCAGATCAAGTCCATTAGTCCGAT
>NW_022107432.1:26308730-26311661 GCF_000313985.2 Echinops telfairi | reverse complement strand
AAGACTTTCTGGAGGCGCAAGCCTTGTGCGATTGGTCCTGTCCGAATGGGCAGGAGAGAGATGATGAGATGTTTCAACTAAAGAAAGGGGATGTTGACTGTGAACCTTGCCCTCCAGCCTAGTATAACTCACAGTGAGCCTCCAGGGCAGAGTGGAACTGCCCCTGCGGGTTTCTGGAGCTATGAGAAAGCCTCATCTTTGTCCTGTGGAGTACCTGGTGGGTTAGAACCACCAACCTTGTGTTTAACAGCCCAATGCATAACCCACTATGCTACCTGGGGTCCTGGCAGCAGGGAAAATCCACTGAAGAGTTCGCAGTGAGAAGGGATCCTGATTTCCAGGTGACACACTCTAACCTGGCCTTCTTCTCACCTTCCTGCAGCATGGGGACCCTCAGTTCCTTCTGGTTTGATGTCACTGCTTTGCTCCCATCGTGCTGTGTGACTTCAGGTCTCGGCGCCTTCATCTGTGAAAGGGGCCAGGTATATCTCCAGCTGCGAGACTCCCAGGCCCTGCCACATGCCAGGAGAGGAAGACAGGAGAGCATTCAGGGCCTGCTCATCCCATCCCAGAAGACTCTCGTGTTATCCAAACCCCCCTTCCCGGTGTCTCTCCTCTGACAATTCTCAGAAGTCTCCAGGGGAAAAGAGAGAATCCAGCCAGCAGCCTCTTCTCCCCTCTCTTCCCTGTAGAAACCAGGGTGCTTCTCTCATGCCTCAGCTCTGAGAGGGGGGAATTTGCATATTAATTTGAAAATGAGATCAGTTATTAGCCATACCCTGTCATGAAGCATCAATGCATCTGGACCTGGAGTGGGTTCAATATTGCCACAGAAGAAAGACAGGGTGGGGAGCAAAGACAGAGAGAGGGGAAAAAAAGAAAACCCTAAATAATTTAAACTCATTATGCTGCTAATCCTCTCGCCTGGCTGCACTCCCTGGAGGTGTGTTAGGAGGTAATTGAAAACACAGAGATTCTCTGAGAAGACATTTGAGACGAACACTGCCAGCCCGGAAAGCACCAGCCCGATCGGTTTTCCTCCTATTTTACCCATGAAGAAGCCAAGAGGGGGAGTGAGGAAAGAATGGGGGGCTGGGGGCTGTCGATCATTTCAGGGTGCAATGGGCCCACCATCAAGTGGGCTCTGTCTCGGCTCCCCCTACACAGAGGTTGCTGCACGGCTCCCCAGCAGACCCCCTCTCACTCTGTACCCTTGGCAACCTCAAGCCAGAGCAAGGGTGAATTCACAGCTTGTCCACGGGCAGCTCACAGGAGGTGTGTTCTGTTTGACTTGATCACACAATGCCTTGCTAGGATTGTGGGTTTTTTTCAAGATGAATTCATTGCCAGCGTTGACAATCGAGGACGTTTCTCATTGTCCGCCCAGATCGCTGGCTTCTTCCAACAGAGCAGAGCTCCAACTGCACGGAAGCTACCCTTTCCTGAGACCACCGCTGGCCGGGGCTGAGCCAGCTGCTCACTGAGGCTCAGCTCCAGCCAAGTGCTCCCCTGGATTCCCACCAGACTGGCTCCACACCCCAGCCCCTGTGTCTTTGAGTTCTCAGAGCCCCGGTTCAGAACAAAGGCCCTTCCACTGTAGCTCCCAGAGAGCACATAATCAGAAAATTCCCGCCTGACCTTCCCCAGAAAGGGAGCTTTCAAGTCAGCCACACAAGGTCAGGGGAAGGGCTCAGGTGTTTCCCAAATACCTGCTCAGTCTGGTTCTCTGCCAAACAGAGAGGGTGGTGGTAAGGGGTGAAAGATGAGGTGGAGAGTCTTGTCTGAGGAGTGGGGGGCTGGCCCTGTGACAAAGGATTTTTCTCTTTTTGCCCTCTTTCCTCCACCCTCCCACCCTTGTGACCCCTTGATAAATCATACATTTTTATTATTTTCATATCTTAACCATCAAAAGAGGAGCTGATACCAAGGGCTCAAGTAGAAAGAAAATGTTTTGAAATGATGGTGACCACATGTACAAATGTGCTTGATACAACGAATGTATGGATTGTGATAAGAGCTGAAAGAGCCCCCAACAAAATGATTTACTAAAAAACAAGAAGAAGAAGAAGAGGAAGAAAGAAAGGATTTTCTCATAGTGGGGTCCAAAGACAGGTGGTTCTGTCCCTGAAGGTAACGGGATTCTCAGCAAGGGTGGAGTGCTATAGAAACTGGATGGTATAGGCGTGGGCACCCCCTTGTGGTGAGTGATGGGAAGGGCGTGTCCCTGATGTGTGTACGCAGGAGTGGAACCACCCCAGGGGCCAGCAGTCTGTCTGATGCTATTGATTGGTGCCACGGAGTCTGTTCTGGCCCATAGCAACCCCATGTGCAACAAGAGAACAGATCATTGCCAGTCCTTGGGCACCCTATCCCCACCTATCCTTACCACATGTGAGCCCATTGTTTAAGTCATTGTGTCAATCCATCTCATTAAGGATCTTCTTCCTTTCCCACGGGCCCTCTAATTTACAAAGTGTGGCAGTTACATAATCTCCTGTGAACTTGAGTGAAGGGGTAGAGTCTAGCCTGTCAATCAGGTCATAGCCAATGAGGCCTCTGTGGGGGCATGGCTTTCTCCTGAGGATTCTGGCAACTCCTGACTTCCCCCCTGGAGGCGGGACAACACTCTCTCTGCCACATACTCCTGTTGACAAGTCACATGGAGACACACTGATGGAGCCAGAGCCCTGGAGCTGGAGGAACCACTTGGAGTCCCATGCCAGCGCTGAGATTCTTGTACCGCCACTGGATCTACAAGACTTTCCACCCACTGGCCTGTGATCTCCCTGCATTCGGCATCATTGCATGTGTTGTGTGAGTCTGAAGAAGAATTTGTAGCCTGGTATCAGATATATGGACTAATGTTGGACTTAAGGACTTGATCTGGACTGGGCTGGTCCTTAATATACATTTGTTCTTTGATAGAAAGTT
>NW_022107432.1:26302447-26308339 GCF_000313985.2 Echinops telfairi | reverse complement strand
TCCATCCATCTCCTCTGTTCAACGACCCTAGAATGCAGAACACCAGGTCCAGCTGCAGGGAACCCCATCTCCCAGGACAAACCAGATGCTTGTGTTGCCGTTGGAGGGATTAGCTACTGCTTGATGAATTTCTTTCAGATGAAAACACTGACTGTCCCCTGCACAAGTAGAGAAAGGTGGACAAACCCTGCCTCTTCTATCCACCGGTCTCTCCCAGAACTGAGGGTGGGCCTACACGATCACTGACAGAAGCTGAAGGGTGCTACAGAGTCTGCACCCAAAAGAACCCTGTCAAGAGGTAGCGTATGCTCAAGCACTGGTGACACTGAAGGAAAACGTCCCGGCTGCATTGAAAGCATCAGTGGGCAGAGAGGCTCCGGGAATTGATGGAATGACATCGGAAACGTTTCAACAAGCTGACAAAGCACAGGAAGCACGGACTCCTTTACGCCAGGACAGCTGGAAGACGGCTACCCTGGCAACGGACTAGAAGAGATCCATACTTGTACCCAAAGAAAAGGGATGCAACCGAATGCAGAAATTATCAAGCAGGATCATGAATGTCACACGCAAGGAAAATTCTGCTGCAGAAAATTCAACAACTGCTACAGCCGTGCCTGGCCAGGGAGTGGCCGGGAAGCCAGGAGAGGCCGCCAGCAGGCCCAAGGATATCCCCACTGACGTCAGATAGATTTTGACTGAAAGCAGAGAATGCCAGAAAGATGTGTACTTGCGTGGTACTGCCTACGCAATGACATTCGACTGGGTAGACCATAACAAGTGATGGATAGCCTTGAACAGAATGGGAATGTGCTCATGAGCAGTTGTTCAAACAGAATATGGGACTACCGAGTGGTTTTACATCACGAAAGGGCCTGTAATCTCTCACCATACATTTTCAATCTGTGTGCAGAGCGGACAATGCCAGACTATATGAAAAAGAACGTGGCCTTGGGACTAGAAGAAGTGTGATATGCAGATCACACAGGCTTCCTTGAAATCAAACACTGTTTGAAATCAAGGACTTGACGCATTTGCTGATAATTATCAGGGATTGTTGTCTTCCATAGGAACTGCAACTCTGTGTAAAGACAACAAACATCCTCCCAACTAGACCACGAGATATGTTCGCAATAAAGAGAGAAAAGACTGCCGTTGTCCAAGGTTTCATCTTGCAGGGATCCACAAACCATGCTCAGGGAAGCAGCAGTCAAGAGATCGAACCACAGCGCACCAGCTGACACTGCTGCACAAGACTTCTTTCAAGCGTTGTTTGAGGCTGTTACTTTGATGCTTAACGTGTGCCTGCCCCAAGCTACGGTATTTTCAATTGCCTCCTATGCAGGGCAAACTTGACAATGCATACGGAAGACGGACAAAGAGTGGATGCACTTGAATGATGGGGCTGAAGAATAGTGGAAGTACCATGGATAACTCGAAGAACAAAGAAAGCCGTCTTAGAAGAAGTATAGCCAGAAACGTCCTTGCGAATGAGCACGGCGAGGCTGTGTCTCACATATTTTGGACATGGAAAGAGCAGTGCTTAGAAAAGGGCGTCCACCTTAACCAAGTGGAGGGTCGGCAAAGAAGAGGAAGACCCTTGGCCAGTTGGATGGATTGATGCCAATGGGGTCCCATCTAACAATCGAGAGAACGCTGCTCGACGGGGATTTTTGAGTCTGCTGGGCTTGGGGTTCGCTATGGGTCGGAACCTGAGCACGCCTAAGAACCCCAGGAGCTGGGATCCATTTGTATGGCAGCGGCTTTGGGATCTTTCACTTTGGTTTAAGGCTGGGATCCACAGCAAGTCCCTTGCCCTCTGGGGGCGCTCAGTGTCTGCATCTGTAATAGGGTCCGTCGGACCACCGTTCAAAAGTCTATTATTCTCCTTGTGTTCCTTCCACAGAAACTGCACCTCCCCCACCGCACAGACACGCAAAATATCTCAAAACAAAAGACAGCAGTTTCCAAAAAAAAAAAGGACTCTGGCTTCATATCAATTAAGGCCTCTAATGATGTGCGCTCATTTCATTAATTGTTTCTACCCAGCTGAGCATCAGCTAAGTGAAAGGGGTTCAAAGTCCCTCGATTGTTACCTAAGTGACTGAGGGAAATGAAGCTGAGTAAAATCCCCGGTCCGTGCTTCCCTGGTGAGATGCTGGCGGGCTCGTTAGCCAACTCCGAAAACTACAAAGTCTCTCTTGGGTTGAGAATGAATCTTGCCGTTGGGTCCTGCCCCTGCAGATGAGCTCTCAGGAGTCACGGCTCCTGCAGGCTCTCAGAGTGCGTGGGGCAGTTCACCCTGGCTAGGAGGCCTCCTTTGTGAGTAAGCCTGCCTCCCCCTCTCAGCCTGCTGGTGTCCGCTCTGCCTGTCCTGCAGAATGATCTGAGATTGAGTGAATGATATGGGGGTGTTGCTGTTAAGTGCTGTCCGGTGGGTTCCAACTCACGGTGGCCCGATCTACAACAGAACAAAACCCTGCCCGGCCCTGTGTCACCCTCACCATCAGCGTCACCTCTGAGGCCTTGACTGCAGCCGCCCTCCCTCTCTCAGTCCATCTTGCTGACAGTCTCCCTCTTTTCCGCTGCCCCTCCATTTTAGCAAGCATGATGTCCTTCTCCAGGGACTGGTCTCTCCTGAGAACACGTGCAACATACGCGAGAGGAAATCTCACCATCCTCGAGTCTAAGGAGTTTTGTTTTTGTATTTCCTCCGAGACAGTTGGACTGGTCTTTGGCACTCCATGTGGTTTCAAAGTCTAGCCCCGCCATTCAAATGCATTGACGCTTCTTTGGTCTTCCGTGTTCAGAGTCCAAGTTTCACATGCCTATGGCGTGACGGAAAAGACCATGGCTTGGGTCAGGCATACCTTGCTCCTCAAAGTAATCCTGGCTTTTCAACACTTGAAAGAGATCTTGTGTAGCAGATTGACCCAAAGCATCATTTGATCTCTTGACTGCCAATTCCCGGAGCATTGATTGGGAATCCAAGCAAAATGAAAAAAAAAAATGAACAGCTTCAATCTTTTCTCCATTTATTGTGATGTTACCTGTCAGGGCAGTTGTGAGGATTTGGGTTTTCTTTACATGGAATTGTAGTCCATCCTAAAGGCTGCAACCCTTGATCTTCATCAGCAAGTGTCTTACTTCATCCTCACTTTCAGTAAGCATGGTTGTGTCATCTGCCTTTAGCAGGTTGTTAGTAAGCCCTCCCCCAATCCTGGTGCCACATTCATCTTCAGAGTCCAGTGTCTCTGATTTGCTCAGCATCCAGCTTGAATAAGAATGGTGAGAGCCCTGACACGTAGGATACTAGAATCATTTATTTGCTGGGAAACAGACCTGGGAAGCTCCGTTTGGTTTGTCTTCAGTTGATTCAAAATGTCCCTGGATGATACAAATGAACCTACCTGATAGTGATTCATTTCCATAAAGAGAACAGCTTAGGACACCCCTATTAAGTAACACGTAGGGTCACTTTGATTCAGAATTGACTTAGCAGTAATGAGTTTTGGCAGGGAGGCTCCTCAAGATTTGCTGCAACACCAGGTATCTGGGGCCTCCAGGCTAGACCTGGGCCGGTCCCTTGGCCAGACTCCTCAGCACTGGTCTACTGGTGTACATCATAAAACTTTGAAGGGCAGGGCAAGGACTAGGATGAGGCTCGTGTGATATTTGCCTAAGGTAGAACATTTAAGAGGACACCAACAGACTCAGTAGTCCACTATTATTTTAATGCTGTGAAAGTTGGGTCAATCTGGCTGGGCCAGGATTCCCCCAAATGGGACCTATCATGGTGTAATCAACCCATAATGGGATCTTCTACGAACAAAGAAGATTATAGTGCAGTGCAAGCCCTCAGGAAGTTTCCTCTGACTGTGACCTACTTCCTTTGCAAGTAGGCTCTGTGGAGAGTTGGTTTGCCTCTTGCTGGGTCTGGATTCTGCTGCTGGTTCATGAACCTCCCGTTCTTTGGACTTGAGCCAACAGTTGAACATATTGTCTGTCAACCCTGGGAACCATCAGCAATGTGCCTGCTGCTATGTTGACCTTGGATTCACTGGCCTCCAGAGCCACAAGCCTACCTGCTGCATGGGGATTCATCTGCCTGTGTATCCAGCGGTCTGTGGCCCTCCTCCTGCTGCTGCTTCCTATTCCCTGGCTGGCCTTCCTGTTGTTTTAACCCCTGCAGCTTGTTAGATGCGGGAGAAGCTCCTGGCTTCTGATTCAGACCTGAATAGGACTGGACTTACCCATTTGACAATGGTGTAAATCATTTTCTTGATTATGCATTTCTCTCATAAGTGTGTGTGTGTGTGTGTGTGTGTGAGAGAGAGAGAGAGAGAGAGAGAGAGAGAGTGAGCCCTGGGGGCAGAGTGGGTTACCAGCAGTTTGAAACCTGCCACTTCGCAGGAAAAATATGAGGCTTTCTATTTCCATAGTGTCGCAGTCTTAGAAATCCACAGGAGCAATTCTATCCTGTCCTATAGGGTCACTATGAGTCAGAATTGACATTATGGCATTATTTGTTTTATTGATATGGTTGTGTGTGTTATATAATCACTGTTTTTGCTTCTGTTTTGTATATATTTTATATATATACATATATAATCAATGTTTTTGCTTTTGTTTTATATATATATATATATATACACACACACACACATATTTATATACACACATATAACAACTGTTTTTGCTTCCCTAGAGAATCCAGCCTAATACATACTCAACATTTTAAAGAATCAAAATTAATGCAGTAAAGTCGACAGTGAGCAAAACATATGAACTAAAGCCAGCAACCTGTGCTGCACTTGCATGGCTCAACCTCATCTGTTTCAACCTACGGGCCCTTCAGGAACACATGTCTCAGAAAGAACCCAGGCTAGGGATGCGGTGAGGAGGCCTGAGGATGCTGTTGGGTGCATGTTGAACCACAAGATCCATGGTTAAAACCCACCGGTCGCACCTTGGGAGAAAGTAGAAGCCATCTACTCCCGCAGCCAGCGACCGTTTGGGAAACCCTCTGTAGCATCGTTCGGAGTTGGAACCAACTCAGTGACAGTGGGTTGGTTGTAGGAGGTCTGAGAGTGGCATTTTCATCTGTTAGCTGTCACCTGTGGGCCTTGGGTTCCTGAGAACTGGTTTCCAGGTGGTAAGGGGAATTGCCATTTGAGGCTTCAGTGTGCCTTACCACCAGTGCAGAAAGATGTTTGCAAGCCTCGGATCCGGTGGTCTCAGCAGACCCTGCAGTTTTGTTTGGAAGGTAAGGATTTTAAAGACAGCTATCCAGGGCCATAGCATGTGATGTGGAGGTCCACACCCTGACCACTGGGGTCAGGCCCTGCCATGAGGTTTCTGCTGTCTTGTATGCTGTGGGGCAGAATCGCAGGATATTAGTGCTGAGAAACCTTACTGAGCCTCCTGTGGTCATACTTGTAAACCTATTGCCATTGAGTGGGTCAGAATCATGGTGGTCCCATATGTGTCTGAAGAGAACTAAGCTCATAGGGTTTGCAGTGGATTTGGTTTGAGGGGATGAAGCTCACCAAACCTTTCTTGAGGTGGGTAGACTTGAACCTCCAACCTTTAGGTTAGCAGAGCATTAACCATTTGCATTACCCAGGGGTTCCCATGGTTCTAGTACAGTATTGGTTTTCAACCTACTGACATTGCCCCCCAGGGATCATGAAACAATATCTGAAGACTTGTCAAGTTGACACAACTAGTGGGGAGGGGTTCTACTCGCATCTAGTGAGTGGAGGCTGGGAATGCCACTACCGTGCAAGTATAGGACAAATCCCCACAACAAAGAATGGTCCAACCCCAAATGGAGCAAATGGGTTCAAATGCACATGGTTGGAGAGTAGAGGAACCCACCTCAGGCCTCTG
>NW_022107432.1:26298997-26301364 GCF_000313985.2 Echinops telfairi | reverse complement strand
ATTTGTGTGCCCATTCCAAAGAAAGGTTATTCACAGAAGGCAGAACTTATCCAAAAATATTATTTATATCTCATACAAGTAAAATTTCACAGAGGATAATTTAGTGATGGTTGCAGCAGGACACGGCCAGGGAGCTGCCGGAAATTCTAGGCAGATTCAGAAGAAGATATGGCATGAAGGATAGCATTACTGATGTCAGATGAATTGTGGCTCAAAGCAGGGCAAACCTGAAAGATCTTCATAGGTGTGTTATTGACTGTACAAACACATCACAATGTGTGGATAGCATTGAGAAAATGGGAATTCCAGAACAGGTGTGTGTGTGTGTGTGTGTGTGTGTGTGTGTGTGTGTTTGTATGGAATCTGTTTGTGGAATCTGTTCATAGACCAAGAAGCTGTCATTCCAAACAAGAAGGAATACCAAATGGTTTAAGATTTAGAAGGGTGTGTCAGGGTTGTATCCTTTCTTCACGAGTATTCCGTCTGTATACTGAACAAATAGTCTGAGAAGTTGGACTCTGTGAGGAGGAATGTTTCATCAGGATGTAAAGAAGGCTCATTGACTACCTTTGAAAAGAAGATTACACAACTTCGCTTACTGACATGGAGGAAGACTTGGAGCAAACCTGAGTATGGATTGCAATTCACTGTGGAGACAACCAAAATATTCATAACTGGAGCGGTAGACAATATTGTGATAGAGAAAAGATTGTCAAGGACTTCATGTTGCTTGGATCCCAAATTAATGCTCATGGAAGCAGCAGTGAATCAATCAAACAGCATATTGCATTTGGCTAATATAGTGCAAAAGTCCTCTTTACTGTGTCAAAGAGGAAGGATGTCACTTTGAGGACTAAGGTGTGCTTGATCCAAGCTAAGGTGTATTCAATTGCCCTGTATGTGAAAATTGGGCAGTGGATAAGAAAGACTGAGGAATGATTGACGTATTTAAATTACGGTGGTGGCAAAGAATATTACAAGTACCATCAACTGCCAGAAGATCAAACGAATTGTCTTAGAAGAAGTTCATGCAGAATAATCCTTAGACGTGAGGATAGAAAGACTTTCTATCAAGTATTCTTTGGACATGTTATCAGGAAAGACCAGTCCCTAGGAAAGGACATCATGATTGGCAAAGTACAGATTGAGCCATACAGAGGAAGACCCTTAGTGGCAGGGGTTGACCGAGCGGTGGTGACAATGGGCGGAACCATAACAACAGTTGTGAAGATGACTCAGGACCAGGAATGTTCAGTTGCACACAGGAGGGAATCTAACAACGCAAGGGAAATCTAACAACAATAACTACTGTATTGTAAATGACCCGTTGAAGGGAGTGTCTTAGATTGGGTTTCCCCCAAAAGCAGTATCCATGATTCTGCAAGCCTTCAGACATGCATGCAAGGCATTGATTTGGGTGTGATGCTGCAAGGACAGCAAATTATTTAATATGGCTTCTAGCCAAAAAGTCTATAATTCCCACCAAACTACCTTTTTCCTGCATGGATCTAGGTAAGATGGTAGGAGAGGGGTGACATGGATTGGATTCACCTGTGAGTAATTGTTAACAGGATACATTGTGATGTCTGTGCTGGGTATAAAATGAGCCTTTTGAGAAGCGTGAGGGGAGATTTCACTACCAGGAAGAGCCAGAAGTGGAGCTCATCCTCGGGACCCCAGGATCCTGCACAGTGAACGTCCTTGACCAGAAGACAGCACTGGCATCGAAGCAGTGGCAGAGAAGTAGCAGCAGCAGATCCAGGAGCCAGAGCATGAGGCAGAGCGGTAGGTTTCCTAGTCAACAGAGCAAGTAAAGATGAGTGCTTTAGGGCAGGAGGCTGACTTGTGGAGTGGGGTGCCTCTGGGCACATGATTTGGGGAGCTTGGTGTGCTGACCAACAGAGCTTGAGCTGAATGCCTTTGGGTTGAAGCTTAGTGTGGACTGGCATGCCCTTTGGGCTCTCCTGGGGGAAAAAACTGCACCATGTTCTGACCGAACAACTGTATCCTGAGCATTTCTCACCCACACTGTAACCCATTAACTTCCTTAATCAACTATTTAATCATGAATATTGACTGTGAGTTCTGTGCAGCCATGTCAATTAATTATGAAACCTAGCTATCAAAGCAGAGTGTTTTGTGAAACAGATAACAGATATCAAGAAGCAAGAGTGTGAGGCTGAAGAGGAAATTGGGAAGGAGGAAGCATCAGAAGGAAGTCGCATTTAGGGGCTGGTCATGAGTGTGAATCACCCTGTAGAACTTGACCAGATCCTTGAAAGGGTCTTAGGAAATACATCTAAGAATACCCCCACCTTCCTCTACTTAAATCCTGCCTCAGTTCAAGAATGGTTTGTTCTAATAATG
>NW_022107432.1:26296511-26298026 GCF_000313985.2 Echinops telfairi | reverse complement strand
AAAAAAAAGAATTCTTCATCTTAAGAATGAGAGGGAGATCACCATTCCACTGTCTTTCTCTCCCCGTTGCGTAGGCCTGGCCCCACACAACTCTAGATTGCTTATGTATGTGTGGCAAGTGGCCTGCCAGGATCCATGCCTCCGTACCTGAGATGTTCCAGCTCAGGAAGCGAGAGTATATGGCATGGACTTACATAAGATTCTGTTCAATTATAGGCTGCATGAAACTGGTTAGAGCTTACACAAGGCCAGTTGCTCTAGCAGTGGCTAGAATGAAAAGGGTCCAGAAGGTGTGAATGACATATAAGAGGTGCTTTACACAATTGATCTATGCATTGTGATGAATTGTATGAGCCCCAATAAATTGATTTAAAAAAAAAAAAAAGGTGTCCGATACAATCTACCCCTGGCATCATGATACCTTCATGACCTAAATCCAACCCATCCTAGAGTTTCCTTCAAGGTGGTGGCCACTTGTAATGGACCACAAGGGCACTTCTACTCTGTAGAATCAGGAAGGTATGAAACCAGCTTTAGTCCCTACCACACACAGAACATGCATGTCCCGGACTTCCCCCTCCACTGGCCAGCAGTCCAGCTGACCTGGCTTGCTTCCTGGTAAGTCGTGCTGAACTTCACCTTGAATCAAGACCTTGCCCTTGTTTAGTTGTGACTACAGCAATTGCCTTTACCCATGCCACCAGACATGCAAACTCAAGAGATGGCTAGTGAATGTGCATAGATATTTCACATATATGTACGCATATATGCACACACTCACATGTGTATATATATAGGCATGTACTCTTATATGTGTGTATGTGCACACACAGCCTAACACATGAATGAGTGCATGCTAAACACACTAACATGCATGTGTGCATACATATACAGCACATCATACACACCTGCATGTATACACACACACTTTCACAAAAGACCCTGGACCAAAAGGCTACTCCTAACACATTTCATTTCATATAAAGGTTTCTACCTACCTTTCTGCTTCCTTTCAAGCCCATCCCTCTCTCAAGGCCTTCTACCTGCATGTGGAACCAGAACTCTTCTTGATGAGTCCTTATAGTTCCTTCCCTCTCGGAGCCTTCCATCCTGCCTCAGGTGGACTGCGGTGTTCAACTTTGAATCTAAGGCTCCTCCTACTGTATCGCATGGTTCTTACTCATTTCAAGGCCTCTGAGCATGTCCACAGGAACACACACACACACACACACACACACACACACACACGTATTCTACAATCCCAATCCCAATGGACACAGAAATTTGGCCTCAATTATTAAAGCATATTCACTTAAATCATATTCATTTAAACCATTATCATGTGGGTTGAGGAGTCCTGGTGGACACAAGTTGAGTTGCTAACTGCAAGGTCAGCAATTTGAAACTGCAAGTCGCTCTTGGGGAGAAAGACTAAGCTTTCTACTATGCCCACAAGAATTACAGTCTCAGAAACACGCAGGGGGAGTTCTATTCTGTGCTGAGTGAGAATCAACG
>NW_022107432.1:26293080-26294802 GCF_000313985.2 Echinops telfairi | reverse complement strand
CGCCCTTGGGTCACTATGAGTCAAAACTGACCGAGTGGCAGTGAGTTTAGAGAAGCTGAGACAAGCGAGGTCTCTCCCCAAAGAAAAAAGATGCTTTCCCCTGGGGGCTGGTGCCCTGAATTCAGTCTTCTAGCTCCTCATTCATTTCTGTCCTGGAATCACCCCCTTGTGGTATTTCTGTTACAGTCGCGCTGGGTCACTGGGCCAGCCTGTGAGGGGCGAATGGGCCATGAGTTGGGCTGTTCGTTATCCTTAATTCAGACCAAGTCATGACTGGGATCGGGGAAGGACTGCAGAGTGAGACAGGAAAGTCCAAGACTCCGGGCTTGGGTTGTAGAGGGAAGCAGGTTCAATTTGGAGCCATTCGCTGGCTTCAAGGTACTGGGGTGAAAACTACCCTTTGTGCAGGCTGAAGGGGGACCATTCACTCCCCGAGCACCACACCAGACCTTCCCACCTTTCCGTCCTCCCTCTCCCATCCGGGCTGTGCTCCTGGGGGAACAGCAGTATAGCCTTTCATTCCTCAATCACGCTAAACAATTGTGCAGCTTGGAGGCAGAAGGCCGACTGACAGAACATTTTAGGCCTAGCCACGAAAAGCAATTAAATGCCGTTTGGCACTGCCTCTAAGTGTAAGAGGAATGAGAGGAAAGACAAAAACGATTTCAGAATGCCAAGGCAGGGGGACTGGTGACAATGTAATCACATCTCTTCATACTTCCCTCTGTTCCCTTTTTGAACATCCGCTTTGCACGGTATTCTATGCTTCGTCCTTAAAGTGTTCGCTGTAGGAGTGGGGTGCACAAATCAGGGCCTTCTACCAGGATGGGACTTAGGGGTGCAGGGGAGTCATTTAATCTCACTAAACCTCAGCTGTCCTGTCTGTAAAAGTGGGCTCGACATCACCTCCCAGCAAGGCTCCAAGGGGGAATATATGTGGTGTTTAGCAGAGTTACTGAGTCAATTAAAGATCAGCTATTTATTCCTGTCTTTTGCCACAAAAGGGACTTAGCTGAGAAATTGGCAACATTTCTCAATATACAGAAAACCAGGCAACTGGCTCTGATTTGAAAGTTTCACAAAACTCATAGACCTACAATGCACATATTGATGAATCCGTACAACCTGGACCCACCCATGGCATCCATCCCAGATCAAGAAGTAGAGAATTCCTGGCACCTCCCAGAACCCCCCTGGCTTTCCTCCCAGTCTACTCCACTCCCAAGGATAACAATTATCCTGATGTTTAATAGCACGAATTACTTTTGCTTGTTTTTGTGCTTTATATAAATGGAATCACACAGTGCATTAGTTTCCTAGGGTAGCTGTAATTAATTACCACAAACTGGAGGACTTAAAATAGCAGAAATTTATTCTTTCACGCTTCTGGAGGGCAGAAGGCTGAAATCAAGCTTCCCTCCAAAGGCCCTAGAGACAAGGCCTCCTTTGCCTCTTCCAGCGCCAAGTACCTGTCGGCATTCCTTGGCTTCCTTAGCTTGGGGCCCCATCCTTCCAGTCTACTCTGTCTCAAATCCCCCTGTCTCCTCATCAGTGGAATGAGATTCCCCTAGGTATCTCTTATGAAGACACATGTTATTAGACTCAGGGCCCAGGGTGATAATGAGGGTGCATCTCATCATCGTAGGCTCTTCAAATGAGTTACAGGTACAAATAGGGTATTTCACAGGTTCCAAGGATTTCATGTGGGTGTGTCATTTGAGA
>NW_022107432.1:26287638-26289253 GCF_000313985.2 Echinops telfairi | reverse complement strand
TATGCTTGATACAATTGATGTTGGGAATGTTATAAGAGCTGTAAGAGCCCCCAATAAAATGCTTTTTTAACAAAATAGAACCATAACGGTCCAGTTCTGGCCCCCGGCTCCCATCTGGGGTCAAACGGCTATGCATTTCATGGAGGGCCCCCTCAGAGATGCCATCCCTCTCAAGGCCATGCTCCTGCTTTGCACTCCGGTACTCTTTCATCTGTTACCAAAGACACACTGACCTGCAGGGGGGGGGTCTGCTTATGTTGGCGGAGTGGGATGGGGTCGCCGCAAAGTGAGTGCAGACTTCCAATTTTCATGCAAATGCACAGGAGGCTGTAGGCTCCTGTAGACTAGCCTTCTCCACTGCCTTTCCAGAGGCTGAAGAGGAGGCATAAGTCTGTCTTTGAACAAAGCCATAGGCAGTCTTCTGGAACACCAAGTGCTTTGAATCAGAGAGGTCACCACCACTCAGGCCGGCCACTCACTAAAGAAAGCCTAAATGGTGAGGGTGGCCAGAGCTGGCATCTGAGAAGGACATTTACCAACACCAGCCTGCCCTGCTCACCATGCAGCCCACAGCCCAAACGAATCACACATCTCCCTCCAGAGAGTCCAGAGCAGGATTTCCAAATGTCTCTCCGGATCCCTTGAAGGGGGAGTTTTTATCTCCATTTTCCAAATGAGCAAATTGAGGTTCCATTAGGATGTGACCAATTAATGGATGCATAAGCAGTTTGGCAAGATTTACCAAGACAAAGGAGGCCATCATGATTGTCAGAGAGAGGAATAAAATGGTTTGCCCACAACACCGATGTCCAGATAAGCACGAAAGGCCAAGGTCAGAGGAACAGAGACAAGGGGTTCCAGGGGATGTGTGGTTCAGCCCAAGCCATGGCTGGAGGCAAGGAGGCAATTGCCTAGCTTACCTCTAAACCAGAACAGGCCCTCAGTTTCCTGCATCTGCCACTGTATGTGGGAGTTACATGGAAAACAAGCAAGGACCTCAAGCTCCCCAGACAAGCTACACTTCTTCTGGTTTCTTCCTTGGGCTTTTCCTCTCTCTGCTGCTTAATTTCTCAGTAAATTCTGTTGACAACTAGCCTGGGCTTTCTCCAGGAGCAATAAACACCTTCCAATTTAGAAATTATTCCATTAATAATTGCCTGCAGAAGAAACAAAATAAACTCAGGGCTGGGTGCAAAGGGGGGGAAAAAAAAAAGAAGGTCCACCAAATGTAACTGGAGATGCTTAAAGAAACAGGAAGCTGGCTAAATCCCTCCCCAAATCCCAGGACTCCTAAAGGGACTCCCTGTCCTCCCCAGATCATCCCTGAGGCAGGCGACATTTAACATGGGATTACTGGCTGTCTCAATTGAGCACCCTCAATGTCAGGCATTTCTCAATTGTTTCCTCTAATCCACACGATAAGCCTCCACCATGGGCATCATTATCTGCCTTCTTACACATATGGAAAATAAAGCTCAGACGCTTTGAGGACTCAGTCCAAGATCATTGGGCTCACAGGGAGCAGAGCCAGGACTCCAGGCTTGTCTGGCTGATTGGAAGTCCTTGCTGGCTTCCAATGCCAGCTTTATGGACAGTGGCTTTCAACTCTTTTTAA
>NW_022107432.1:26283961-26287071 GCF_000313985.2 Echinops telfairi | reverse complement strand
CGGTGAGGGAGGGGAAAAATGAGGACCTAATGCCGGGGGGCTTAAGTGGAGAGCAAATGTTTTGAGAATGATGAGGACAATGAATGTACAAATGCGCTTTATACAATTGATGTGTGTATGGATTGTGATAAGAGTTGTATGAGCCCCTAATAAAATGATTTTTTTTAAAAAGGAAAAGAAAGACAATCTAGTTCTCCCTGATGCCAAATCAACCGTCCCTTTGTCTCTCAGGATCCCCTGTCCTCTGTGCATGAGGCTGAGCTCGCAGTCCCTGCACCCACACTCCCTTCTTGCTCTTGATTGACAGGGAGGCTCTGTAAACTCCAGCAGGAGATAGGAGGGAGGGAGGAAGAAGAGTGATGGTAGTTAGAGTCCCAGTGGTGGTAGCTAGGGTCCTGCAGGCTGGATAGAGGCTGACTGTCCTTCAGCCGAAGGTCATCGTTCTCTTAAGACATTCTTTCTACAACATTATTCTGTTGGGTTCCAGAACTCTCTCTCTCTCTCTGGATGTCTTATTCCCTCTGGATGGTAATAATTCTCTTCCTGCAAACCCTGTGGCCTTTTCTGCCAATTATCCACAGTCCTCATCTCACTGTTGAGAATATCTATGGCCCCTGCTCAACTTACCCTAATTTAAACGTGCCTCTGTTTCCTCTTATCACTCTAACTGGCACAAAATCAGTACACACACATGCACACAATCAAAGTTTTCAAGCAAACTTCCTGTTCTTCCATGCCCCCCCCTCTTCTACCAGAGCCTGTCATCTCATAAAAATTAAAATGTGGTCGCTGCTCAGGGTCTTCGAGCGGGACCCTACCTCGTGGCGACTCCACACACCACAGGGTGACGTGCTGCCGGGGCGGGCACTGCGCCCACAAGCAGTGTGGGGCAGGTGATTGTGAGCCGGGGGGTTTTCATGGGTTAATTTGTGGAGGCTGATCTCCAGGTCTTTGCCCCTAGTGCATCTCAGTCTGAAAGTTGAGCAACAGACTGATTGTCCAGCAACAGACTGATTGTCCAACAATGTCCAGCGACAGTGTCCAGCGACAGACTGATTATCTGTCCAGCAACAGACTGGACAGTGACAGATTGTGTCCAGCAACAGACTGTCCAGCGACAGACTGAAACGTGCCCAGTGACAGACTGATTGTCCAACAATGAAAATTTATTTCACAGCCTTGCATGTTGCAAAGCCCCTTATAGACCACACCCATGGAAGGGTCTGCTGTGATGGCCTAGGCCAGTCCTATCATTCTGGGAGGAGAAACTGAAGTTGAGAAGTAATTCCTCAAGGACAACCTGACTCCACGGACAATTCAGCCTCCTTACTGAGCCCAAGACTCAATCTGCTCTTTCTTTGAGGATGCTTGGCTACCCCATGTCATTGGTTGCCAAGAACTGGTGGAGAGATAATTATCTCCCTACTAACCAGGCTGACTGCTCTTTCCTGATCTGTTCCACAAGCTGCCACTTCTCTTCTGCTCGCCAAGGGAGCTGCCAGGGATTCTACAACCCTCGCTTGCCAGAGCTGGCAGGGCCTGAACAATCGCTCAGTCCAACCCTCTCCTTTTACAGGTGAGGAACCACGTCACCAGCAATGTGATAAGCCACTAAATCACCGCGCGCTGATTCCCAGCACCCTGCCTGGAGTGGCACGTTACCCAGAGGCTCCTCCGAGCTTTCACACAGCAGAAGGCAAACCCAATCAGGCAGGGTGTCACTGCTGTTAGGCGCCATCGAGCCTGTCCCGACTCATAGTGACCAACAGACCCAACACGGCCGCCCTGCCCTCCCAAAGGTCGTGAGGCTGAGCCCATGGTTGGAGCCAAGTTGGCTCCATCTGCTCCAGGGGTTTCTTCCTTGCCTAGAGCAGCCTCCAGAGGGCCCCTCCCCCTACAAAGGACTCCAAGTGGGAACATGTCCCCTGGGGGTTAGAAGGCAGAAGGAGGGCTAACAAGGCTTCTCCGTGGGAGGTTCAGCTCCAGGCAGTGGAAAGGATCATTTCACTGATATTTTATTTTCACCTTTAATCATTGTTTGCCTTTTCTTATTTCCTGTCCTGGTTCTCAGACTACAAGTATAAAAGGTCTGCACAAACATATACATATTTAGGGTGAGCGTTAAACTATGTTTACTCAGTGTAGAAGTCAGACAGGATCAGAACTGGGGGCTCTAGTATCACCTCGGGAGCTAGGCTCACTGGGACAGGGGCAGGGCCGGGAATCTGCATTGCAAGTCAGATCACTTGCTAAGCCTAGACCCTACACCTGGCCTCTTGGAGGCCCCCATGTGTCCACAGTGGTCCTTGCTCAGATGGTCCCCAATTAGCCCACAGCAGATTCCAAAACCAGGGGTTACTTCTTCCAAAGCCCGAGTCTGCTCTCTGCCCTAAAGTGGAAATAGGTCTTGCCAGCCCCACCATCTGCCCACTGTACCTGAGTGTGCCTGGCCAAGGGAGAATATAGGGGGTAAAGGTACTAGGATGTGTACCCTAACCCAGAAGCTGTACCTTCCCCAAGGAGAGGGAAGCTTTTTCTAAGGCACCTATTGCCACTGAAGCAACTCCAACTCATAGAGACGTCATGTGCATCCGAGGAGACCTGTGCTCCCTAGAATTTTCATGGCTGAACTTGAGGAAATAGATCACCAACTCTTTTTCTTCCCATGGGCCTCAGGATGGACTCATACCTCTGATCTTTGGGACCGTAGCTGAGCAGGTTAAGCATTTGCACCACCTCATGACACCTGGCAGAAGCTCTGGGTCTCAGAGCAGCGCTGTGGCCCACGGGTTTTTCACAGCAGTTGCCTTGCTTTCAGAAGGAGATCCAAGGTGCTTCTTGGTAGATTGGAACAGCCCACGTGTTAGTTAGTAGCAGAGCCCTTAACTACTTGTTAAGTCCTCCCTTGGGAAATGGAGGAGGCGAGAAAACGAGAGAGAAAAGGAGAAACTCGGTAGAGAGCAAAGGAGCAGATGAGAGAGTATGAAGCAGAGCTGGGAATAGCCGTGTTTTCATGCTTCCCCTTTAAGAAACCATGGGGTGGGATGGGGGCAAACTGACTCACCTTAGGGTCTCTTCTCTCTGTATATTGGAGGGACCCTGGGGGGGGG
>NW_022107432.1:26279940-26283861 GCF_000313985.2 Echinops telfairi | reverse complement strand
GGAGCACATTTTTAAGTGCACGAATGTTGTGCAGTAAACAGGGTGTTCCCATGTACTCGCTGGTTGAACACTCGTCTACCAACCTAAATCTACCAACCTAAAGGTTGGCAGTTGAAACTCACCTGCCACTCTGTGGGAGAAAGAAGTGGCGGTGTGCTTCCATAAAGATTTACAGCCTTGGCCACAGAGGTAAATACACTTAAATACACAATCCTGCAATAACTGTGATCTACGAGTACATACATGGGTAGAAAGGTAAGCAGGCTGAGCAGGGCTGGGAGGGAAATGGGACTCGACCCAGGACTATATGTGGGTTTGATAGCGGCTATCTCTTAGGGTGTATATCCCTTTGCTGCAAAAATATCCAGGGATGTGGTAGAGTATATAAGCGTCAAAGTTATGAACACTTCTTGGATATAAACCAAACACCTTGAAAGAATGTCTCTGGGTCTTGGGACTCAGGAGCATCGCCTTGGTGGACAGCAAGGTCAGTTGGCATATAACACAGTGTACAAAGACCTTGTTCTATATCCTACTGAGGTCTTATGAACTCATGAGCAGTCATCTAAGATGGAACCATTGGCCATCCTTCAATCCAGAGGAAAGAAGAGTGATGGGACATGAAGACGGGGGAATCCGTTTGCACAATGGACTAATGGACCACAGAAACATCGACCTGTAAGACTTATGATCCACAAAACTAAATGGTGTCCAGTCACCACTACCAGCTGCTCTGCACGGAATCACATTAAAAGGTCCTGGATAGAGTAGGGGGAAATGTGGACCAAAACTCAAAATCACGAAGAACACCCAGATTAGCGGTCTGATAAAGCCTGGTGGGACCCTCGAGCCGCTGGTGTGCATCACCCTTCAGCTTTGGAACTGAACTCACCCTGTAGCTCCATAGACAGGTCTGTAAGAGCACAAAAGCACTGGAGAGGTAGGCACGCCTCCGAGTAATCAGCCATTTGAATGAAAAGGTCCACATTCACCCCAGGACAAAGTTCAGGGCCTGAGGAAAGAAGCTGGAATGGGAACAGGAGATACAGGGGGGGAAGAGAGATAAGCCATGGAACATTGAGCGATTTGCAATTGATGAGGTGCCACAAACTGGGTGTGCACTGTTGAATGTAAAACTGATGATCTGCTCGGTCAGCTTCCGCCCAGCTCAATGAAAAGTCTGCTTGTTTTGGAGAGTTAGAATCTTGAAAACCACATGGGGTGGTTCTCCCCAGTCCTATGAGGGTTCACTATGAATCAGATTTGACTCAACGGCCTTGAGTTTGGCTTGGGGTAGAGTGGCCTCTGGGGCAGGGAGCTTCGTTTGGGTTTGTTCTTTCTGGATAAGGCGCTCTGGTGACGCAGTGGTGAAGTGCTTGGCTGTTAACCAAAAGATCCGTGGGTTGAACCCCCAGCCACTCTGCTTTTGTAAAGGTGTCCACCTTAGAACCTCTCTGGAGCCGTTCTACTCTGTCTAACAGGGTTGCAGGGCGTTCGACTAGGCGTATTGGCAGTGGGTTTGCTTTTGGGTTTACTCTGTCTGTATCTTAGTTTGTTGTTAATCATTTTATCTTATCACAATCCATCCATCCATCCCTTGTGTCAAGCACATGTGCACATTTGTTGCCCTCATCATTCTCAAAACAATTTTTTTCTACTTGAGCCCTTGGTACCAGCTCATATTCCCCCCTCCCCCACCCGCTCTCCCTCATGAACCCTTGATAATTTATAAATTTTTTTTTTCATGTCTTACACTGACTGCTGTCTCCCTTCACCCACTTTCCTGTTGTCTGTCCCCCTGGGACGGGGTTGCATGTCAATCATTGTGATCAGTTCCACCTTTTCCCCCCACCTTCTCCTTCCCCTCCTGGTATCGCTACTCTCATTATTGGTCCAAAAGGGTTTATCTGTCCTGCATTCCCTGTGTTGCGAGCTCTTATCTGTATCATTGCACAAGCTCTGGTCTAGCCGGATGACCCCAATTCTACCTTACAAATCCAGCTGGACTCTGTATCTTAAGCCCAAAAGGGCTGGAGGGAAGAGGGAAAGACAGTACAGACCAGAGAGACGCCATGTTTGCCTGGCTAAGTTGAAAGAAGGAATGTTCCATCCCAATGCCTTTCTGTCGCCACTGGATGGATCTCCCTTTGCATTTGTGTCTTTATGTCTGAGTGATAAACCAGCAAATTACCTGTTCCATTGTTCCTGCCAGCAGGCTGGCTGCCGGTGACATTTCCCCTGGTGATTTGCACCAATTGGAATTCTCCTGGGTAATTGCTATTATCACATCATCAGAAGTTTATCTTGGGAGCATTTGGGTTTCACAGATTTAATAACTAGACCCCCTCCCCCCACACCCCACCGGATTCAGTGCCGTGGGGGGAAGATGCTTAGTGTGATGAAGAGAAAAGGGAGGTCCAACGTCTTCTCCTGTAGGTCAGGCCTGAGTTTATTTAAGAGAGTGAGGTTAAAAAAAAAACACAACAAAAAGTGCAAGAGGAGCATTGCTTGTTTAATTGGCCATAGATTTTCCTGGCAATCATTTGCAGCAAGATAGGGGACCTTATCAAGGTCACGTATCTGGGCACAGCTCGGTGTGGAAAAAGACTTGGGAGACTCTGGGTTTCGGGCTTTTTAAATGAGTTTGCTGAGTCTGTTAGGACTCCTCCCTTAGGTGCTGAATGTCCACAGTTGACTGATGGTTCGTTCATTCTTTCCCTGCTGGTCTGGCATGCGGGCAACGATGGAAGACCGGGTCTGGAGCAAGAATGGCATTTCATCGGAATCCCACATGCAGGCACCTACTCCAGGGTCATTCGGAAGGGTTCACTGAGCTCTTGCAGCAGAGGCAGCTGGAAGATGACGCCAGCCTCCCAGGCAGGCAGGGAGCTGTAAGTGCCTCCCCAGGCCCACGCTGCTTCTCCCGCTGCTGGGCCACCCACACCCCTGGTCCCAGAGGCCTCTTCTGCTACAGCAAACCTATGTATGGCCGCGATTTTTTCATAGACTTCATTTGGAGCACATTTTTAAGTGCACGAATGTTGTGCAGTAAACAGGGTGTTCCCATGTACTCGGTTCCTCTGAATATTCGTATCCTGCACTTGAATTCCTGAGAACACAAGCTACAGCTGGAGCGCTGATATGGATATGTTGCTGGTAGTGTCAGTCTGTTGTTTCCATTAGGATTTGCACTCTGTAGTGTGTGGTTTTATAGGTTTAGTGCCATGTACCTGCATTATAATATCAGACAGAGTAATTCCAGGGCCCTGAAACTCTGTGCCTTCTCTGTTCCGAGCCTTCACCCTTGACCTGGATGGGATTTGATAGGAAGCCCTGGGCTATACGCACAGTGAAGGTACTCACCCGCTCACTCAAAGGTTGGCAGTGGGCGTCCATCCTAAGCCAACTCAGAAAAGAGGCCTGTTGGTCAGCTTTTGAAAAAATTAGCCATGGAAATGCTATAGAGCCTAATTCAACACCAATAGACACGAGATGGTCACACACCCAGGAACTGGGGAAAGTATGTTTAACCCTCCTTTAAGCCCCAGTATTTTAAGGCAGAGAGGGGCAAATGCTTCTGCTAAAGGGGTTAACAGCTAATACTTCTAAGTCCCTCGGGTCATAAAAGGAGCTCTGTTGGTGCTGTAGGTTAGGCACCAGACTGTTAGTCACAAGGTCAGTGGTTCAAACTCACCAGCCATCCACAGGAGAACAATGAAGCTGGCTACTCTCTATACAGAGATGTACAATCTTTGAAAGTCTCGTAGAGTTGTTATGAGGCAGGTTCGACCATCAGTGTTTCCCAAAGTGATCAGGATAGGTCCCTGGGGGATGATAAGTTAAACTAGGGAGCTACAAGAGCAGATACCTATACTTTATCCTGAATTTTGGACTATAATACAACAGTTTTTCATTGTCAGT
>NW_022107432.1:26277362-26278468 GCF_000313985.2 Echinops telfairi | reverse complement strand
AATCCATAACAGTAGCAAAATGACAGTGATGAAGTAGCAAGGAAAAGACTTTTATGGTTAGAAGGTCACCACCACATGAGGAGCCCTATTAAAGGGTGGAAGCATGAGGGAGGTTGAGAACCGCTGAGTTACAGCCTCAGAAACTCACGGGGGCAGTTCCACCATGTCCTAGGGGGTCACTAGGAGTCAGCCTGGACTGGACAGCAGTGAGGTGGGTTTCTGGAGTTAGCAAACCTTGTGCTCTCTGCCCATTTGTACACCCTCAATACTCGCCATGGCCAGAGGGCTTCCTAAGTAAGCCCAGAACCAATTTATAGTGGCCTCAGGACCTTTGCATGGAGTTTGTACTGGCCACGGGCATGCCCCGGGATAGGTAACTACTCAACCATTCTGAGGTCCATGTGTCTGAACTCTAAGACAGAGCACATCTAGATCTCCCCACACCTCCCACTCTTAGTGCCCAAACCAAACCCATGACAGCTGAGTCGATCCCGACCTATGGGACAGAGTGGAACTGCCTTCTGGGGGTTTCCCAGGCTGTAATCTCCATAGGAGTCAACTGCCAGTTCTTTCTCCAGCAGAGCAGGTGGTGGGTTTGAACCACCAACTTGGGATTGGCATCCTCTTGAAGCACTGCCCCACCCAGGCTCTTCTACCCTTAGAGTGATGAGGATGAAATCAGATGATTTGTGTGAAGGGATGGGCAGTCGGGGTCCCCAATGTCTGTCCTGCTCTCTGGGATGCTCCCTCCTCCCTCAAAGGCCATTATTCTCAAGCTTGTGTTCTGCATGCGCTTTGCAGCTCTCCCCGTGGAAGCTCTTTCAAGGCACACACTGTTAGTGGGAAGCGATAAAATCCTTGGCGGTGCTCAGACATTACCAGAGATGTTTAACCAGCCTGAGTTCGCAGGCAGGAGGACATGCATGAAGGCGTTTTATCTTCCTCCCTCAAAGGGAGCACAGAAGCCTTGTGCCAGCCTGTGATGAAGGTTTTTTTTTTTTTTTTAAATAGACGTTTAGGATTCTACTGATGCTTTGCTAACTCCCAGTCAAATCACAGCATCAAGGAAAGAAAAACCCCATTTTCTGCTAAGATGTTGAAATGGC
>NW_022107432.1:26273978-26275984 GCF_000313985.2 Echinops telfairi | reverse complement strand
TGCTCACCTTCCCGACACAATTTCTGAAGACAAAATGGGTGCATAAGCAAATGTGGTGAAGAAAGCTGATGGTGCCCAGATATTACAAGATATAGCATCTGGGGTCTTACAGGCTTTGAGCTAAACAAGTGGCCATCTAGCAGGGAAGCAACAAAGCCCATATGGAAGAACACACTAGCCTGTGTGATCATGAGGTGTCGACGGGATCAGATATCAGGCATCAGAAGACCCAAAGCAAACAATCATGTTGATGTGAACAATTGCAGTGGGAATGGAGACCCAAGGCCATCTGTAGACAATCAGAAATGTCCTCACAGAAGGGCCACAAGGAAGGGAGGAGTCAGCCAGGGTGCAGTATAGCACCGAGGAAACACAACATTCCTCTAGTTCTTTCATGGTACCTCCACCCCACTAACATGACCCCAATTCTATCTTACAAATCCGGCTAGACAAGAGCATGTACACTGGTACAGATAAGAGCTCTTGACACACAGAATTCAGGACAGATGAACCCCTCGACAACAATAATGGGAGTAGTGATACCATGAGGGTAGGGGGAATGTGGCGGGAGAAGGGGGAGAAACAGGGGACCTATCACAATGACTGATATATTAACACTCCTCTCCCCAGGGTGACAAACCACAGAAATGTGGTTGAAAGGAGACAGCAAGATATGGTAGTGTAAGATATGAAAATAATAATAATTTATAATTTATCCAGGGGTCATGAGGGTGGGCGTTTCGGGGAGGGAGGGAAATAAGAGGAGGTGATACCAAGGGCTCAAGTAGGAAGAGCATGCTTTGAAAATGATGATGGCAACATAGGTACAAATGTGCTTGACACAATGGATGTATGGGTTGTTATAAGAGCTGTAAGAACTCCCAATAAAATGATTTGTTAAAGAAGAAGAAGAAGATGAAAATAAAAAGAAAACCCTGAGGAGCTCATTTCTATTCTGACACGTAAGGGTCACCATGAGTTGGCGTGGACTTGATGTCCACTGGTTTAACAAAAATCCAAAAAATGAGTTTCCAAGAAGTAGACACGTCAGGAACTTGGATTGAGCAAGTCCCTAGCTGAACATTCATTTGACCTCAGACAATCCTGGTTATCCCACTGCCCCTGGGCCGGAGTCCACTCGAAGGACCCTGCAGGACAGAGTAGAACTGAGCCTCAGTGTCTCTTAGACTGTAAACCTGGGCAAGAGTAGACAGCCTCATCTTTCTCCCGAGGAGCTGCCAGGAGGTTTGAATCGGGGATCTTGTCGTTACCAAACCAATGTTTGACCCCACTATACCGCCAGGGCTCCTTGAAAATCCTGGTAGCTCAGGCAAAAATATATTCTACTACCGGGTCCTGAATTTGGGAAGATTGGTCTGTCCACTAAAGCAAGTGCGTGTTGTCAACTGGCCATTCTTAATAACAGTATGTCCTGAGAGGCTCACCTCTGACTCTCAGGTAGGAAGCCCCTCTGCCCTGGACCCCACATTTTCACCATCAGTTCACTGGATGTAATTGTGTTAGCACACAAATTCCCCTGGGGTGGACACTGGCCTGACTCCATTCATCTCTTAAACATGACTCCTCCGTCCTGGATAACTAACTGTGCTTCTTGCCAGGTGGGGGTCAAGATAGTCTCTGAACATTAAGAACCTTCTGGAAAACAAAACAAAACAGGGGTCTCTCTATTCCTTCCTCTCATACTCTTCTCTGTAAAGTTTTAGGCAAACAAAATCAGTTTAATCACCTTGTCGAAGAGTATTTTTTTAGGTAGAATAACCATGTCCAACCTCAGTGGAAATTTTGGTTCGACTTTTCCGTTTTCTGGGGCCCATTCCACAGAGCTACGTTAAACATATATATGGGCTGCAGTTCCTAAGACGCTTGTGGCTGGGCTCAGAGTTCATGGAAGCACATAAAAGAAGGCAAAGAAGCTTATCAGGAGAGATGAGCTTTCTCTTGCAAAGACGGTGGTCTCTGCTCAGAGCTCAGAAGGAGCAATGTGT
>NW_022107432.1:26252447-26273098 GCF_000313985.2 Echinops telfairi | reverse complement strand
AAGTTAACAGCATGTCATCGCTGAGCACGCCATTCTTCAGCATTTCCACCACATATTGGCAATCGACGTAAATAACCTCAAGGGCATGTCTAGCAGCAAAATGTCACCGAATAACCCGAGTGGAGGGTTTTGAGTATTTATTATCTTTCCCTCTGCTATCGTGTTGAATAGTAAGTTCATATAATTTACCTTTTAATCATGACGATGTTTCACAAGTGGCTAGCAACATTCCTGAAACTTTTAACGCTCGACTCTCGCTTCACAAGCAACCTGTCATTCCCTTTGCCTGGGATACTCTTTCTTTGGCTCACCGTGTGACATGTGACTCCCTACGTGCTCAGTCATCACTTGGTCATTGTTCTAGATAAAACAGCACTTCCTCCTCCCACTAGGATCTTCTAAGCTTCTGACACCACTTACATTTTCTCCCACGTCCTTTTCATCAATGGGCACATGGTGCCATCTCCCTCATGAGACTGGAGTCTCCACGAGGACAGGGATCTGTCCATGGTGTTCATGTGTCCCAAATATCTAAGCCATGTGGGGCACATAACCATTTGTTGAGGAGTTGGCTCAGACTCATGGCATCCCCATGTGAGGCAGGATCAAAGTGTGTTCCGTAGGGCTATCAACAGCTGGATTTTCAGTAGTAGATCACCAGGCCTTTCGTGGAAGGCACTCCTGAAACCTTTCAGTTTCAAGGTTGTTAGTTGCCATTGTGCTGACCCTAGTGTTTAGAGACCTCATTCACAAGGGAATGACACTGCCCAGCCTGCCTACGCCGGCCATCCCCACCATGAGTCATAGATTAGACTTTCGTGATCCAGAGGGTGTCCATGGGCTGACTTTATGGAAGTAGATTTCCAGGCCTTTCTTCCTAGTCCATCTTAGCCTGGAAGATCCACTGAGAACTGCCCAACAAAAGAGCGTCCATTGACAGTCAAGTGGTGGCTATGCATGAAGGGCATTGGGGGAAATCGAAGCAGAGTCTCCCACAAGGAAGGTGAGAATTCCAACATTGAATGACCAGCACATAGAACACAAACCCAAGCCCATAATTCTCTGAGTGACCCTGTATATCAGTAGTTCTCAACCTTCCTAATGCTGCTACCCTTTGATACAGTTCCTCATGCCATGGTGACCCAACCATAAAATTATTTTCGTTGCTACTTCATCACTGTCATTTTGCCACTGCTATGCATAGATCAACCTCTGTGAAAGGGTCGTTCAACCCCCAAAAGGGTCATGACCCACAGGTTAAGAACCTCTGCTGTATATGGTTTTTGAGAATAAATCTTTACAGGAATAGAAAGTCTCCTCTTTCTCCTGAGGAGTTTCTGAAGAGCTTCAATCATTGACCTTGATGTTAGCAGCCCAAGCTTAACCCACTGTGCCACCAGTGCTCCTTAATTAGCATGTCACACTGCCATTGAATAGATGCTGGCTCACAGGGACCCTGGTGGACAGGGTAGCACTGCCCCTGTGGGTTTCTGAGACTGTAGCTCTTTATGGGAGAAGAAAGCCTGATCTTTCTCCCCCAGAGCAACTGATGGTTTCCAGCTGCTGAGCTTACAGTTTGCAGCCCAGGGCGTAACCTCTAAATCACCAGGCCTCCCTAGATAGCACATAGTAAGAGCTAAATAGATGTTTGTAGAATGAATAAGTGTCTACAGTTTCTCATGCAAAGTGCACACCCAATGTGTTAGTCTGGGTACTTTAGAGAAACAAATCCACAGAAACTCATGTATAAGAGAGAGTTTTATATAAAGGGTAAGTACACATCAAGAAAATATCCCAACCCAGTGCTGCCGAAACCCACAAGTCCAACATTAACCCCTACGTCTGACACCAATCCACAAAGTCCTCCTTTATCTCACAAAACAGACGCAATGACACCTACTATAGGAGGAAAGCCAAGTCAGTGAATGTGTAAGCATCCCAGCGCTGCCAGGGGTCTCCACACGGCTGCTCCAGCACCCAGGGCTACATCAGCATAGGTCCATGTGGCTTCTCCTCAGGGATGTCTTGCAGGAAGTGAACCTTGCCAGCTGAAGCAGGGAACTGGCTAAGGCAGCTGCACCCTGATCCAACCATCAGAAAGCAAGAGACGCGAGAACTAGAAAGGCTAGGCTCACGGAGCCATTTATCTCTCTGCCCTTCAATTAACCCCACATGTGTTTATCGGCCAGGTTGGCACAATGAACTAACTACCTCACCCAATGAACCCATATGTTTTGACGACAGAGCCATGCCAACTCCTGTGTTGTAGAGAACTCTCTTTCCCCACGACAAACCGTACAATGCATTCAGAAGAAAGTGACTTCTCCAAGTTCACGGTTAGTGTAAGACCACTGGCACTTGTCTCCACTTCGTTTGACTGCACAGCCAGGTCCTGGCCCTGTACTGGGATACCTCCTTGAAAACTAAGGAAGACCAGTCTGCCAGGCCTGGGCCTTGACTTTCACACTACACCTTGGCTCTCTCGGAGTGCCTAATGAAGCTCCCAGATTACACTGACTGTTCAGTAAGCAGGCTTCTAAGCGGAGTTCTATCAGGCAAGTTTTCTCCCATTATCCCGTCTCGCTCTCTCCAGACTCCATCTCTCCTACATAAGACGTTCCCTTGTCAGTTCCTGGGCAGCTGTGCTCAGCTCCTGGGGTCAAGCATTGTCTGCCAAGACTTAACAGATTGCCTTTTCAGGGTCCAGGCAGCTTCAACCCTGAGCACAAGTCTGGAAGAAGGAGGTGCTTAATAAATGTGACTAAACCGATGAAGTGACGGTGTAAGGGGAAAGGAGGGGAGGAATGTTACCCTGAAAGTGCATGGCCTTTTAGGAGCCCTGGTATATCTGTTGGCTAGGTGGTGGGCTGCTAGACACAAGGTTGGCGGTTCAAATTCACTAGCTGCTCCGCCGGAGGAAGATGAGGCTGTCTGCTCTTTACAGATTTGCAGTCCTGTTAAGTCTTATGTAGGGAGTTCTGACTCGTTGCGACCTTGTGCACAACAGAAGGTCATGCAGCCCCGTCTGCCCCCCTCCTCACCATTGATCGTACCTTTGAGCCCATTGTTGCAGCCGCTGTGTCAATCCATCTTGTTGCGGGCCTTCCTCTTTTTGACTGCCCCTCGACTCTGCCAAACATGAAGTCTTTTTCCAGGCAGTTGGGACCCTGAATAAGGGCACTGTGGGTCACCATGGCAGTGGGTTTGGTTTAGTTTGGCTTCTGAGAGAGGGGGAAGCCCTGCGTGGTGCACAGAGTGACCACGTTTGCCTGAGAAAATGTGAGGTGTTTGAATTCATCCGAGGTGTGTCAGAAGGCAGGACACACTATTTGCGAAACACTCAAGCCATGGAAAACCCTGTAGTGTGAAGTGCTACTCTGACCCCCATGGGGTGGCCAGGAGTCGAAGGCTGTCCATGACAACCGGGCAACTGGTCTAAGGGAGGAGAAAGAAGAGAGGGTGGTGTGGGAGGTCCTATAACGGGGGAGCACAGAAGTGAGGAGCTAGGAGCCCCCCTGCTCCATCTCAGCTCTGAGAGCACGTTTCAGGCCCAGAATGAGGCCATGTGTGTAAAGGCGTGCGGGGGAGAGGGCGCTTGGTCTCTCCAGCGATGGATTGGCGGGCCCAGAGGCTTGCGCTGACCTCCTCCTCAGTATTCTTCGAGGGGCTCTTGCCTGGGAGGAAGGTGGGGAGGAAGGGAGAGGTGAGCTGCAGGGAGGAGCAGAGAGGGAGGGAGCCAGGCTCCACGGGGTCGCCTTCCAGAAAATGAGATGTCAGCTGGCAGGAATGAATTAATAAAAGGAAGTGGCCGCTGCTGACCCAGCCTCATTCTCGGTAAATCTTGGGCTTGAGGAGTTTCTCCACAGCCTCCATTTCTTCTCAGGAGATCGTCCGGAGGCTGATGGAGGACGAGGGCTGTGTGGACATGTGGTGAGGCTGGGGTTTTAATTACCTGGTCCCAGGCTCTTCCGGATATTACTTGCTTATAAAGGGCAAGTGAAGGCGATTTCCTGGACTTATTTTTTCCCCCTTGGAGAGGCCCAGGGACTTGGGGGGGGGGGGAGGCAAGTTGGGAAGAGTCTGAGTCTTCCTGGAACCTTGGGCACCAGGAGTTGGGAGGGGCCTTGGGGACTGTGAAGCAACACAAACTCTAGGACAGTGGTTCTCTGCCTTTGGCCTCCAGCGGAATCACCCAGAGGGTGGGTCATGACTAACGAACGCCGGGCCCCACTCCCACCCACAGTCATTCAGACCCCAGGGACCCTGGGCAGGGTGTCTGAGGCTTTGTAAATCCTCATGGGAGCAGATGACTTCGCCTTTTTCTGGCTGTGGGCAGCTGGCTGGCCCCCCTAGCAGTTTCCCGTTCAGTAGGTCTGGGTGGCCTGGGAAGCTGCAGGATCTGGGCAGCTTCTTCCCCACCGCTCTTACTACGGTGACAGGAACCGATTGATGAACGGGTCCCAGCTGTCCCCTCCTTGTGAGAGTGTTTGTGCTGCTCGGGGACCCCGCAATGCTGTGCCAGCCGTGGGTAACAAGCAGGGAAAAGACCCAGAGATGGGAGCATGGGAGAAGCGATCCCAACTCATGGCCACTGCCCAGGTGACAGAGTGGAATGGCCTCACAGCATTACGTGTGTGTGAAGAGTTTTATGATGGAGTGGTAAAAACCAAACCGATGACCGCTTTCACCTGACACAATCCATTTATACTGGGGTAGCTACACAATTTCATGGCAACTTGAAGATATGAAAGTGTAGGGGTGGAGTCAGACCTGTCAATCAGCTCGCAGCCTGCTGGCACCTGCTGGTGGGTGTGGCCTTCTCATAAGGAGGGTCCCTGGGGGCCTCCCATCTCTCTCTCTGCTCCACCTTCCTGTTGGCAAGCCATAAGGGGCTGAGACATGCCAGAACCTTGTGACGCTTCCACTGCCACTGACTCCATGAGATTCTGCACCCACCGGCCTGCAATCTTCCTGCATTCCGCATCAGTGCATGTAGCTGCATGGGTCTGAAGAGGGATTTATGGACTAGTCTCAGACTAATGGAATTGATTTGGACTGGACTGGGATGTTTTCCTGATATCCAATTACTCCTTGATAGAAAGCTCTTTCGTGCGCATAGCCGAGTGTCTCTGAGTTTGTTTCTCCAGCCACGCTGGTCTACCACACTCATTTGGTTTCATCTCACGCATCACCATCTCTTTCTCAGAGTGTCTCTAATCCCACATCCTCCCTGTGTTTCCGGACCCCACTCCTTTCTCCTAACCATGCTGGAATCTGTGCTGCGGCAATCGCTGACCTTGTGATCGTCAAGGGCGCTGTGTCCATCTGGGTGATCAGCACATCTGAGCTAACAGACCCCACACACCATAAAGCAAATCTCTGAGGACTGGAAACCCAATTGCCCTCCAGTCTCTGTCTACTGTCTGTGATCCTATTGAGCCTCCTTTGACCGATGCTGTCCCTGGAGTGGGAGGATTCAGTCAGGTGCCAGGCCTGGTAGGAGGTCCCAGTTCACCCAGAGGGATCTTGAAGGAAAGATCTGGCAATCAACTTCTGAATAAATCCCCCACTGGAAGCCCTAACAAGTTCTACTCTGACAGACATGGGGTGTCGTGGGTTGGAATTGACTCAAAGGCTCGGGGGCTCTTGGGGAGGGGAGGTTATTTTCTTTAGATCCTTTTTACCATTTCTGTAGGCCCACTCCTCCAACTGTGTTTTGCTTCTAATGGCCCACACCTGGGGTTCTCTTCAAAGTCCTGCCTTTGGGTTACTAGACTGGATTAGTCTATATTGGCAGTCAGCAGGCACACACCTGGGTTTACATCCTTCCTTCCCTGGCAGTCCACGGTCCATAGCTGCCTGGTGCACAAAGTCCAGTTGCCTTGCCTTATAAAAACCAAAGCAGACTCTTGGCCACTGGGTGGATGTCCCCTCGTAGTGGCCCTATAGAATGGGGTAGAACTTCCCCTGCGAGCCTGGAGTATAATTCATGCTCCAGAGCTCCCTGCCAATTACCTCTGCTAACCTATCCGCTCCCAGCCCTTCCCGCGTCCCTTACCCAATCATTTACACAGGACTCCTCTTGGTGGGATACACTGACCTAAGGCCTCTGACCCTCTGAGGCTTCCATCTGATAGGTGAAAGGTGCCACTAAACCTCAGTGGAGCCAGGAGCTGTGGCTACAAGGGGAGGCCAGAAAAACCATGTCTCATATTCCCCTCTTTGGGCTGTTTCCTGATCATAAACATCACCACTCTTAGGGTGGGGGTGGGGGGATGTGGGGAGAAAGGTGATTCATTTTCAGTTTACTTTTTCTTTAACATAACAAACTTCCGCTTTGGACCACTTAATTGGATCTATTCTTGGATGTGACAAAAAGTTAGTGGGAGATGAAAGGGGCATAACAAGGAAAAAAGAACGAAAGGGGAAAAAAAACATTCCAAGTGAATAATTTAAGATCACATCCATAATTAATGGCATTTGGCATGCTTCCCCTGGAAGCCTAATTGTAGCTCCGAATGTGCTAATTAGAGCAGTTTGGTGCAAATCAGTCGGTGCAGGTGCAGAGCAGCGCCTCTGTTCTTTTCAGCCCTGGTGGTGCTGGCTGCCGTGGCGGCCACCGTTACTGACCTGCGGTGGCACCGGGTCCTCTCTGGGCGGGCTGGGCGGGGCTTCTGGTTGGACAGTCCTTGGGGTGTGCACCGAGTTCCTCTCCTTTTAGAGAGTGCCAGGCACACGTGTGTGTGCGCGGTGTGGGATGCGGCGGGATGTGACACAACAGGCTGGGGGACTCAGAAGGTTGAGGGCAATTCTGCCCTGCTTTGGCACAAACTAGAGAGGCAGCCTGGGCCAGAGCTGGGGGCAAGGGGGGCCGACCCACTGGTCAGCCGCAGTGGCAGGGCCGGGCCACTTTGCCAAAGGCAAGGCACACAGGTGTATCCTGGCCATTCTCCCAGGGTCACTCTCTGCCACTCTCCTCCAGCTTGCTGGCTGTCCCAGGACACACAAACCCTACACTCCACCCCTGCCTGTCCTCCATGCCAGGCATCTGGTTGGGTTCAGCAAACCAGGAGCAGGTTGGAAAGAGAGAGAGAGAAAGGCTCAGGTTCTATTTAGTACTCCATGACCCTCCTATCCTGTGCCCCTTTCCTCAAGCTCTTCCCTAATTCAGGAATCTAATGATCTGCCCTGGTGGCACGGTGGTGAAGCGCTAGGTTGCTCTCGGAGAACCCACCTGCAGCTGCACCGGAGAGAGAGCAGTCTGCCGTAGCAAGATCGACACCTGGGGAACTCGATGGGGCACGTCTCCCCGGTTCTGGGCAGCAATGTGCTTTGTTGTTTGATGACTTCAGATGGAAGGCTGTAATCTCCCTTCCCATATCAGCGTGGGCTACAGCATTTCCCTCTCCTCTCTGGTTTTCCTGTCTGTCCCAAGCCAATCCCACTGCCAAAGGAGTTGATTCCACCTCATAGCAACCCTACCCAGAGTTTCTGAGCTTGGAAACCTTTATGGGAGTGGCTGGTGGGGTTGAGCAACTACCCAGGCAGTTATCAGCCCAGCACCTCACCTACAGGCTCCCAGGACTCACGTCTCTGTCAATCCCTCAGAGAACCCGAATCGGTTGCCCTGGATTGGGCTCTGACGCGTGAAGGACCCTGACTCATAGTGACTTCCTGTGTGTCCGAGCAGAACTTGGCTCTATGGGGTTTTCAGAGGCTGAACTTTCAGAATTGGATTGCCATCCATGACACCTCTGGGTGGACTTGAACTTTTAACCTTTCCATTAGCAGCTGAGAGGATGATCATGGCCACCACCCAGAACGCCACCTTGTTGGATCCACAATTCTAATAAGCCAGTTTGCTGCGGATGTTTTCTTTCTCCTTCTGGCTTCAAATGCCATGTGAGTACTGGTGAGATAGGTCTTATGTCAACACAGGTGGGCCAGGATGCTCCCATATGAGCTAACATCATGCGGTCACCTCTATTGTGGGATCTTCTGTGAAGCTGCCATGGAGATGTGGGGAGAATAGACTGCTTTAATCTGGTCACGGCTTTGATACAATGGAGGGAGGGTTCATTCAAGGTGTAGCCTGCTGTGTTAGGCTGGGTTGACTAGAGAAACAAATCCAGTATCACTCATATATGCATAATGAGAGCTTTAGATCAAGAAGCAATTATATATCAAGTAAACATCCCAGCCCAGTCCAAATCAAGTTCATGAGTCTGATTCTAGTCCATAAGTCCCTCTTCACATTCACACAGCCACTTGCAATGATGCCGAATGCAGAAAGATCACAGGCTGGTGGCTGCAAAGTTGTGTGGATCGGAGCTTGGTGGAAACGTGGTCGGGCTCCAGCAGCTCTCAGGGTGACCAGGAGGGTCAGGGCAGAGAGAGAAGGAGGTTCCCTGGACCCTCCTGATGAGAAAGCCATGCCCACTAGGAGTTACCATCAGGCTGTGACCTGACTGACAGGTAAGTACCACATGGACTCTTAGTGTAAATTGACAGTGTGTGGAAGCTAGCTCACTTCTCCTGCTGGATTTGGATCCTACATCTGATTGCTCAACCTCCCGTCACATCATCTGCTGCCCCCAGGAACCTGCTGATCATCAGATGGCTGACCCTGGATTCATTCAGCTCCGCATCCACCAGCTTGTGGTGCATCAGCCCCTGCAGCTACAGGAGTCAGGGGGAGGCTTTCACCTTGCAGCTGACCCACAGATGCACGTACTTCTATGGCAGTGTGAGCCATTTCTTGATCTAAACCTTTTCCTATATACCCACACAGCTAAGCATCACTGATTTTGCTTCCTCAGAGAGCCCAACACAACACAACTGGCATCAGCAACAAGACCAAAGGAGGTGAGGATGGCTCTGTTGAAGGTAGGAACCCCACCAACAGCCAGCAATCCAAAGCATTCCTGAAAGAGGCAAGGCAGAGAAAGGGTGAAACCATTGACCTTGGGAATCAAATAGTCCCACACGCCGACTTTCTAACAGTGCAGCCAGGGATGTTATCTTAGGTCAAATGTAGTCTCTTCTGTTGTTGTTATTGTGAGGGGTCGTTGAGTAAGTTCAACTCGCACTGACCCTGCACAACAGACTCAAATGCCCCCTTGGGTTCTCTGGGCTGTTAAAATAATTTACGAGACTATACCGCCAGGTCTTTCTTCCGTGGAATCGCTGGGTTAGCAACGTTCCTGTTGGCAGCCAAACGCCTAGCCATTGTGCCACCAGGGTCCCTAATGCTATTTCTTCTCACTGGCCCTTTATTAAAAGCTGCTGAAACTTGTATTTGGAAGGGTCGTCTCTTTGATGCATTCCTAAGATGCATCCCTTACTTCCCTGTCTTCATGAAGAGTGGGAGTGGCATGGGATCTAAGCTGCTCATGATACATAGGTCTTGCACATGTAGACCTTGAGGACTCGGAGTGTGGGACTAGGTGTTCTCATGGACTGGCTCCAATGTGCGTGTCCTTCACCCTAGCCTCGCCATTTCTCTGCCTTAGCTCGTTCAGTAAGCGGATGGACCTCTTGCTGCCAGCGGGGTCATTCATTTCAGCAGGGACATTCTTAGTCTACTTCAGTCTTATTTGTTGTTTATTAATTCTCAAATGAAGGAGCCCTGGGGGGTGGGGTTGGGAGAGGTTACGTGTAGGGCTGGTAACCTCAATGTCAGCCGTTTGAAACCACTAGCCAACCAGTGGGAGAAAGAGAAGGCTTTCTACGCCCATCAAAAGAAGTACAGTTTGGGGTTGTTTCCACTTTGGGTTCTTTGCGTTCCTGTATAAAAGTGCTATGCATATTTGTAAATAATAATAATAATAAAGTGTTACAGCCTAGGAAGCCCACAGGGCCAATTCTACCCTGTCCTACAGGGTCACTATGAGACAGCATCAACTCAATGGCAGTGCGTATTCAAATGGCAGGGGACACCAGGACGAAGTTTTTTTTCCCTAGTTGATTAGAATCACGTGTAAAGCCAGATTCATGGTTCCTGGGTGAGGGTCTGAATCGCTCTCCCTTGCATAGTGTAGGTATTTGATTTTTCCATGATTGGCAAGGTCTTAAGGCATTTTTCTGATTTCTTACTGGGGAACTCTTGTTATACTCTTGTACAGCTGGGATTATCAGAATGGAGGCATAGGATAAGTTCGACATCCCAGCGCAGATCTCTCTTTAAAAAATAAAGTGGGGGGTGGGGAGGCAGGGGAAACATGAGTTGCTGATACCAAGGGTTCAAGTAGAAAACAAATGCTTTGAGAACGATGATGGCAACAAATGTACAAATGGGCTTGACACAATGGCTGTATGGATGAATTGTGATAAGAGTTGTAGGAGCCCCCAATAGAATGATTTAAAAAAAAAGTGATCTGAGGTGCTTGGGTTTGCTGTGGGTTTACTGCTAACCACAAAACCAGTGTTTCAAGCCTACCAGCTGCTGTGAGGGCATAAGGAGGGTCCAAGATGTACAAGCTTGGAAACCCTCTGAAGCAGCGGTTCTCAACCTGTGGGGCGTGACTTCTTTGGGGGTCAAAAAACCCTTTCACAGGAGTCGCCCAATTCATAACAGTTGCAAAATTACAGTGATGAAATAGCAACGAAAATAATGTTATGGTTGCAGGGGGTGGTGGGGGTGCTACCACCACATGAGGAACTGTATGAAAGGGTTGCGGCACGTGGAAGGTTGAGAACCACTGCTCTATAGGGTCATTATAACTCGGGGTCCACTCAATGGCAGTGGGTTTAGGTTGTTTTTCTTTTTTGGACTGAACTTCTTTGTACATCATGAATCTTCCAGTCTTGGAAGGACAACCTCTACATCACCCTTTAGGACTTCTGGCTTGACAGTGTTAGAAACCTGGCTTCTGGTCCCCCTGTGACGTGTCCCTTTGTAGGACAGGACACTCGGGACTCATTTGTCCTCAGTGGGCTCCCACAGAATCTGATTAGCTCGGGGGCCCTGTCTTAGCCTTGGTTCCAGCCTGGCCGGCACCTCGGCTCGTCGATAGGGGCCGATTTTCTGCGGTGCCGCCGTGGATGGCCACACACAACTCCCCTCCCACCTCCTCCCCTTGTCATGCTCATTGGTGGGGACAGCTAATCAATAGTTGCTCCTCACCAGCCCCGTGGATATCGACTCGGGGGTCGGGAAGACTTTATAAGGAGTCATCAGGGGGAATCTTTCAGATCAAATTGAATTGTGGGACATTGAATCTTTTTAGGAAAACACTGCAGCTCATATCATATGCCAAGGCTTCTTCTGAATTTTGAACCAGCTCAGGAGGATGGTCTTGCCTTTGCTAAAGCGATCTCAGCAGGCGCCAAGGTTTACTTTGCCTGGCAGAGCTGGTTAATTGTTATGGATTTTCCAGCAGGTAAAAAAGCATTTGGAGTGTGGGAAGTGCAGGCTGTGTTTTCCTTGCAAAAGAAAACCAATGCAGCGGGGCTGGGGGCTGGGGGAGGGGCCCACTAGAGACATAAAGAAGGACTGGGGTGCAGAGGGGAGCAGCAACGAGGGTGGGGTCTGAGATGGGTTGCCTGCTATCCGGGGCATCTCTGAGGAATCTTGATGTCAATGAGATACCACACATGTGCATAGGCACGCGTGCACACACACACAGACACCTATAGGCAACATACCCTCTCACAGGCAAACACACATGCACACTAACACATGTGCACAGGCATGCACAAAACATGAACACACATGAGCACACACATGAGCCCACGTGCACTGACATATACCCAAACACACACACTTTCTCTCCCCAGCCCATGTCCTTTCCGAGTGACCCCTTGAATGAGCTTGAGGGAAAGAATGAAGGGGGGACTCCCCCACCTGGTCAAGAGGAACTGGAAGAGAACAGATTTCAGGGGAAGGTTCTCACCCCAGCATCTATCCATCCTGGGACACTAGGTGAGTGATGTAAAGTCCTTCAGCGGTGGAGTCCTCATTTGTAAGATGAGAGGCGGACAGTGGAGAGCAGGGTCAGTGTGCAGGTGCACAGGTGAAACCTGCTGACACCTGTTGGGGTTGCTGATGTGGATGCTGTTAAGTCAATGACAACTCACGATGGCTTCATGGTGGGCCATTGTAACAGAGTAACAGAGTAAAACTGACCCACCGGGTTTCCTAGCTGTAGCCTTTACCAAAGCAGGCCTGCAGGTATCTCTCCCACAGACCCACGCGTGCCTTCAACCACCCACCTTTCCGCTGGCAGCTGAGTCATACTAATATTTGTAAAGTAGCCTTCTTGCTCCCTCCAATCCTTGGTGAGATTTCCCTTGAAATTAGAGGTGGGCGGGTGCTTGAAAGCCTTCCTTCCCTCAGGAGAACCCTGAGGACCACAGAGAGGGCATGCCTTGTCCGAGGCCACCAAGGGAGCTAACTCCACGCTGGGGTTCACTCCTGGTTCCCTTTCTTCCCACCCGAATACTTACTGTGCGGCCTCCCCATCTTCAACACCAACAAGATGGATGGCTTTTATTAAGAACTTGCATTTGGGTAGCATTTTACTCTTTTCAACGAGCAGAGACTAATTAGAAATTTCAGTCTTAAGGGAGATTGCCCTGGACTTCTTGCCAGCACCCTGACCACGGTGCAGGGTCTGGAAGGGAGAGTAAAGATCTCTTGTAATAAGAAGACATCACCCTTGGGCCTGACACAGCTTTCCCCCCCGAGCCTGGACATGTACCTTTAGAAGGCAGGGTCAATGGTCTCGGCTCCCTTGGCTAAGGACAAATATTAGCTTAAAGAAGGGGCACTATACATATAGATACATGGAAACATAGATATATATATAAAGGAGCACTGGTAGCACTGTCTGTTAAGAGTTGGACTGGTAACTGCAAGGTCAACCATTCCAACCCAGCAGACCCTCCATGGGAGAAAGACGAGGCTGTCTGTTCCAGTCATGATTTACAGCCTTGGAAACCCTATAGGGTCACTATGCATCGGAATGAACTTGATGACAACTGTGGAATAAGCATATATGTACACATACATACACATATAAGCAGACTTTTAAAGTTCATGGAAAATAGTATTACAGTATAAAGATAATATTTTTTTCACAAACTTTTTGAAGTCCCCCCCCCCACCACACACACACTCTACTCTCTTTCCATAAGTTGAAATTTTGTGTATGCATCCGAGTAGGTCAAACAGTACTGCTATCAGAGTTCTAGTTCATACATATGTGGATTTCTTCCAAACAAAGTCTGTTGAGACGTGTCTGTGTGATCAGTGGTTGGCAGCAGACAAACTCTTTCAGTAATATACTTGTCTTGGTCTTGTTAGGGGGCCTTAGAATAAAATAAAAAGTCTAATCAGAACAGTGGCTTCCAAAGGGACTACTGTGCCCCTAAATTCAAGGTAGAGAGGTCAACTCAGACTGTTAACCCAAAGGGGTTAATCTTGATAGACTCTCTCAAAGGACACAGAACAGCCAGGAGGGCTTGTAATGAGGAGATTTAAAAAAACAGAAAACTACGTGGGTTAGAAAACAGACCAGGAAAGTTGTACTGAGGCTGTTTTGTTTTGTATGGTTTTCCCACCAGGACAACGTAGTTACTTGTTCTTGGAGGGTAGTAAGGGCTGTCCTATGAGAAGGACGCCGCCCCCAGTCTCGATCTCGCCCCTTCCGACTGGCTTTTGTTCTCCAGCCTCAAAGAACACTGGAAAAGAACACAATTGAGTCCCTCAAAAATGTCAACACTGCCATTTTGACGTGGTGTAAATACAAGAACAGAGAATTCTCCGGGGGAAGGCTTAGCGAGATGGAAGCCCGGCCTTCAGAAGTGTGGAAACCCAGATGGAGGCCTAGTGAACACCCAGATCTTCACATTTGATAGTCTGTTTAATGCAGGCGACTCTGATCTGATAGCAGTACGTATTTTACTTACGCACACACACTTGCACACACATGTAGGTATGAATGTACAACGTCAGAGCAATGCAGATATCAAGGGATCCCTTTGTATGAGTTGAAGGCAGCTCAACAACCCCTCATAACTGCTGTGAGAAAATAGATTTCTATTCTGTAATGCTACCCACTGTGGTTCTTCTGTTATTGAGAAAACTGAGATAAATGCTGACGGAGGCAAGGCATGGAGCGAGGCATGGGGGTGGGGGCAAGAAGGGACCCGATGCCCCCACCGGTAAAGCTGTGCTGGGCTTGGCGGTTGAGCCCTGGCAGGCTGGAGCAGCATCAGCTCAGGGAATGGGACAGTGATAAATATGTTCATCATCACTGGCTTGACATTGGCGTCACTGGGCAGTTCCATTGCTTAACGCTTAGCAAATGCCAATGGGACATGCCGAAAAGTCAATAGGCAGATGTAAAAGGAAATCATTGCATTAAAAACGATCCCCCTAACCCCCATTGCCTCGTGGCTATCAAGGAGAGAGACGTGCCTCTCTGTGGAGCCTGGGAAATGTGAGAGTGTCTGCAAGCACAGACCTGCAGCTGCATTACCTTCCTCCACTCCCTCAGAGATGGTTCATCCGGGGCGAATGCAGGTGACAATGTAACCAGAAAGGCTGACACGGAACCAGCACGTTCACAGAGATTCCCTGCCCCAAATCTAGACATTTCTCTCAAGGGAAAACCCCTTGAGAGTCCAGGATCTCTTGTGCGTCAGTTCTCAAAGTTTTTTTGTGTTGTTGTTGTTGTTGTTTTAACTCTTCATTCTCCTCTCGCCCATCCCCTGGTGACCACGCATGTTCTTTTGTGTTGATGGATTTCCCTATTCTATGCATTTCATATAGCATTCCCCCCTTCTCCCAAAAGACATCTACTGCCATTGAGTCATGCCTATTTTGACTCTTAGTGAGCCCACAGTCTCCCCAGAGAGCTGCTAACTGAAAGGTTGGGAGTTTGAGTTCACTTGGAACTGCCTCGGATAAAAGGCCTGGCGATCTCCTTCCCAAACAGTCATCCACTGAAATCTCCATGGAGCACACAGAGTTCTACTCGGACATGCTTGGGGCCACCATGCGTCTGAACTGATATAATGGCAACTGGTAGGTGCTTCGTATACATGGGCGCATACAATATTTGTCCTCTTGTGTCTAGCCTTCTACCCTCAGTGTGTTAGTCTGGGTAGACTAGAAAAACAAATTCATGGAGACTCATATGTGTATAAGGAAGAGCTTCATATATAAGAGCAATAGAATATTGAGAAAACATCCCAGCCCAGTCCAGATCAAGTCCATACGTCTGACATTAGCCCTTATGTCCAATACCAATCTACAAATTCCTCTTCAGAATCACGAAACACATACAATGACACTGAATGCAGTGGGATCACAGGCCAGTGAGTGGAAAATCTTGTGGATCCAGTGGCAGTAGAGGCATCTCAGTTCTGGCGGAGGTCTCCTTGTGGCTCCTTCAGCTTCAGGGCTCTAGCGTAGATCCATGTGTCTTGTCAGCTGCAATATCTCCCAGGGAGTGAGCCTGCCTCCTGCCTCCAGTGAGCTATTTTTCTCCTTAGTCCCTGCAAATGAGGTCATCAAGCTGTGACCTGATTGACAGGCAAAACTCCACCCCATTCACTCTTAATCCTCTAACATTGACAACAGATTTTAATTTCATAACTACCACACTCAGTATGATCTTTCAGGTTTCATCTAAGTCCTAGGAGCTCTCAAGACTTCATCTCTTTTTGTAGCTGAGCAATACTCCATTGTATCTATATACTACATTGTGTTCATTCATGCATCTGTGCATCGGTACTAGACTGCCTTTAGACCTCCTGTAATGTGTTCTTGTCTTTATTCCAAACCCTCTGAACATCTGAATAGCACAGATTCCCACAATCCCACTGTGCCTCCTTGGAAAGAACAGTTTTCTCACCTGTAAGCTGGGAATCACGTCTGCAGAATTGTTACAGGAAAATAAAATCTATCAGGTTGCTAAAACACAGCACAATGCCCTGCACCTGGGGTCAGTGTTGGGCTAATGTTGCATTAGGACCATGTAAGTTCTGAGCCTTTCTGTTGTCTGTCTCCCACTCTGGGGAATGGGGTTTGTTGGCTTCTTCACCTCCCAGACAATAGGTGGCAAACTTTGCTACCGAGAAGCAGCGGAGGACTGAACCAGTGAGTGAATGGTAAAGACACAATACACTGTCCCATCTAACTTTCTGATGTAAGATTTTTACCCCCTATTAGATAAGGCACCCTGTATGTTTCCTGTGTTTTTGGGTACAAAAGCAACCCCACCTCAAACGTCATTTAAGGAGACTATTTATTAAGTCTTAACAGAACCAAAGGCAACACAAAGATACAGGCACATCATGAGTCTGAGGGAGGCCAAATGACATCCAAGGATTTCCAGGTGGGATGCTGGTTCGATAACACAGAGAACAAGGGGAACTGTCACAAATGCCTGATGGGTGGCAGGTCACTGCCTCAGTTACAGGTGGGATGACAGGAGCAAGAACAGGACTAGGACCCAGCAGGATGGAGACACGTACAAGATTGGTCCAGGGCCTTCTGAGCAAGCTCTGTCAGGGCGCAACTGATAGGGCATGCCTCATGGCTATGGAACCCCCAGTGCAATGATCTCCATCAAGCGCACACCCAGACCAGCCCCCAAAAGAGACTTCCCCTCCCTGGGCAGGCCAGAGATGGGTGGAGGAACTCAATTTCCAAGTCATTCGGCCAGAGGGCAAGATGATCTTCGTCCTGGGTTAATGATCAGAAGGCCTTCACTGGAAGCGGAATCTACGTGGAGACGCTGCACGTGGATATTGGACTATCACTGCCTTCCATAACTTTTTACAAGCAGGGTGCTCAGAATTTAAGTGCTAATATACCTGTAACACCCATTCAATTCATCTCAACCACTATTGGATAACAGTTCTCTTTCCTATGTCCATCCCCTCTCACAGCGCCATGATAATGAGGGGCGTGTCACTGGGGTTCACGGTGTGTCCCCAGGGATGGTGCTCACTGTCACCAATGGCTGCTCAGGGACTAAAGGAAGGAGGAAAAGGACAGACAGAAAGAGGGAAACGGATACACCCAGGGAGAAGATAGGGAAATGGGGGGGCACCCTGACTGGCTACCAGACCCGACTCCTGCCTGTTGGTTCTTGGTTGCGCTGAGAGGGAAAGGAGGTGGGGTCCTCGGACAGGAAGCAGGTTGGCAGGGGTGACACCAGGGCAGGATGGTGGGGCTGCAGCTTCGGCTGGGACTCTGTGAGCCCTTCTCCATCCAGTCCCTGCCCAGGATGCTGCTCTTGCTGCAGCATGTCCTTTCTGAGGGGTGAGGACAATGGTGTTGCATCACTGATGCCTTCTAATGAGTGTGACGGGCGGAGGCGTTTGATTCTTTCTGAGCAAAGGTCATCCTCCTCCCTCAGGCTGCTCTGTCAGTTTAGAGGTGGGCAGACAGACCAGAGAGACTCAGGACGTCCTCAGGGGAGCCCCACCTGCCCTAGCCCCTTAGAAGCCTGCGTCAGCTTTGCATACCCCTAGCTGGGCTTGAACAAGGCACCGGACATCTCTGTTTGTCTCTTGGTAAAAAGCAGTGATTTCTGGTTTGTAATTAGGATTACTCTGCCTGAAGCACGGTGTTCCTTTTAAAGGTAAGTTCTCCCTTTGCCTAATGTAACATGTTAATCCTCATCTACACAGGGGGAGGGAAGACACAGCTAGAGAGCGGGCATGAGTGAGGTAGCTAATTCGACCATAGTAATGTCACAGGCAATGCGCAGGAGGGGAGTGTACTTGCCTAAAAGAAGAAAAATGATCTTCCTTCTCTGGATTGCTGGGGCGGGCATTAAGAAGGGAAGTGGAACAGGCTAGTGAGCCAGTAGAAGGGACAGAAGAGTGACTGACACCTGCTCTCCGAGAGCCCCCCTGTGAAGGGGAGACTCAGCCCTGTCCCCGGGGAGCCCCAGTCTGAGGGAAAGCCTAGCTCCTTCACTCAGCAAGCTCTTAGCCTAATGAGGGGGACTTATTCTTTGATCTCAGGAAGTTTCCAGAATCATGACAGAAGGAAGGGAAGTCCCATCCATCCAGCAGTATACTGGACACAACCCCCTGCATGTGCTCATTGAATCCCATTGTGCAGCAGGGACACAGGCGACCCAACTTCACCGTGCCTCTGAAGACGGGTCACACACCACCGGCCCCGGATGTTAGCATGCCTATCCTCAACCACCACACCAGATAATGGGAGCACACACAGCCAAGGACTTCCCGCTGAGAAGCAGTGGGCAGGATTGGAGACTGAGTTTTCTAAATTCAGGTCGAAGGCTCCTTAGACAGTCCCTGAAACAGAAAGGAATGTAGCTCTCACCCATTCTGACTTGGTGGCTTGTATGTTGCTATGACATTGGAAGTCATACCACCAACATTTAAAAAACCAGGAAGGTCACCCATGGAAGGTCTGGAAGACCTTCCAGACTAAGATAGACCAAGAAGAAAGTCCTGGTAACTTACTTGTGGAAATTAAAAAGCAAACACCAATAAACTCACCACCACTGAGTTGATTCTGACTCATAGTGACCCTGTAGTACAGAACAATCCTCTGTGGATTTCTGAGGCTGTGAAACTTTTTATTTCTTAACAGTTTTATTAGCATGTCGTCCACATAGCATACAATTTAATAACTCAATCACATCAAGAAGAGTTGCACAATTTTCACCATATTCAATTCTAGAACATTTTCTTCTTCTGTGTACCCATGATTATTCATGTAATTGTTTTATTCTAATTGTGGCAAATATATACACAGCAAAACATCCTGCAATCCCACAACTTCGGCTTGTGTAATTCAGTGCTGTCAATTATGGCTGTAAATCTTTATAGGAGCAGAAATCCTCGTTTTTGCTCCCATAGAGTGGCCTGGTTTCAAACCACATACCTTGTGGTTAACAGCCCAACTCATAACCCCTACTCCACCAGGGCTCCTAAGGGGCAGCATTTGCTCCAAACAAAGCTCAGGACGCAAGATTGGGCAGGAAAGATGGACACATGGAAACAGGGAGACCAGAGGGAAGGGCAAGAGTGCCGGTACAATGTCAGGAAACTGTACTGTATATGATCCGTTAGCTGGAACGGCTCTGTAAACCCTCACCCAAACTACAATGAAACACTTCAAACAGGAAGGGAAACCTATTGTTCATGGACTTTTGTCTGGGACTTTGACTCACTCACTGTGGGTCCTTCATCGGGAGGGACCCAGCACTGGAGAAGGACCTCGTGTTTGGTCAAGGAGGGTGGCAGGTACCAGTGAAGGAGAAGGAGCCCATGTGGGAGGTGCAGTGACACAGTGACCTTGTCAGGACTCTCAGACATGCCAGCGATCATGAAGATGCAGGACCACGCAACGTTCCTCTCATTACACGGGACCACTGTCCATCCGAGAGGATTCTGTGTCAACCAGGGACAACAAAGGAGGAATGAAACAGAAGAAGGACAAGGCTCCCCTCCCCAGCCAGTGACTTGACCAGAGTTGTGCAGGAAACAGCATCTAAGACAATGCCTTCTTCCAACAGGGCGTTGACTTAGGAAGAGAGCCAGGGGAACAGGAGCAAGGGCGAAGCGGACAGGGATGGGGGAGGGCAGTATGCTAATGCAAGGATGCATAATCAAACTTGGCATCCCTGCTGGTAACTGGTGCTTGATCCCACTGGGCTGTCTGAAGGCTCAAGGACAGAGGTTCTCAACCTGTGGGTCATGACCCCTTTGGGGGTGGAATGACCCTTTCACAGGGTCGGCTGATTCCTAACAGGAGCAAAATTACTGTGATGAAGTAGCAATGAAGATAGTGTTATGGTTGGGGGTCACCACAACATGAGGAACTGTATTAAAGGGTCACAGCATTAGGATGGTTGAGAACCACTGCGCTAGGAAAAGTGTCTCAGCACCCTAACCATACCCCTGGGGGTAAAATGGGGAGAGATTATACCCCTTGGTGGCCACTTACTACTTGTCAAGGGGCCCCCTGTCCACTTACTGGTAACCAAGTGCCTGAGCACCAAATAAGTACCAGTGAGTGTCCCCTGCTCTGGCAACAAAGAAGCTCTAGCAGAAAGGGAGGGACAAGGCACAGGCAGAGGTGAAGGATGGAAACCTGGAAGGGATGGAAGCCACATGGAAGCCACAGCAGTGGTTGGACAACAGGCAGAACCAGGCGCTGTCGGATAAGCAGATGGAAGTGAGAGGCAAAGTCTGCGGCACCCTCTGGCCAGTCAGGCTCCAAGGAGCAGCCGCTGAGATGGAGTTAGGAATGCAAAGGATCTACTGGGAAATAAGGGAAAAAGGGAAAGGGAGAATTGGGCAAGAAGAGTCATCTTTGGGATCAAGGGCATACAAGAAACCAGTTTTCCAGTCCCCAGCCACAATCTAAGATTCTCTGATGGAGGCCACATAGCAGAGTCCCTGTGGCCCCAAACAGATGCAGCAATAAAATCTCCTAGCTCAGAATTCTGCCATTCTTATCTGGGAAAGCTACTGATTTCTCGCAGAGAGGATTTGCTCCCTGACAATGTCCATAGTGACCAGAAACCCAACCTCCCAGCCATCGGGCCAATTCCCACTCACAGCATCCCTGGTGGACAGGGCAGAACTGCCCCTATGGGTTTCTGAGACCATAATCTTGATGGGAGTAGAAAGCTTCATCTTTCTTC
>NW_022107432.1:26232492-26251628 GCF_000313985.2 Echinops telfairi | reverse complement strand
GTCCTTTGACATAGTCAACCGTCTGAGATCAGGAGGGCTGCCTTTGCCCAAGGCTACAGCTCAGAGGGTTAGGAAAGGAGGAGGAATGAAACCAGGAAGCGCAGCGAGGCAGCTGGATACGTGATGCTACATTGAGGGGGTCACAATGGATGAGTAGAAACCAAGTGGGTATGAACTACTGCATGCAAGATGGACGAGCCATTCTGTAAACCTTTGGCTAATTCCCAATAACAAGTTGAGAGAAATCAAGCATGTTTTTCTTGCTTCAGCCACTGATTGGAGGTGTGAGTCTGTGATTATCCCTGTGTGAGTCTGCTGGCGGGAAGCAGGGAGGTCAGGGATTGGACAAAGCTCAGTTATCTTTGTGGTTCCTGAACCCCCAATGCACAGAGGCTGTTAAATGGCAGGCATTTGTGTTTGTTGAATAAATAAATGAATGATACCCTGCTGTCCCACCCAGCCCTTGGAGAGATGACCTTCCTTTGGGTTCCATCTTGCTATGCTGCCAGTGGCTAGGGTCCAAGCACCCAGCTAGAGCCATGCCTTCTATAGCCCAGTCCTGTTTCCCTGGAGTCCTGGGGAAACATGCAAGTTCATGGCCATGGGTGGGCAGCCCCAGAGGCAAACATCCGAAAAGCAGTGTCATTCAGTTATTGGCTGAGGGCCAAACTGCAGCTCCCAAACCTGCTGTGCTCACTCTGGCCTTTACACAGGAAGGTCCCTCCCTCTGCCTATCATGTCCTCCCTTCCACCCAGCCACCCCCATTTTCCTAGCAGGGATCACTTTCAGCAGGTTTCCATAAAGCAGACTCTCTACTGTTTCCTGGAAACCTTTCTTGAAATTGCAGCTATAGGGAGTGATCCCAAGACTCCATCAAATAGCTCTCTGCACACTGAGCTGGGACCTCTGTAAGATCAGGGACCGTGCTCCTTTGGCTCATAGCCTAGCATGGGTGGGCACACAGGGCAGGCCTGTTGAGTTGACTCTGAACAACATACAGGAGTCTCCCAGGCCATAGCCCACAGCCCTGCTTGGAGGTTGTGGTAGGACTTGGACAGCTCGAGTGAGCTTAGTGGCAGCCATCGCTTCCAGGTCCATACCTCCAACCTGTCCCCACAGCCTTCCAGCCATCTCCTGCTCTCCTCCCTCCTCCCCTGGTTCCCTCAGCAATGCCCTGACAAGAAAGACTTTTCTCTGCCCTAGGTGCCCTGTGCCCAAAGCCACCACAGCTAATTAGCATCCTGCTGTGTGCTTGACCCCTGACCCTGGCTGTCAAGGGCCACTCTTGCTCATTCCCTTTTAATGGGTTCCCTTTCTGCTTGGCAACCTCTGTCCTCTCTATCTTTGCTGCACATGATTTAGCTTCAGGCCCAAGACTTTCCCTCCCCCCCCTCCCCTTTCTGGTTTGCTTCACTTTGTGATTAACACTTTCCCTGGCTGTCTTCTTTCCTCCAGTGCTGATTGTGTAGAGGATGCTGCATCAAGCCAGACTAAGGACCCCACAGGCAGGGGAAGGCATGGGCCCTGCCTCAGGAGCCTCCTCACTGAGGCTGACTCGGGGACAGGAAGAAGCAAGGACAATCCAGGAGTGAGCAGAGGGAGGACTCTTGGAGAAAGGTGCCCCAAATCTACACCCACTACGCAGATGGAAAGACTGAGGCCCATAGAGGGTGATCAGGCTGCCCAAGATGGCCCAGTGAGTAGAAGCACCTAAGCCTGGGGTTCTCCCCAAAGCAAAACATGAGTGAGACCGGGTCTTGGCTATGGGTATTGTGCTTTGAGATATGCTCCCCAAGAACTAGAAATCTGGCTAGAAAGGGTGGCCAGCCGAGCTGGCCTCTGCTGTGAGGAACTCAGCCCTCCTCTTTCAACAGGTCCTCTGAGTGCTTCAGAAATGTCCACCCAACTGCTCTGAAAGGGATCCCCCTTAGAAAGTCCTGCACAGGAAGTGGGGGACAAAAAAAGTGGAACAAAACTCAACATCACGCAAGCGATCAGGCTTGCTGATGGAGAGAGACGGGTGAGACCCACCACAAGACTGTGGCCCATGGTCCCTCTTCAGGTCTAGAACTGAACTCCCACCTGTGACGCAACTCTGCCCAACAACAGACGGGTCTATAAGGGGAGCAATAACAGGAGCGAGGTATGAACATCTTAGAATTGTCAACCATTTGGGCTCTAAAGGGCAGCCTTTAACCCAGGACAAAATTCAGAAGGGTTGGGGGAGGAGGAGGAAAGGAGACAGGAAACAGGAAGGAGGGGGGAGGGATGAAGTCACCTCGAGAGGGTTGCGGAGAATGAGATGAGACAGAATGTGGATGAGTCTTTGGATGCACAACTGATGGTCCGCTCTTCGCCCAACTCACAACGACAGGCTAAACAAAGCATCCTTTCCACCCACCTGGGGCAAGTGAGTTATTATGGCTGCCCCTGCCATTGGAGTGTTGACCCCCTTGCTGCCATCAGTTTCCTGTGGGCAGTCCGTGCCGTGGCAGAGAGAGCTGTGGTGCAGCCAAGGCACAGTGCTCTCAGAGGACAGCTGGATGTAGCTAGAGCTCACCACTTAGTCTCTGCCTGGGTGCACAGAATGGCTGCTGCAGCGCGAGTCATCCTATTTCCATCTCCAGCAAGGAGAAGGTATAAGCGTGGTGGACTGGGGAGGGGAACAACATCCTGAGCAGGCCGTCAAAAGTTGTCCCCAGGGCCCACCTAGCCAACTTCCACTGCACCTCAATGGCCAGATTGGTTGTACCTTAGCAGCATCTCTGACTGGCAGGGAGAGGGGTTGACAGGAAGGCTGGGGCACTCACCTGCACAGATGCCAGGCAGACATGGTTCCATGGTCCTCTTCCTGTTGGGCAGCTTCTTCCTCTGCCCCAACCAGGCCCTTCCCTAGTTGCCTTGAACTTCCCACGGGTCTCTGGAATCACTGAGACCAGGTTGGGGAGGGGGGGGGCAGGGTAGCAAACAACTGTGAGCTGCTCCATTTCTCCCTTCCACTACTCTCTCCCCTTTGAAAGAGTGATGTGAGCATGAGTGGACCACATCAGTGACAGAGGCATAGCGAGAAAGGTGTGTTTGGCCAGTGGGTGATGTCCCAGGTGGTGACCTGGGCAAATTGTGTCCCTGAGAGAAATGGGGTTGGAGGCCCTTGAAGCTGTTCCTATGTCTGCTTGAGGCACCAGGAAGCCAGGGGGCCAGGGGCCCGCTGCCTTTTCCACATCCTGACCCAGCCACCATTGAGCCCAGTGCTGGAGTTAAGTTCAAAGTCCCTATTGGTTAAATACAGTTTGGTAGTTCTCAGAAAGTAAACATAGAACGATCATATGGCCCAGAAACTCTAGTCCTAGGTCTGAACCTCAAATAACAGAAAACAGTGAGTCAAACAAGTACATTTAGACCAGTGTTCATTACAGCACTAGTCACAATAACCCCCAAAATAGGAAAGCAAAGTATGTGTCCATCAAGAGATGAATGGATAAAAATATGTGGTTTATAGACGCTCCCCTCAAATCTATTGCTGTTCAGTTCATTCCTACTCACAGGCATTCTCCAGAACAAAGTAGATCTAGCTCCTAGAGCTCCAAGGATGTCAATATTTATGGGAGCCTCATCTTTCTCCCATGGAATGTTTGGTGAGTTTAAATGATATAATGTTTATTATGTCATATATGTATATGATATATATGTGTGGTTAGAATCTGAGCATTTTAACTACCGTATCACCAAAAAAAAAAAAAAAGAGAGAGAAAATAGTCGATTCTGACACCCAGAATAGACCAGAATAGAACTGCCCCCGTGGGCTTCCCAGACTGTACATTTTTACAGGAGTAGAAAGCCATATCTTTCTCCCCCAGAGCAAATGGTGGTTTGACAATACTGACCTGGTGGTTAGCAACTCCATGTGTAACCACTACACCCCCAAAGCCCCTTTATATAGCCATACGATGGAATCTTATCCATCCATGAGGAGAAATGAAGTTCTGAGACCTGGATCAACCTGGAAAGCATATTCAATGAAAGAAGTCAGAAACAAAAGGACAGTGCGATACGATGTCACTTGTAGGAAATACACAGACTCAGCAAATACAGAGAGAGGAAAATAGAGTTGTGGCTGCCAGGGGCTGCCTAAGGTTTCCTGGTAGTGTGATGGCCATAGTGCACTGGACTACTTGTGCACTTGCACAACTACAAATGTTGGGGTTGGTGATTCCAACCCAAGCAGCCTGTCCCTGCGAGGAAACACGAGGCTGTCTGTTTCTGTCAAGACTGAGGACCACAGAAAGCTTCATGCAGCAGTTCTGCTTTGTCATGTAGGCTCACGGCAAGTGATCAACTCCCAGTATTAGGTTGCTGAGCTGGGAGGGGGAGGGTGGAAGAGTAACTACTTCGTGAGCAATGAGTTTCTTTCTGGGGTAATGAGAAACTTTTGGAAACGCCGTGTACCGTCTCATTGTCCTTGAGTGTCCATCAGACTCACCGTGATCCTGTGCAACAGGGTGCAACTGCCCCTGTGGGTTTCCGAGAGGGTAACTCTCCACAGGGATAGAGGGCCTTGTCTTTGTTCCATGGAGCAGCGGATGGTTTTGAACTGCTGACCTTGCGGTTAGCAGCCCGTGGTGGAACCCCCTCTGAATGAAAACCCTCTCAGCTGGGAGAGACACTCAGCTTCCCAACCTCTCTGGACAGCTCCGGTCAGAAAATCTCAAGGTTATTGTCTTAGGGCTCCCCCACGGCCAACTCTGATACAAGGATTCAAGTGCCAATGGTGTCTTTGGAAGGAAAAGGCAGGGCAGCCAGGGAAGGGAGGCAAGGAGAGGAATAAGCCCATAGGGCACCACTGTGGACAACTGAGGAGAGACACCCCCTGGGTGGCTTTGGGTTTGGGTATCAAACAAGCCTCAGGGTAAGCACTCTCACGAGAAGAGGCCTCTGGGGAATTTACATAGCCACTTCTGTTCCATACTAGCTAAGGGCTGCTGCCAAGAACTGTGGATGCCCCAGAGTTCAGATCGCCACATGGGCTACCAGAGTGGGACCCAGATCCCAAAGGCCACAGACAAAGAAACTTACAGGTGCTGCTAGCTAGAAGTTAAGCTGGGAGGAGGATAGAAGGGTGAAAGCCAGGGTGGATGGGTGGGACTCCGGCAGTGGCTCCAATGGACCCAGTGAATGTTCTAGCCAGCGGGATTAGACGTCATCGTCTCAGAGGGGTGCTATTTGACCTTTGATGGACTTGTCTTCCATGGGACAGTTCTTTGGAGGTGCAGCAATTCTTGGCATCACCCACAGTTCTTTGCAGGTACATAGATATTCCTGACCTCACCCACCCAATGCCATCACACCCCTTACAATCACTGCGACAACCAGAAGGGTCACACACATTCCTAAACACATCCCCCGCCCCACCTGCCCCCAGTCCTGGCTAAGATCCATTGGCTCAGTCCAATCTCTTCACCTTCCAGATGAAGAAATTGAGGACCAGAGAAGCCTGGCCCAGCTAGTTGCCAGGAGCTGAGCCAGGACTGGAACGTGGGTCACCGGAGTCCCACTTGTTCATTCTACAACAACAGAAAGAATTAGATGTTTCAATGCCCATTCATTTATTATTGAAGGTTTATTTAAAATGGCCTTGGTGGCATAGGGGATCTTTGGTTTATAGTGCATTACAAGTTGAGCTGGCTGTTAACTGTAAGGTCGGCACTTTGAATCCACCAGCTGCTCCGTGGGAGAGAGATGAGGCTATCTACTCTCCTAAGCAGTCACCGTCTCAAAAACCCACAAGGGCAGTTCTACCCTGTTTTATAGGGCTGCTGTGAACCAGAACCAATGCAATGGCAGTGAGCTTTTGAGTTTGGTGGCATAGTGTGTAAAGTACCAGGCTGTTACCCCAAGGTCAGCAGTTCAAACCCAGCACCTGCTCCTCAGGGGAAGATGACACTGTCTTTCTTGGAAACCCCATGGGGCAATTCTACTCTGTCTTATAGGGGTGCTTTGGGTTCAAAACTCACTTGCTTTTCTTTGAGCTCTAGGCTCTTGCCTTGCCTCTTTATTCCACACGCATTATTGCCACCTGCTGTGGCCCAGACCGCTCCCCACGAGTCTGGCCTCACTGGAAGGGAGAGCAGTGACCTCCCTCTTGCTGATGGGCTCTGTGGATGGGCAGGCTGCTGGCTGCAAGATGGCCTGGCACTGGCTGTTGCTGGGTAGGAAAACCACTCTGCTCCCTGATGTCCTTTGCTGCAGCTGTAGTGAAGGTAACAAGGCCCTTAAGTACCGATCATCATGCTCCTGGGCACTGCCCAGCAGCTCTCTCGGAGTTATGCCTCCCAACCATCCATCTGCTGCCTGCTCCTGGCACCGGCCACCAGGCTCCCGGCCACCCTCCACCCTCCATGGCCCCTGGCTGCTCTGTGATTCGTGGCCTGGCTCCGAGAGCTGGCAGCAGCTGTTGTGAGTGCCATGCCAGCCTCAGAACTGATGGCGCTTCCCTGGCTGCCTTGCTGGGAGTGGGGGTGGGGTGGTGAGGAGGTGGGCTGGTTCCCCTACCAGTCTCCAGCCAGAATCTGCCTGGCTCCCTCATCTCGCTGCTAATGGCCGGGACCAGATGGCGAATTATCGGGACTGATTTACAACGACAGCTAAGTCAGCAGAGGATGAGACCTGGATGCCACTGGGCACTGCCCACGGGAAGAGAGCCTGCAAGGGGGTGGGCTGCTGCAGCAGGACCGGAACAGGGGTTGGGAAAGGAGCAGGCCGAGAAAAAGTACCAGAAGGAGAGAGAGTGGGTCTAAGAGGGAGAGAATACTAAGAGAGGAGAGAGAAAGTGAGACAGCAAACCCAACCGAACCTGCTGCTATCAGGCAGGTTCCGCTCTGGAGGACAGAGTGCACCTGCCCTGGAAGGTTCCCAAGGCTGTCAGTCTTTCCAGGAGCAGACAGCCACGTCTTCCTCCAGCAGAGCAGCTGGTGGGCTCAGACCACCAATCAGTCAGGGGGCCTATGCTTAATCCAGTGCACCACCAGGGCTCCTAGGAGATGGGAAAAGAGGGTGTGACAATAGTTGCCATTCACTGAGTGCTCTCCATCCCTCTGCCATGCGTTTCTCCTGGGTTTTTTTGTTTCAGTTCAACCCTGTCCAAAATGGTAGCGACCAGCCACCACGTGACATTTTAAATCCAAGTTCATTACACATTGAAAAGTTCCGTTCCTCCATCCCACTAACCACAGTTCACATGCCTGAAGGTCACCCAGAAGTAGCCCTGCTGGTAGAGTGGGTTATGAGTTAGACTGCCCACCGTCAAGCCAACAGTTTGAAACCATCAGTCCCTCTGAGGGTAAAAAGATGGGGCTTTCCACTCCTATAAAGATTTATAGGCTCAGAATCCCACAGGGGCAAATATCTTGGAAATACAGCCAGAATGTTCCTTCGAAGCGAGGGTCGTGAGACTTTGTCTCACATAACTTTGGACATGGTATCGAGGGGGACCCATCCCTGGAAAAGGACATCATGCTTAAATAAAGTGGAAGGGCAGTGAAAAAAAAAGAGGGAGACCCTCAAGGAGATGGAATGACATGGTGACAGCCCTTGTTTCTGGTGAGAGATGCCTTACTTAGTATGCATGTATAGTTGGTTCACTAGCGTTGAGCTCATCGCCAGCAGCATGGCAATCATGCCTGAATGCAACTTATTGAACATACATTTCCTCCATTAAGCCCCCCACAGCCTTCCTGCCCTGTAGGGACACTAGACAGCAATTCACACTGTGCTCGGTGCACCACAGGCGCAAAGCTGAGCAGCAGGACCAGGTCTCACCTGATCAAGACACCTCAAAATCAGTGTGGCTGGAGCACAGAGGGAAATACAAGAGGGGTCTGACATGAGGGCAGAGATGGCCATGGCCGTGAGGGTCATGAACCGAGCCAAGTGCTATGGGTGCTACTTGAACAGCAATGGGTAGCCATGTGGGCATTGTGTCTGGAGTGATTCGTGTACAAAACACTGACGGGAGTGATTCATGTACATCACCAGTAAGCAACACCCTCCGCGCATAAGGAGAGAGCGGCAGGCCAGGTAAGAGGCTGTCGAACAATGGTGGTGGCTTGGAGCAAGTTGGGGACTATTGGAGAGGCAGGTCCGTGGATAGGTTTGGGTTGTGTTTTGAAATGGAACCAAGGGAGTTCATGTAGCTAAAAGGCAGATGGAAGCGGTATTATTAAGTTTCCTTGAGTCCATTCCTATACACAAGAGAACAAAACACTGTCTGGACTTGTGCTGTGCTCACAATGGTTGTGTTTGAGCCATTGTTGCAGCTGCCATACCTTGACGTTCTTCCTCTTTTTCACTGCCTTTCTACATTACCAAGCATACCAAACCCATGCCAACTCGCTGCCAGTGAGTCGAAGCCAACTCACAGCAACCCTGAAGGGCAGGGCAAAACTATCCTTGTGAGTTTCCCAGACTGTAACTCTTTACGGGAGTAAAAAGCCTCACCTTTCTCCAAGGAGTGACTGGTGGTTTCGAACTACTGACCTTGCAGATCACAGCCCAGCTTGTAACCACTATGCCACCAGGGCTCCTTCCTAAGCATAAGAGGAATACTGGAGTGACTCTTGGTATGGTAGGGCTTGAGCAGTGCTATGTAGTGATTGGAAGGACAAGGAGAAGAACAGGTCCTTGGTCGGGAAATAAGGATTTCTGATTTGGGAATTAGCCCTTATTTCCTCGAGCCGTCAGAGCAAAGTACTGTAAACCAGGTAGATTAAAGCAACAGAAATGAGGCATGATTCTGGAATCTGGAAGTCTCAACCCAAGGCGTGAGTAGGGCCATGTTCTCTCTGAAGGCTGTAAGAGGAGATGCTTCCTTATCTGTTGCTATTTCTTGCCAATCCTTGGCATTCCCTGCTCAATGCAGTGAATTATTGCACAATCTGTTACACCCACCACCAAAGGACCTTCATTTTCCTGATGCATCTGAGTAAGAAGGTAAGGGAAGAGACTGATTGGATTCTACGATTAAGCTGAGAATGATTGTTCACGAGGTTCATTGTGATAGCCATCCTGAGAGGTATAAAAGAAGCCATTGTAGAAGAATGCGGTGGGGGGTAATCTCACAATCAGCAAAATAGACAGGCATGGAATGCATCCTTTGGACTCAGAGATACCTGTGTATCAAACCTCCATGATCCGGGAAACAGCTGTGACACCAGGGGGCAGCGACAGTCAGACCAGGAGCCAAATCATAAGACAGTGCTTTGGACTTTCCATCCCACAGGATAAGTAAAGTTGAGCGCTTTGGGGCAAGAGCCTGGCTTGTGGAGTAGTGTATCTCTTGGCATTTAATTCGGGGTCTGCATCTGCTGATCCACAGAGTGGGCGCTGATTTGGAAGCCTTCAAGGCGAGGCTCACAACAGTGTGACCTGCCCTTCAGACCTTTAGTGACAGCCGTAAAAGAGCTTTGTAATATTGCCTGAGCAAAGAAGATGCCAGGCCAAGGGGCCAAGGACCAGAGAGAGGCCAGCCTGTAGTCACAGCAGAGAAGACACTGTCTTGTCTGAGCAGTTGTACTCTGAGTGTTTCTCACCTTAAATTTAACCTAGGAACTTCCCCAAAAACCCCAGAACCATGAACATCACATGTGAGTTCTATGCGGCCGTTGCAGTGAAATATTGAACTCAGTCACAGAGGCAGAGTGCTGTGGGAGGGATACTGATGTCAGGAGAGGGTAAAGGGATGGAGGGTGGGGACAAGTGTGACCTCAGCCTTGTGACAGTCAGCCTTGGGAGATGGAGATCAGATGTGTCCCCCACACTGCTTCCTCACCCACGTTTGTAGCTGTGTTACTTCAGTCTCAGCCTCTGTCTTCCTCTGGACCTCTGTGTACCCACCCTATGCCTTGTTGCTTTGACAGACGACATCTTTAAAAAATGTTACCTCCACATACGGTCGTGTTCAGAGGTACCAGGGATGATGACATCAGCATAGCTTTGGGGGAAACGTTGTTCAATCCTTAATAGAAGATGCTGAGTTGAACACACCGTTGGGTGTCATTTCCAGGGGGTGGGTCTCTAGTGGAGCTGGAGAGTTGGAATCCAGGGCCAGACATGTTAAGTTGAGAAGCATCCGTGTGTTGGTGATATTTTAAGCCACGTGACCAAGGAGAGTATAGATGATGAAGACTAGCGGGGCCTGCCATGGAGCTCAGGATATGAAGGAGAGCTGAGATGGAGGGTCCAGTAAAGGGGAAGGAAAAGGGGTGGGCACTAAGGTAGCGGGAGAGCCATGGAAGAGGGGGGTTCAGAAAATGTAAGAGAATTTAAGAACATGTCACAATGCAGAGAGAGCTGATAAGACAGGGCTCCACCACAAGGTGGAAGATAGCTACACCTTGAAAGTTTAATGATAGGTGTGGAACTGGACACTCCCACGGCATTTACTTCGTGGGTACATTGAGGCCAGTAATGTTCTGTCTCCCACAGCATGCTCTACTTTTTAGCTACTGGTTCTATACTTCATTGCAATGGTCACACCAAACAAAGACAACAGTAATGATTCAAAGGTTTATTCTGGAAGTTGATAGATTACAGTTCAGAAGCAAGTGCTCTAGATAGAGTTGTTCTGTTAGGACATTATAAGGAGTTCTTTCAGGGATGCTAATAAATACTCCACAGGCATCCCACTCTGAATGCCTCAACCCAAAGGCACTCACATCCAACCCCCATGGGTCAACAAACCCAGCTCCCCCAATTAAGGACCCAGAGGGAGCCCACTCTACAAGCCAGCCTCCTACCCAACAGCACTCAGTTTTACTGGGTAGATTGGCTGGCAAGTCCACAGTTATTTCTCATTCTAGCTCCTGGTCCTGCTTGTCACTCCTTGGATGTCAAAGCTAACTCCTGGATCAAGGAGTTTCACTTCACTGGGATCTCAAGGTCCAGAGGATGTACTGCACTTCTGGCTCATTCTGGTAGTAAGCATCCCCTCTCCGACTTCAGACACCATTGATTGTATCCCTTTCAGGCTGGCAACCACAATGAGTCCTGTTCACAGGCACTCTCAGCTGAATCCTATCAGTATCTTTCCCTACTTTCTTACCCAAGCACATTAGGAAAAAGCCATTTGCTGGTAGTTACAGAGACTATGGCTACAAGAGCCACATTAAAGAATTCATTGCCTTGCACCCATCCAGGAAAGAGATGAAGAAGGAGGCACCTTTAGTGATTTCTGGGATGGGATGAGCGTGCCCTGGTTCTTGCTAACTACAAGGTCAGTAATTTGAATCCACCATCCACTCCACTGGAGAAAGATGAGGTTTTCTACTCATGTCAAGAGTGAGTCTTGCAAACTCACAGGGGCAGTTCTATGCCCTCTATGTCCAGGATAGTCTCTGTGAGTCAGAATCAGCTCCATGTCAGTGGGTATTTTTTGTAGGTCACCAAGCCTTTCTTAGCGGTACCTCTGGTTGGATTCAAACCTGCAACCTTTGGGTTATCAGTCAAGCACTGTAACAGAGTACACTACTCAGAACCACCACATGTCTGTCAGTTTGTCATACTGTTGATGCTTATGTGTTGCTGTGATGCTGGAAGCTATGTCGCTGGTATTTCAAATGCCAGCAAGGTCTCCCAAAATAAACAGGTTGCAGTGGGGCTTCCAGACCAAGAGCACACAACAAGAAGGACTTGGTTCCCCACTTGGGAAGAAGAAGCTGCTGACAACCTTTTGTATGGCTTCAAAAACTGTCAGATACTGAAGGCCCAATGAATGAAAGTAGAGCATTCATTGTCAGAGACTGTGTCGGACGATGGGCCCGGGGTTAGTGAACACTCAAACTGTGACTGAGAAGCAGCTTATTCCTCAGGGTGGGGTCGACCATGGGAACATGAGTTGGATAAAGACTTCAGGATCTTCATTTGCTGATGGGGCATGACTCAAGGTAAGGAGAAATAGTTGCAAAAAATCTGCTAATGATAAGAACTTGGATTATGCGAAATATGAAATGAAGAAAACTGGAAGTCATCAAAATTGAAGCGGAATGCATGAAGATTGGCCATTTTTAATCAGAAAAACCATACGATTTTCTACGCCAGGGATAATATAATCAAGAGGCATGACATGGCACTCTTGGTCACAAGAACTTTGTGAAATCAATCACATAGTACAATGCTGCCCGTGATGAGATTATATGTACAGGCCTTCAAGGAAATCCAATCAATACAACTATTATTCAAATGTATTCACCATCCACAAAAGGAGAAATCTACCAGTATCTTCAGTTGGAAATTAATCATACATGCAATCAAGATGCATTGGTAATGATTGTCTATTAGAATGCAAAAATTGGAAATAGAGGAAGGAACAGTAGTTGGAAAATAAGGGCTTGGTGATAGAAACAAAGATAGAGATTACATGATAGAATTTTGCCAAACAAACAACATATTCATAGCAAATACCATTTTCTGATACAAAAGTGACTGTACACATGGACTTCTCAAGGTGAAATACTCAGAAGTCAAGTTGACGGCATCTGTGGGAAGAGATGAGGGAGCAGCTCAATATCAGCAGCTAAAACCAGGCCAGGCACTGACTGTGGAACAGACCATCAATTGCTCATATACAAATTCAGATTAAAGCTGAAGAAAACTAAAACAAGCCCAATGAGAGTCAAAATATAACCTTAAGCCCCTTCCATCTGAATTTCAAAAACATCTGACGAACAAATTTGACACATTGAACGCTAATGACAAGACCTGATGAGTTATGGGAGGACATCAAGAGCATCGTTCACAGAGAAAGCAAAAGGTAATTAAAAAGAAGAAAAGATCAAAGTGGATGCCAGAAGAGACTCTGAAACTTGCTCTTAATTGTAGACTAGCTAAAGTAAATGGAAGAAATGATGACATGAAACAGCTGAAGAGAAATTTTCAAAGGGCAGCTTGAGAAGACAAAGATAAATGTTATAATAAAATGTGCCAAGATTTAGAATTAGAAAATCAAAAGGGAAGAACAAACTCAGCATATCTTACATGGAAAGAACTCAAGAAAAAAATTCTACCCTTGAGTTGCAATATTGAAAGAATCTATGGGCAAATGGATGAATACAGAGTCACTGTACCAAAAAGAACTAGTCAACATGCCATCATTTCAGGAGGTCGCATATAAGCAAGAACCAATGGTGCTGAAGGAAGAAATCTAAGCTTCACTGAAAGGAATAGCTGAAAACAAGGCTGCAGGAATTGATGGAATACCAAACGAAATGTTTCAACAAGCTGCGGAAGCACTGGAAGCACTCAATCATCTATACCAGGAAATTTGGAAGACAGCTACTTGGCCAACTGACTGGAAGAAATCCATATTTGTGCCCATTCCAAAGAAAGGTGACCCAACGCAGTGTTCAAACTATACAACAATATCCTTGATATCACATGCAAGTAAATTTTTGTTGCTACTTATCCAAAAACAATTACAGCAGTACATTCACAGGTAACTGTCAGAGGTTCAGGTCAGATTCAGAAGATGTGGAACAAAGGCTATCATTGCTAATGTCCGATGGACCTTGGCTGAAAGAAGAGAAGACCAGAAATATATTTATTTGTGTTTTATTGACGATGCTGATTCAGGATATAAAGCAGGAAGTAGAATCCAAATAAACCAGTTGGAGATCTGTTTTGAAAAGACTGAACCAGCCTTGAGACCAACTTCTCACCATGATCACCTTCACGGGCAGCACATCCAGCTTTTAAGTGCACCCACTGCCTTCAAGTCAATTCCAGTTCATAGAAGCCCCTGTAGAGCAGTGCAGAGCTGCCCCTGTGGGTTTCTGCAACTGTAAATCTTTAAAGCCTCATCTTTCTCCCATGGAGTAACTGGTAGGTTCAAATTACTGACCTTCAGGTTAGCAGCCCAATGCATAACCATTATATAACCACATGCACCTGTTTGGACTTACCTAGGCATTAAATGTAAAGATCTACTTGGGAACAGGTCTTGTTTGTAACTAGGGACTGCCAGTAGCGGCTGTGGACTGGACACTAGTTAAGTACTAGGTGCTTTTAGAAGCACCGAATTACCCTGCTGGCCCTACAAGGCAAGATATCTGCCCCAGTTGCAGACAAGGAGAATTAGGGTAAAAACAGAGCAACACACTCAGGCCTTTATGTGTTAATGAAATCACAGAGCAACATGAAGTGGGTTTTCTCTTCTCTGAGAGAAGCCAAGATCCTCACCGAGCAGCTTCTGCCCTCCCTACCTGGGGCGTCCTCAGAGAGCATCTTGTAGCATCTGTTTGCAGGTTATTGAGAAGCAAAATGTTAGGAAGATTAGAAAACCAGCAAGTCAGCCTTGCTGGAATGAGTGGGGGAGGAAATTAGTTCTCTGGCTGAGAAAGGGCCTGGCCAAGCAGGGAGTTAAGCCAGGCTTGGCCCTTTGCAGTGGGGACAGAGGTATGACCCTGAACAAATGGGCTGGCCTATGTCTGTCTCCTGGGACACTCTTGCAGCCACCCTAAAACCCAGAAGAGGAACAGGGTGGGGTCTGAGTGGGCGTTCTGCTCCCCAGAATCCTTGGTCGTCATTAGACTCACACCTGCCCTCCTCCAACACAGAGAAAAATGTATAGGAGCACCGAGCAGCATAAACACACATAGCTTATTGTTCATGCTTGGCTCTGCTGTCCGAGTAGCTCGGGCATTTATAGCCAATGCCCTCCCCACCTGCTTTCAGCACAGTTGCAGAGAGAAGGATGTGATGTCTTCAAATGCCCCCAAGTGCAGACGGAACACGGCACAGCCTACGGCTGCCTTCCAAGCAGTCGCATCCACCCCAGCCCCAGGTCTTGTGTTGCAGGAGCCTCCACTCACCCCGCCCCCCTCCATTTCCCTGCAAGTTTCCACCCCCAGCTCCAGCTTCCAGCCACCAAGTGGCAGATGGATAGAGACCTCCCACCACAGGAACATGTTTACAACCATGTTACCTGAGTTTCTTGCTGCTGCTTGGAAGCAGCCGCCAAGAAATCAAAACGACATATTGCGTCGGGCCAATCTGCAACAAAAGACCTCTTCCAAGGGCTCGTAAGCAAAATAAAACCCTGTCACTTTGAGGACTCAATGGCACCTGAACCAAGCACTGGTGTTTTCCATCTCTTCAGGGGCATGCAAAAGCCGCACAGCGAATCAGAAGGAACAGAGAAGAATTGGTGTATCCGAATTACGGTTTGGGTGAATAATATTGAATATACCCCGTGTCTCCCAGAAGAATGAACAGATCTATCTCAGATGATGTGCAGCCAGATGCTCCTCAGCAGCTAGGATGGCGAGACATCATCTTGAGTACTTTGGACATGTTGGCAAGTGGGACCAGTCCCTGGAAAAAGACATCACGCTTGGTAGAGGAGCAGGGGAATAGAGGAGGTCCCTCAAGGAGAACAGCTGACCCAGTGGCTGCCACGAGGGATCAGTAGCAAGGCTGGTGCTGGGCCAAGCAGGGGTTCGTTATATTGTACGCGAGGCGGTTATGTGTTGGAGCAGAAATGGACAGCACCAAAGGACAACAACGGCTGCTGCAGATGACCCGAGGCTAGTCTCTATTTTGATAGGCTCCTAGGATTTGGGGGCTTTAGATTCAAGAGCCTTCTGGATTGATTCATCAATAAACACTCAGCCCCTGAACGGCTCTATTCAGGGCCGTTTCTGGAACTGAACTCAGAGGAGAACAAGCACCGAGGGGTCTGTAGCCCAATGTGGTCCTGGGCGGATCCGGGTGGTTACAGAGGATGTTGGTACGGATGATGATGAATTAGTCATCTCTTTTCCCTTTCTACCCACTGCATCTCCTCAGAAGTGCCCTCTCCCGGACACCCTATTTACACTACCCCCTATCTAATACAGCGGTTCTCAACCTGTGGGTCACAACCCCTTTGGGGGTCAAACGACCCTTTCACAGGGGTCACCTGATTCAGAGCAGTAGCAAAATGACAGTGATGAATTAGCAAAGAAAATAATTTTATGGTTGGGGGGGGGTCATCACCACATGAGGAACTGTATTAAAGAGTCGTAGCCTTAGGAAGGTTGAGAATCATTGATCTAATAGATAGTTAATTTGCTTATTGACTTATAGTGTGAGCTCCATGAGAACACGGGGCAAAGAGTGCCTAGCCTGTGATAGGAGCTTACTAAGTACCTGTGGGGCCTAAGTACCTATGTCCAATAGCACCCCCCCCATCCCCATCCCCTAAAAAAATATCACTGCCATTGAGTCCATGCTGATTCATAGCGACCCCCTATGGGTTTCTATAACTGTTTACGGGTGTAGAAAACCCAGTCTTTGTCCCTCGGATCTGCTGGTGGTTTTGAACTGCTGAATAGACGGATCATAGCCCAATTTATAACCACTATACCATCAGGGATCCTTCCAAGCCCCTCAAAAGGTCAGATATCCCTCTTCCATAGGCCCAGCTTTGTCTCGCGTTCTGGGAGCCAGTCAGGAGTTATTCCAGGAGGCTTCGGGATCCCCAGGCTTTAAGTCTACTGGCTCAGCCCCAGCCAGCTGACTCGCTGCCCTGGTCCTGCCCTACGAGGTCTGCTCCCGGCCTCACTTCTCATCTTTAGCAGCTGCAGCCCATGCTATTGTTCTCTGGTTCTCTGTTGCTGTTGAAAGACAAGGAGAATCCGTTGCCATTGACTGGATTCCAACTCGTGGTTCCCGTGTGTCAGATTAAAGCAGACCCGCTGGGTTTTCAGTGACTGAAGTTTCTAAAATAGATCACCAGGCACCTCTCTGAACTCAAACCGCCAACCTTCCAGTGAGCAGCTGATCATCAACTCTTTGTATACACACACACACACACACACACACACACACACAGATTTGCCATGGAGAGATTCGAATCCATGCCAACTCCCTGTGTTTCAGAGTCGAACTACTCTCCACAGGGTTTTCTTTCTTTCTTTTTATAAAATCATTTTATTAGGGGCTCATACAACTCTTATCACAATCCATCCATACATTAATTGTGTAAAGCACATTTGTACATTCGTTGCCCGCATCATTCTCAAAACATTTGCTCTCCACTTAAGCCCCTGTCATTGGCTCATTTTCCCCTCCCTCCCCACTCCCCTGTCCCTCGTGAACCCTTGATAATTTATAAATTACTATTTTGTCATATCTTGCCCTGTCCAACGTCTCCCTTCACCCACTTTTCTGTTGTCCATCCCCCAGGGAGGAGATCATATATAGCTCCTTGTAATCGGTTCCCCCTTTTTATCCCACCCTCCCTCCACCCTCCCAGTATCGCCACTCTCACCGCTGGTCCTGAAGAGGTCATCGCCCTGGATTCCACAGGGTTTTCTTGGTTGAAGCCTTTTGGAAATAGGTGACCAGATCTCTGTTCTGAGGAACTTGTAAGTGGGTTGGAACTGCCAACCTTTTAGTTAGTGTCCATAGGCTTAACCATTTCGGCTACTCAAGGACTGGGGATTCTGTAAATAACAACCACCCTCCTAAAAACCACATGTGCTGCCATTGAGTTGATTCTGACTCATAGAGAGCCTAGATAGGGTCTCTAAGACTCCATCTTTATGGGGACAGAGAGCCCATCCTTCTCCCACAGAGGGGCTGGTGGGTTTGAACTGCTAACCTTGTAGTTAGCAGCCCAACATTGAATCCAGCAGGCTCCTTGGTAAATAACATTAGCTCCTACATATTGCTTGCTTGATGTATACCAGGCACGGTCCTGGGTGTTTTACATTTACCCTGACTACTCTGCATGGTAGGTATGCATCCCTGTTCTGGATGAAGAATACGTTTAGAGCCATTCAGCGACTGAGCACATGGGGCTCCTGTCCCCCTGGTGTTTTCCAGAGAGCTTCCCCTGCACCCCCATAGTGCTTACTGGTATTATGTAAAATGAAAAAGATTCCACAGTCAGAATTGTTGGGGAACTCTGGGTTAACTAAGCAAGATTTTGTACACCAGGGTTTGGGGGGACCTTTCAAATGCCCATGTCCATTGCAACCTTCCTGGTAGGGAGGACGGTATGCAAATCACACCATTTCTCAAACGTCCTTGGCTTTGGAAGCTCTTTCACAAGCAGCATCTCACAGAAAAGGGATCAGAAAAGAATGTGGCAAGCCGCCCAGCATCAAGTTATGGTCTCGATTGTTGTGACCGGGGATGTCCAAAGAGATAGAGGAGGGGGCGGTGATAGGTGACCTCCCGATGAGGGACAGTGAAGGCAACTGGGATGTTCCTTGGCAACTGACACTTCCATGCAAGGTGTTGGTGGGGGTGGAGGAGGTGGGGCCCTCCTGGTCTAGCAGGGCCCCCTCCATCCTAACAAACAAATGGCTGTCACCCCGACCCTCCACATTCCTTCAGTCCGTGTTCTCAGATGCCCACGCAGTTTTAATTAAACGCTGCGTCTGCTGGCTCATTAAGGAGAAACCAGTTGGTTCTATTTCTGAGTAGCCTCAGGACTCCTCACTATTTTTACTGCTCCAATAACATTGCAAGGGATTTTATAGTGTTTTGAAGCAGGCCTTCACACCACGGTTGTCGCAACGAATGAAATGAGACCAAAACAGACGTGAAGTTTTAAAGTTTGGGTGAGCTGGGACACTAACTGGAACCGGGAAATGTGCTGGTGGAGAAGAGGCACGGTGGGCCCTTTGCGGCATCCTGATGTGCAACCTTGGGGCAGTGCCGGGACTGTAGAGAATGACACACAGTCAAAGCAGCCATGTTTATGGCTCAGCTGGGGAAGAGATTTGGTTGCTGTGCAGCCTGGTGCTTCTGTGGTCACCCAAAAAGATCGGCGTCTCTGTGTCCCACGACTTTTCCCACCCTGCCTACATTCCAGTTCACCGACATTGAAACAGGTTGGGTCCAGACTGGCGTCGCTGTGTCAGTCCTGACTAATCAGACAGTTTGAAACCCTAGGTGGCACACGGTATTGCTTTTGAGCCGAGAGGACTTCCAGGCCAGGACTGAGCCATTATTCATTTGGATCCAAGAGTTCAGACTTCACTCAGATCTGCCATCAGAAGCTGCCCTTCTCTACCCTTTGGGATCATCCCTCGGGAAGGGCCCAGCCATGCTCAATAAAAGGGCCTGCACTGACAGACTGAAGGGCTCGTGCTTC
>NW_022107432.1:26229113-26231613 GCF_000313985.2 Echinops telfairi | reverse complement strand
TCTTCGGATTTATTTGGACTGCTAGCAGCAAAGGTGGTGGTTCAAACCCAACAGCTACTCTGAGAAAGAAGGATGAACCTCTCTGTTGCTAGAAATATTTACAAAGCCTCTCTATGCATTGGCTGATCTGAGCAGGAATGTCATCCCCGGGAATTGGTGGGTCACGTTGAAATTCTCTCTCTCCCTCCCTCCCTCCCTCCCAGTTCACTCCTATGTGGTCTGAACAGACCCGCCTCTCTCCCCCGGCTACATCTTCATTGCTGTCCTCTGTATTGCCTTCTTCTGTGGAGTGGGTCAACATAGCTCCGCTTGGGCCTGGTCCTACTGTGCTCTCTGTTAGTTTGCTGCTCCATGCTACTGTATCGCCCTTGGGGCTTGGCTCTCTGGGATGGGGTACAGTCCCTCTCTCCCTTTCCTGTGGAGACATACAACAACACCCTCTTTGTGGTGCATTCATGCCCTAGTCCCCATCATGTGAGTGAAAGGAGACAATAGACAGTGTAAGATACAAAGTAACAATAACAATATATAATCAATCAAGGATTCATGAGGGTGGGAGCGTGGGGAAGGAAGGGAATAAAAGAGGAGCAGATACCAAGGGCTCAAGTAGAAAATGTTTTGGAAATGATGATCGCAACATATGTACAAATATGCTTGATACAATTGATGTATGGGATGTCATAAGAGCTGTAAGAACCCCCAATAAAAAAAAAATTTTTTTAAAAAGAGAGAGGACAATAGGCCCAGTTCCACTCTCAGTGATCCTACACATAGCTGGGGAGGTCCTGCCTCTCCTGGGGCCCTACACAGGGCTGAGAGAGCACTGCCCCACCCCCACCCTGCTACAGTGCTGCATACAGCACAGGCAGCTATACCAGTGAACTCCAGCACTCAACACCACTGCGGGAACTGCCGCCTGGCCTCTGCTGTGATCTTGCCTTTGAGGGTAATTCCGCCCAGCAACTGTGGGACCCTACACCAAGTGGCCACACCACCCTGCTACCTTGAGGCAGGGTTGGAACTCCTCCAGCCCCACGGTCAGGTGATCAGGCCTCAGTTATCTCCTTACTTACTTATTACTTTTTCTTCTCTCTTTATTCTCTTGCCCTTCTATCTTTCCCACCACAGTCAGTCTCAATGGGCACAGTTTTCTTTTCTTTTTCTTTCTTTTTTCTTCTTTTTCCTCTTCTCTCCCTCTCTTTCCTTTTATACACCAATACTAGCTTCTGGCTACTACCCTCCACCTAGGGCAACTCAACCCATATAGCAGGGGGAACTCCTGCCAACCCTCGATGGGAGCACTTCACACCACACAAGGCAGCTGTGACAGCCCTCTAAAGCACTAGGTGCTGCTGAGGAAACCTCAGTCTGGCCTCTACAGTGCTCTTGCCAATGAAGGAAATTCCACCCAGCACTGGTGGGACCCTGCACCAATAGGGCACACCAACCTGCCACCTTGGGGCAGGGTTTAAACCCCTCCGGCCCCACGTTCAGGCGATCAGGGATTAGCTCTCTTTAGTCTTTATTATTTTTCTTCTCACTTCCTTCTCTCTTTCCCACCACAGTCAATATTAGCAAGCACAGTTGTGTTTTTCTTCCCTTCTTTCTCTTTCTTTCCTCTTTCTCTTTTCTCTCTTCTTCTTTCTTCCTTCTTTACTGTTTCTCTCCCTCTCTTTCCTTCCATAGCCCACTGCTGGTTTCCAGCTCCCTACCCTCTGCCTAGAGCAACTCCACCCACTCAGTGGGGAGAGCTCCAGCCTGCCTCTTCAGACAGATCTGCACGTGGCACGAGGAAGTGCTACACACGGCACAGCATGGGGCTCAGCTATCTCTTTATATATTTTTCCTTCTGTTTTTCCTTTCTTCTCTTCTTCTTTCACCTTTTCTTCATTTTCCCCTTCTTCTATCTCTTCTCTATTTCCTGCCACAGTCTCAGCAGATTCAGTTTTCCTTTTATACTTTTTCTTTTTTTGATGGTTTTTACTTTTTTTGTCTGCATTGTGTTAGTTTGCTTTTTTATTGCTCTTGTCTTTGCTGTCTCCTTTCTCTTTATTTCTGCTCTTCTCCTTCTCTTTCCTTTCACAAGCCACTACCAGCCTCCAGGTCACTCCCCTCCACCTAAGGCAACTCTGACAGCCCAATTGGGGGAGCTAGTGCCCACACTTGGCTTTACACGCAGATGAGGAAATCACGCCCATCCTCCACCATACCCCAAGTGGCTGGGGGATCTCCCCTTCAAACAGCTGGGGGAACGCTAGCCTACACCCCAAAGCCCAACAAGTGATTGGGAAATTCCTGCCCATTGTAATCGGTGCTCCACGCTGGTGCAGGTACATCCATCCAACCTCCACAGTGATCTCTCCAACTATGGTAATTCTGCCTGCCATCTATGGTGCTCTACAGCAAGGAGGGTACACAACATGCCCTACATGTCACTCTAGTTGCAGAGGGAAACACCACATGCCACGCACAGTACTCCAAGCACTGTGGGACACACCAC
>NW_022107432.1:26225959-26227907 GCF_000313985.2 Echinops telfairi | reverse complement strand
AACAACTCCACCCAGACGGCGACAAAGAGAAAAAACATCCCTCAAGATAGCATTAGCTCAATAGTGGAAATAAGGCAAGAAGGAACCACAAACACGCAAAATACCCTGTTTCTCTGAAAGTAAGACATCCCCCAAAAATAAGACCTAATTACAGTTCTGACTCTCGCTGAAATATAAGGCATCCCCCCCAAAAATAAGACCTCCCCGAAAATAAGCCCCCTGAACCTACCATAACTCTGGACTCTGGGCCGTAGTGGCAAGCGCTGCCACGCAGCTCACTGTTGGCTACAGCACAACCGGCGCAGACAGGAAGTGTGAGATCTCTTTTAATAAAACAATAAACAATAAATGTGTACCAAATTCCTCTTCATGGAAAAATAAGACATCCCCTGAAAATAAAACCTAGTGCATCTTTGGGAGCAAAAGTTAATATAAGACACTGTCTTATTTTCGGGGAAACAGGGTACAAACTGATAAAATAGGTAGGTAGGAAAATGCCCAACACAAAGGTAAAAGATGACATCACAGAGTCCACAGATGGATGTAATAACACTGAATAGCAATGGACTGAACTCAGGCGTTAAAAGGCAGAGGCTAACAGACGGGCTCAGAAAACAACCTATCAATCTGTTGCCTACAGGAGACAGATCTCAAGCTTGCAGAGAAAAACAGGTTGAGAATTAAAGGCTGGAGAAAAATATACAAAGCAAATGGCAATGCAAAAAAAGCAGGGGTAGCGATCTTAATATCTGACAAAATTGACCTCAAGATACAGGCCACAACACAAGACAAGGAGGGGCACTATATAATGCTCAAGGTAACAGTAGACCAAGAACCAGTGAGCATAGTAAATATAGACATGCCCAACGAAAGACCCATGGAATTCATAAATCAAACACTCCAAAAGATGAAAAAAGAAACCAGACTCAACAATTATAGTAGATGACTTTAAAACACCAGTCTCTGAAAAAGACAGATCACTGGGAAAGTAGCTCAACAAGGAGGCTACAGATCTAAACAGAGCAATTGGATGACTTTACCTGATAGATATTTTCAGAGCTTTCCACCCAAATGCAAAAAAATCACATTCTTTTAAAGCCCACATGTCACATACTCGAAGACAGACCACATGCTGGGACACAAGTTGAACCTAAGTCAATTCAAGCGCATAGAGATTACACAGATGTCTCTCCGACCACTGTGCCAGAAGGCTGGACATCAGCAGAAGGAAGATGAAGAAAACAAGGGCAAACAATTGGAGGATGAATAACTCTCTATTGCAAACAGAGTGGATATTGCCCCAGACCAGAGATGAAATCAGGAAGTTTCTAGAAACCAATAAGAATGAAAATACGACATACCAAAACCTTTGGGATACAGCAAAATCATTTATTAGAGGAAGGCTGATAGCAATACATGCACACATGATAAAGGAAGAGAACCTTGTGGTTGATATGCTGGCACAAACCTTACACCAATTAGAGAAGAGTCAATAGAACAATCCTACTATAGCAAAGGGAAAGAAATAATAAAAATCAGAGCTGAGATACAGGAGAGGGAAAACAAGAAAACTATGGAAGAAATTAATGTAGTTAAAAGTTGATTCTTTGAAAGGATTAACAGAATTGATAGACCGCTGGGAAACCTAACCAAATAAAGGAAGGAACAAATTTCAATAGCAAGGATGAGGAATGAAACAGAGGACATAACAAAGGACCCTAATGAAATCAAAAGGATAATTACACCAGTACAAAGGCCTGTATTCTAACATATTCAACAACTTGGAAGACATGGACAAATACGTGGAAAAACAATTCCTCCCTAGACTATCCCCGATGGATGTCAAGAACCTCTATAGACTCATAGCAATAGAAGAAATAGATAAGGTTATCAAGGCATTACCACCAAAAGCATCTCCCTGGCCAGATGGCTTCACAGGAGAGTTCTA
>NW_022107432.1:26223553-26224675 GCF_000313985.2 Echinops telfairi | reverse complement strand
CCCAAACAATTAGGGTCATTAATGAGGGAATTGGGACAAACCTGAGAACCTTGGCACAGGGAATACATAGGCTATCCGAAATAGGGAAGGATACAAATACGGAGGAGTCACAAATTGACAAGTGGGGTATACTGAAGATAAAACACCTGTATACATTGAAAGAATTCACCAGGAGAATAATAAGAGAGCCCACAGACTGGGAAAACAACTTTAGCAATGGCACATCAGACAAAGGCCTTATTACTAAACTGTACAATACTCTGTCAACTTACAATAAGAGAAAAACTGTCCACTGAGGAGGTGGGCAAAGGACCTGAACAGAAGTTTTACTGAGTCTGAAATCCAAATGGCCAATAAACATGTAAGAAAATGTTCCCCTTCATTAGCCATAAGAGAAATGCATATTAAAACAACTATGAGATACCACCTAACACCCTCAAAGATAGTCCAATTAAAAAAATCAGAAAGTAACGAGTGTTGGAGAGGCTGTGGGGAGATAGAAACTCTTGTCCACTGCTGGTGGACCTGTAGGTATGTACAGCCATTATGGAAATCGATTTGGCGACATCTAAAACAAATGGAAATCGAGTAACCATATGACCCCGCAATCCTACTACTGGGCATATACGCAGAAGAGGCAAGAAACAAACCACAGCCAGACATCTGTGCTCCAATGTTCATTGCGGCACAGTTCACAATTATAAGATGTAGGAAACAACCCAAATTTCCGTCAGCAGACAAATGGATCAAAAAACTGTGGTACATACATACAATGGAGTATTACACATCCCTAAACTGCAGTGATGAATGCATGAAGCACATTGCCACATGGGAAGAACTGGAGGAAATCATGCTAAATGAAGTAAGTCAAGCACAAAATAACAAGTACAATATGAGTCCACTGAGGTAAGCTTAAAAAAAACCAACAACAACAAAAATGGGGGGTGCATAGGGGAAAAGCTACTATATACATACATCCCTGGGGTGAGGTCCCGCTTCTATGGCAGGGGTCAAACCCTGGGATACATACGGCAGCCAACTAAATAAGAGGGGGAAAGAAAGAGAGAGCAAAAACGGACATTGGTACTGGGGGAGCTGGGCAGTGACCCACCCAAGGGGAGG
>NW_022107432.1:26211957-26222170 GCF_000313985.2 Echinops telfairi | reverse complement strand
ATCTAGCTCAGAAGCAACAAAGCCCACATGGAAGAAGCACACAAGCCTGTGTGATCATAAGGTGTCAATGGGATCAGGTATCAGGAATCTAAGACCCAGAATAAAACCATATCCAAGGTGAATGGGATTGGGGCATGGAGTGGAGACCCAATGCCCATCTGTAGATAATTGGGCATCCCCTCACAGAGAGGTCACAGGGAAGAGATAAGCCAGTCAGGGTGCAGTATAGCACTGATGAAACACACAACTTTCCTCTAGCTCTTTGGTGCTTCCTTCACCCCACTATCATGGCCTCAATTCTACAATACAAATCAGATTAGACCAGAGCATGCACTGCTACAGATAATAACCCATAACACAGAGAATGCAGAATAGATAAACCCCTCAGGGCTAACAAGGAGAGTACAGATACCTGGAAAAGATTAGGGGAGGGTGGGGGGAGAAAGGGGGGCTCAATCACAAGGATCAACCTAGAACCCCGTTCCAGGGGGATGATTAACAGAAAAGTGGGTGAGGGGTGACAGAGGACAATGTAAGATGTGGAAAAAATAATCTATAACTTATCAAGGGTTCATGAGGGAGGGCAGGTGGGGGAGGGGAGGGGAAGAAATGGGGAGCTGATATCAGGGTTGCTCAAGTGAGAAGAGAATGCTTTGAAAATGATGATGGAGGCATATGTGCAAATTGACACATTGGAGGCATGTATGGATTGTGATAAGAGATGTAAGAGTCCTCAATAAAGGAATTTTAAAAAACAGAACAGCAACAACAACAAAACAGATTTACAAAGCCTCAGAAATCCCTCCGTCGGGCCACTGAGTCAGATGGGACTCAAGAGCAATGAGTTGGGTTACTGAATTTATTCTTTCATTCTTTTTTCTTTATAGCAGCAGCGATCTCTGCTTCTTTGGCGAATTGCCTGGTGAATGTTGATGGCTGTCCCATTGTGTCACCATGCTTTTAATCCTTTTTTAATTCTTCAATCATATAAAGCACACTAGTTTTATACTGGACATCTGATGATTACAAAAATTGCTCTTTTTGATGATCCTGGAATTCGTTGCACCTGACAAGGCTTGCTCAAGGTGACTTACTGCCTTGTAGGTTGGGTGATTTTAAATTGTGAGCTCATGTTTTGCTCAAAGCTATCTGTGACCATTCTGTGAGATCTGTGTTTTTAAAAGTATGTTTCTAAGGAGACTTGAAGTGTCCTTTCAGAAGGCTACTGGGAGTAGCGCCAATCCAGAATAACTGGCAAATTCCCCACAGAACGGTGATATTAAATATTAATCTTCACAGACCTATCCCTGAGACTCTGTCCTGTGTCTGATGGCACCCAAATGTCCTCTTTTCAACCATTATTTGGGAGAGAAGGTTTAACCCCCTTATGATCTCACTCTCATGACATTTCAACTGTGTTAATTTTCCTAACTTTCTGACTGGAGGCAGCCTTGGGGCTCTGGGGCCCTCTGGGGAAGAAAAGGATTTTGGAACTTGAGGGAAGAGCCCTGGTTGCACAATGATTAGCACTTGGCTGCTAACTAACAGGTTGTTTGTTCAAGTTCCAAAGTAGAACAGACCTAAAGAACTGCTTGCATAAAAACGACTTCCTAAGAAACAACACGGGCTGTTCTACTCTGTGCCATTGGGTTTCTAGAGTGGGAATTAACTCGATGACACCTAGCAATAGAAATGAAGGAATAAGTGTTCAAAGAAGAAAGTAAATGCACCAAATTATAGGCTTTTGTGAAAAAGAAAAAAATTGTTGCCAGCCAAGTTTCCACGGAACACCTGGTGGCAAACAACTCATTGGGCTGTTGGCCACAGGTCAGCAGTTCAAAACCACCTACACCCATAGAGAGATAAAGTCTGGGAAGCCCGCTGGGGCAGTTCTACCCTATGGGGTCACCAGGAGTCTGAATCAACTCCATGAATGGCAGTGAGTTTAAGATGTAACTATTGGTCACTACTATCCAGAGAAAGGAAGCAGAGAAAGACGGAACCAAAAGATTTGAAGAGAAAACTAATCTATAGGACCAATAGTGTACACTAACCACAGCTTCATTTACCATGAGACCAGAAGAACTAGATGTTGCCCAGCTACCACTACCTGTTCTAACCAGGCCTCATTAGTTAGACTCTGGTAGACTGTGAGACAAGTATAGACTAGACCTTAAATTCCTAAATAATATTAATAAAGGAATTACTAGGGTGGTTGAGACTGGGGGACTCCCGGTGACTAACTGCCCTGGGTGGTCTTCAAATCTTGAACCCAAACTAACCTCTTAGGTCACCTTACAGCTAAATACCTGATTGGCTGTCAAAGTAATAGTGCTTATATGTACAGTGCTCCTTAAAAAAAATTCACCTCTATGCAACCAAAAAAAAATCAACCATGGAAATAAAGTTGAGGAGCCAAAGAAACAAGATGAAGGGCACTGGAACAATCCGAATGGAATCGAGAGTGTCTAAGCTTTGTGAAGAAGGCAGCCAGTGTCACGGAGCACATTGTGTAGAATGGAAACCTGTTTCTCTGCAGACCTTCACCTAAAGCACAGTCCAATATTGTTTCTAAAGAAAGAAAGAAAAGATGCCCCTGAGCTTTGATGTACTGCAAGACAAATATTGCCAGAATAATAGAAAATCAATGGTGTTTTAATATTATTGAGTAGCTCTGATGGCCATAGCATTAAGACAATTACTACAGAATTTTATGTTTTCCTCAAAGTAAGTTCCTGAGCCTGTTAACAACTGTTTAGCATTTACCGTAGCCACTCTACATCCTAAGAAGCAATTGTTGTGTTTGCTTCGGCAACACATGTGCTAAAATTGGAACGATACAGAGAAGATTAGCATGGCCCCTGAGCAAGGATGACAAAAAAAAGAGAAGCAATTATTTAAAAAATTAGTTTCTTCTAATAATTAAATCAGTAGCTTGGCATCCTTTTCTACACACCTGGTTTGTCTGTATATGTGGGATTGGGAAATCTCTGTATTAAAGCTGACATATCTGTGGCTACAATAGGATCCCTAGTGGTGGTGCAAACTGTTAAGTGCTCTGCTGTTATCCAAGAGGTTCAAACCCACCTGATAGCTCTTTGGAAGAAAGACTTAGTGATTGGCTTCTGTAAAGATTACAGCCATCAAAAGTCTTGAGGGAGTGAATCATTGGGCTTGGGAGTTAAGAAACACAGTCATGGGAGAGAATTGGTCACAGCTGGTCAACTAACATAGAATAGTTCACAAAGACAATGCTCAAAATCCTCTTTTGGTGAGGTGTTAGTCTGGGTTAACTAGAGAAACACAACCAGAGACACTCATATATGTGTTAGAAAGAGATTTATATCAAGGAGTAATGATATATTATGAAAACAGCACAGCCCAGTGCAGATCAAGTCCATAAGTCCAATATTAGCCCATAAGTCCAGTACTAGTCCATAACTCTCATTTCAGACTCACACAGCCACATGTAATGATGCAGAATGCAGGAAATTCATAGGCCAGTGGGTGGAAAGTCGTGTGGATCCAATGGCTGTGGAAGCATCTCAGTGCTGGTGTGGGTCTCCACCTGGCTCCTCCAGCTCTCTAACTGTAGCTCTTCAACAGGAAGCTGAAGCAGAGAGAGAGGAAGTTCCCAGAATCCTCATGAGAAGGACACGCCCACAAGGAGGTATCATCCACTCCTTTATTCTTAATACTCCCAAGTTGACACGAGATTATGTAACTACCACAGGAGAGTAGCAGCAGGACCTTAAAAGGTAGTTAGTGGCCATCTATGGGTGCAAAGATGCATCTGTTGATTCCCCTCCCTCCAGAGGAAAGAGGAATGAAAAGTATCTGAGACGCAAGGAAAAAATTAGCCTAAAGCACTAAGGGATGACCCCATCATCACCTTTACTACTCAGAAACCAAAACGAGAAGGTGCATGGCCACCACTACTGATCACTCTGCTGAGAATCACAGCAGGTGACAGGAACATGTTGCAGGAACTTCAAAAGCATAATAAAGATCAGGCAGACTTATTGGCCTGACAATAATTGATGGAATCCCTAAATGTGGCCCTTAGACACCCTTCAAAGGTAGAACTGAATCCACCTCAGAGCCTACCTTTCAGCCAAACGACAGGCCTATCACCTGGACAATACTCCTTCAAGGAAATACTCCTTACAAGAATGAACAAAATGTTACCAAAGGGACAACATTTATTCTAAAACAAAGCTCAGAAGACAAGAAGGGACAAGGATAAAGAGATCAGACACAGGAACCTCAGTGAAGAAGTAGGAAGAGGGTTGTTCTATCGAGCAAACTGCAGCCAATGTTACGAAACAAAATGGGTATCAATTGTTGACTGGAAATCAAATTTGCTGTATAAACCTTCCCTCAAACACAACAGGGAACAAAACAAAAGATTACAGCCAGGAAGAGCCTGTGGGGGTAGTTCTACTGTGTCTCACGGGGTTACTAGAAACCTAGGTTAATGCAATTGCACTTAACATTTCTACTGAAATTCTACCAAACAAGTCACCCCAAAACTTGGGAACTTTAAGCTACAACCATTTCAGTTGCAGGCCGTTCATTTGGGCTGAGCTCAGCTGTGTGGTTCTTCTGCCGTCAGCTGGACTCACGGGCCTGGATGTGGGCTGGCCCCTGTGTTAACAGATGAGGTTGGCTTTGGTTGCAAGGACCGGGGCAGCATGGCTTGCTCCTCTTGTCTCTCATCCGTCAGCAGACCAGGACGGGCATGTTCTCCCAGGGAAGGCAGGTGTGCAAGAGGGTATGTTTTCAAGCCTCAGTTGTGTCACATCGGTCATTATCTCAAAGCCAGCCACATGTGAACCCCAGAGTAAAGGAAAGGAGAGATTCGTGTTTCCCAAAGTGGGTGATAGCACCCACTTGGGAGTCATGGGATGGTGGGGCTTGATTAGTGGGGTGGAGGTGGGGGGGCGGAGGCTACATAAGCAGATACCGACCTTTTCCTGAAGTATGAGCTATAGTACATTTTTTTTTAATTGCCAGGTAGGCACGGACTTATTTATTTATTTTTGAAAAGGAGGCCATAGTCCAAATAAGTTTGAGAGCCTGAGATAGTTAAAGTTTATTGTACCAACCTGGCTGATAAACACATGTGGGGTTAATTGAAGGTCAGAGAGATCAATGGCTTGGTGAGCCTCACCTTTTGAGTTCTTGGGTCTCTGACTTTCTGATGGGCAGACCAGGGTGCAGCTGCCTTAGCCAGGTCTCTGCTTCAGCTGGCAAGGCTCACTTCCTGCCAGACATCCCTGAGGAGAAGCCACATGGATCTACCCCGATGCAGCCCTGGGTGCTGGAGCAGCCGTGTGGAGACCCCTGCCAGCGCTGAGATGCTTACCCATTCACTGATCGACTTTCCTCCTGCAGTTGGCATCATTGCGTGTGTTTTGTGAGATGGAGGAGGACTTTGTGGATTGGTGTTGGACATACGGGTTAATGGTGGACTTGTGGGCTTGGGCAGCACTGGATTGGGGTGCTTTCTTGATGTGCACTTAAACTCTTTATATAAAACTCTCTCTTATCCATATGCGTTTCTGTGGATTTGTTTCTTGAACGTACCCAGACTAACACAGAGCCTGTGGGATAGATAATTCCCCCCACCACCCAAGGGGGAAGATACAGTGTCATAACATGACAAAAGGCATACATGGGGTGGGGAGAGAACTAAAGAATTGGGGCCACATGTTGCAAGCTCTCATAGCTGGTGTCCAGGCATCCCTCTGGCAGGCGGCAGTGTCAGAGGTAGCTGGTTAAATGGACATTCAGCGTCTCCCTCCAGCACTGGAACAGGAATGAACAGAGCTCCCCACCCTCCTTCCTCAATTGTATTCGAACCATGCCTGCAGGCTTAACTGACCCACCTTCTCACTATACACTGTCCCCTGTTTAAAGCTACTAACAACTGAGTTTCAGAGTTCTCAGAGACTACCCCATAAAGCGGCAGTAAAGCCAGGCCCGTTTTTTCTGGGATCAGCAGTCCATTCCCCAACTGGGACCAGGGCAACAACTCCGGTCGCTGGACATCTTGCTGAAAATGAAAATGTGGCTGGAGTTCGATTACTTAATAACCAAACATTGCTTCTTTCCTGCATTAACGGAGGCCATCTGAAATAGATGAGAATCTATCAACTCTTCCGTTCATCAATACCAAGACAAGGGAAGGAGTATAAATCAGAAAGCAGTTTTGAGAAATTGTGCAAGGATGCTGCAAAGCTCAAGGTCAGGCTCTGGGCCACCTCCTTGCCTTTTGGGTACCCAGAGTCCACACCAGGGCTGGGTGCACACCAAGGGTGTGCTTAGGAAGCGACAACTGGCCTCGACTTCACAAGCAGATGGGGTATTTGTGGAAGTTTTGGTGCTAAGCGAAGAGCCAGGTAAGGAAGACTGAACGGAAGACCCTCAAGATTTTTTTGCCTGGATCCTTGATACAGGATCTCATTGTCAGAACGATCCAGTGTCAGCAACCGAACTCAAGGAAGCAGAAACAGATTAGGGGGGTCATTGGCTCAGGTGAGGAAATATCAAAGAAGGCCATCTGAGAAGCTCAGCCAGCTGTTCTCTTTCCCCCCTCTGTCCCCTCTTCCCCAGTTTCCTCTGTGTCCATTATAATTACACTCATCATCTCCCTTCACACTGTAGGCAAAGGAGTGAGGAGCATTCAGTGGCCGGTCCTGAACTCACCCATTTGAAACCATTGTGGTCCAAGAGAAATGTGCTCCGTGTCTTCCAACCTTAGGGAAGGATTCTGATTGGTCAGGCTCGAGTCATGTGATACACACGCGTCTGATCACTCTAGCAGGAGTTGGGAGTATGGGACAGGAATGGGGTGTGATGATTAACAACCTTCATGTGACCCCCACACAGGAGCATTTCGTAGGAGGAGGGCTGTGGGAGACATGAACAGGACCGGAGGAGAAAACCAGAGGAGGTAATCAGGTGGTGACCTGGACCGAGAAGAATCATGCCACGCACCTTATTTCATGGTGATGTCGACTGAACACGCCGCAAGCCAGTACAACGACAAGCCTATCCATCACTGATTAGTTACATTTTCCACGGCTGTCTCACAGGTATCCTCACAGATAAGGGCTAGGTGTATAAGACCACACCCCTCACTGGCCTGAATGGCCTCTACCTGTATGTCTCTTAGAGATTCACTTGTCCAGGACAAGATTTCTGGCGCTGACCTCTGTCATTAAATTCCCTAAGTACAATTCCCTAACTTGAGCCACTCCTACTGTTGCTCCAGTGGGATGTATCAGGTGAGTCGAATGCTGAGTAGGACAAGCAGTACATGTGACCACACAGGGTGGAAACATTGCAGCCCGAGGGACCACTTGGGAGGCAATGCCTTATCTGTAGGTCCAGCTTAGTGTTGATGATGGGCACGACTCTGGTTGGTGCCATCCTTTCCCTTAGAGACAGTGCTACGCTGATGGGTGGAACATGAATGGAGGAAGGAAGTGGATGGGAACTATCATTTTATTAAGTGTGTCAGGCAGCCTGCTTAATGAGTGTCACCTTTCTCAAGCCCAAGGAATATAGTCTTGATCTCTTTTTTATAAGGGAAAAATACTGAGGCTCAGAGAGAGCAAGCGGGTTATGCAAGGTCACACAATGGTGGGGCAAGCACATAACACCCTACACACACACACACATCCCACCTTCAAAGCCCTCACGAAGACCCATCAATTACACTTCTAGAGACATGAGGGCGACAGCCACCAGACAGACATAAGAATGTTCATGGAAGACTTGTTCAGGATGATCTCAAATTGAGAACAAAGCACATGTCTGTCAAAAATAAACTCACAATCTCGGGAGGGGGTGGGGGAAGCAAACACCTCACTGCCGTCTAGTCAATTCCGACTAGAGATTGTACAGGACAGGGCAGAACTGCCCCTGTGCGTCTCCAAAGCTGTACTTCTTTACGGCAGAAGGAAGTCTCGCCTTTCTCTCTCAGAGTGGCTGGGGGTTTCAAACTGCTGGCTTGTAGTAAGCAGCCCAGAGCTCCCTTTCTGTCCACAGTTGACCACATAAATAGTGAGTGGCACACTGGAGGGTGGAGTGCTGCCTAGCAAAGTAGAGTCTCACATGCAACAGCATGGGTGGATCACAGCCGTTCTGTTGAATGGATAAAGTCGGGCACACAAGCGCGTGCATCATCTGAGACCATTTGTATGGAATTCAAGAACTGGCAGAGCTGAGCTTGGTGACAGAGGTCAGAGGAGTGGCTATCCCTGGGTGGGTTCTCAGGAAAATCTGTGGAGGAGCTGGTCTGTGGAGGAGTGGAGCGGGACATGTAATATAGAGATAAGAACTCACCGAGTTATGTGTGCTTGATGGGTTATGTGCCTGTTTTATTGTATGTAAAACAGACCTCACATCGGACAGGGCAAGATATGACAAAATAATAATTTATAAATTATCAAGGGCTCATGAGGGAGGGGGGAGCAGGGAGGGAGGAGGAAAATGAGGACCCGATGCCAGGGGCTTAAGCGGAGAGCAAATGTTTTGAGAATGATGAGGGCAATGAATGTACAAATGTGCTTTACACAATTGATGTATGTATGGATTGTGATAAGAGTTGTATGAGCCCCTAATAAAACGAAGAAAAAGAAAAACAAATACAGGGAGTATTTATTCACAAGTTTTATTGACTGAAATTCCCAAGACTTTAAAACTGCATCCTGCTTTCTTCTTGGTTGGTTTTATTTTGAAAGAGAACCCCAATTAGTTATGAGAATACGCTGTCCATGGTTCAGTGGATTTCCCTATGGATGCTTCAGTGAAACCCCACGTAAGAGAACTAGGCCCAACCATCATGGTGAATCAGCACAGCGCAATGTCCACTCTGATGCTATGCTTTTGAACCAGGCTGCTCTTGTGGGGCCTGGAGGAGTTAGAGGCTTCTGCGGTTTAGCTGAGGCATGGAGTCTTAGCAGAGGTAGGGTGTATAGAGATGAGCCACCCCCAACAGCTTTTCCTGAAGGAGTACCATCCATAAGAACATCTTCATAGAAGCTGGGAGACCCAGGCACAGAGTCTAGGTCTAGAAGGTGCCTGTAATGGCCAGAATGTAAGTGTATCAAAACAATAACTAGACAAGTAAACATTATAGATCAACACCCGGTTAAAAACTTAATCTCCCTCCTGGGCACAGAAGACCAGGAACCTGGTGAAATTAGGCAAAGCCAGGTGAAATAGTGCACTACAGATTCACGAGCATGCCTATGTGTACCTGGCTGATTAGGTAATCTGTCGCTGGCCTGGAACACAAGGGCAGAGTGCACGTTGCACAGCAATTGAATCTCTTGACCAGCAGAGTTGCAGACATCGGCGCCCAGCTCAAACACGGAGGTCATCTGCTCGCCTTGAAGGTGTGCTGTCATCTGCAGTCACAGCCCTGGCAATGCTCCAACCTCCTGCATCAAGTTTCGGACTGCTCCTTCTGAGTCTCCCATTTCAGGGCGCCAATCTCTAATTTTATATGTTTCAGTTATTGTTCCGGTGTGCCCACATGTTATATATTTAGGTCTGTTCCAATTTTACCATGTTCAATTCGATCAAAGCCCCGACCCAGGTGACCTATCCCATAATGTTATATGGAGGTAGGACATCAAAGGGGACTTAACAGAAGGGCTAATCTAGTTCATACAGTACCTTTGTATGGACTAGGGGGGACAAAAAGAACGATTTCTTTCATGAGCCACTTTACTGCCACCCATTGGACATTTATCATAAAATACTGGTTGCCCTAGAACAAGACACAGTATTTCCCTCTTTCCTAATATGTTCATTTCAAATAGACAAGTCTCTAATGGGTGGGGCTGGTGACCACTAGTGTTGAGCAGTGCCCAACACCTGCCCTTGTTTGCAGGGCATGAGGCACTATTCACATATGAGGACTTGCCTTATCATTCTGTCCAGGAGGCTTTGTTAGCTCCTTCCTTCTTGTAGAGCACAGTTCTCATCATCTCTGTGTGTAACTGCCCCTGAAGAATTTCCTGATAATGGCTTCAGTTACTATCCTTCTCAGGGATATTTGGGTTTCAGAAGCTATCCAAACTCAAGCAACAAAAGAGCGAGGCACTGACGGTGGACCTTTGTGTAGCCTGTGAGTCTGTGGGGAGAGAAAGAGGATGCTGCCACTCTTTGAAACAGCCTCTGTCCCACACCATGG
>NW_022107432.1:26204117-26209279 GCF_000313985.2 Echinops telfairi | reverse complement strand
AACAAGTGACCCTTGAAAAGAAGAAACTGTTAGTCTGCATTGGGGTTCCTGGATAGAAAGGCTAAGGCATTTGGCTGCTTCCTGAAAGGTTGGGGTATCAATCCACTCCACAATGGCTTGGAAGAAAAGCCTGGCCAACCAGTTTTGAAAAAGCAGTCACTTCAACCCAGTGGCACCCAGGTCTGCTTTGACACACATGGAGTCGCCATCAGTCCGAGTTGACGCTCAGAAACTTGTCGTTCCTGTTAGGGAAGAGCCTGGCTGGTGTCATGGTGACATGCTCAGTGGCTTACCCTAAGGTCATCAGTTTGAAACCACCAGCTGCTCGTCAGGAGAAAACTGAGACTTGCTATTCCTGTAGAGTTACAGTCTCAGAAACCCACAGGGCTGTTCTCCCCTGACCTGCAGGGTCTCTGTGAGTCAGGATCGACTCAATGGCAGTAAACTTGGCTTTTGTTTGCTTGTTTGGGTTTGGGGGAGACCACATCCCCAGCTCAGCAGATGCGGGATGAGGGGTCTGGGTCAGAACTTGGTCGTGTGTGCAGCCATGGGATCCAGACAGGAGCATACAGAGTCAGGATCTCATACTCTGAGCAAGGCCTTCCTATACGTCCTCCTCCCCCCAACATAAAATACACACACACACACACACACACACACACGCACACACACACACATTTTCAGCCAAGGAGACATCCTCCCGGCGCCTCCCCAGCTCCATCCACTCCCAGCAGACAGAGCCGCACCAGGGGCTCTGACTACCCAATAATCTTGCAAACAAATGAGGTTGACTTTAACTCCATTACCAGGGCTAATCTGTCCCGACTCCCTCCTGATTTGCACAGGAAATGGGCTCATCCATTATGGATGTGTGCGCACTTCACGGAGGCCTCCGGAGCAATCAGAGACGCCGCCGTGCGCAGTGACACTTTCCTTAAGCAAAGGGAAGGGGGTGAGGCAGGGCTCCTAGGCAAAGGTCAGGCCAGCCGGGGAAATGGCACAGACATCTCCGCCCAGCAGCCCGGTGGGCAGCTCAGCGCCTTTCACCCAGCCAGCCCTGAGGAGGAGCAGCCTGCCATCTACAGTCTTACCACCCAGCAGCTCCGTGCCTGTGTGCCATGCTGTCCTCACCTGTCTTGTCGTACGGCAGGAGAACACAGTCACGGTTCATCTAGAGTGCTGTGTTGGGGGTGTTGGGGTTAAGTGCCGGGGAGTCTTTGCTGATTCTTAGGGACCCTCTGCACAACAGAAGAAAACCCTGCTGGGTCCTGCGCCAGCCTCACAAATGTTATGTCTCAGCCCGTGGTTGCCACCTCGGTGTCAATCCAGCCTCTCCGGGGTTTCCTCTTTTTCCCTGCCGCTGCACTTTAGGAAACGTGATGTCCGTCTCCAGGGACTGGTCTTTCCTGACAACATGTCCCTGGTTTGCAAGGTGATTTCTTGCCATTCTCACCTTCAGGGAGCATTCTGGTTGTACTTCTTCCCAGACAGATCTGTTTGTGTTTTGGGGAGTCCGTAGTCCTTTCCATAGTCTTCACTGGCACCATAATCCACACACATTGGTTCTCCCTAAGTTCCTCCTGACTCCGTGCCCAATCTCCACATGAGTATGAGCTGATTGAAAACACTATGGCTTGCATCAGGAACACCTTAGTCCTCAAAGTGACTTCCTTGTTCTTGAGCAGTTTAAAGAGATCTTGAAGGGAAGCTGTGCCAGTCTGGGTACATTAGAGAAACAAGTCCACAGAAACTCATGTATAAGACAGAGTTTTATATAAAGGCTAAGTGAACATCAAGAAAACATCCCAACCCGCTGCTGCCCAAGCCCACAAGTCCAACATTAATCCATTAACCTATATGTCCAACACCAATCCACAAAGTCCTCCTCCATCTCACAAAATACACACAATGACGCCGTCTGCGGGAGGAAAGCCAGATCAGTGAGTGTGTAAGCATCTCATTGCTGGCAGGGGTCTCCACACAGCTGCTCCAGCAACCAGGGCTGCATCGGGGTAGGTCCATGTGGCTTCTCCTCAGGGATGTCTTGCAGGAAGTGAGCCTTGCCAGCTGAAGCAGGAAATTGGGCAAGGCAGCTGCACCTTGGTCCAACTATCAGAAAGCCAGAGACCCAAGAATGCAAAAGGCGAGGCTCACTGAACCATTTATCCCTCCGCCCTTCAATTAACACCACCTGTGTTTATTGGCCAGGTTGGCACAATAAACATTAACTATCTCAGCAGCTGTTTGGCCCAGTGCAACATGTAATTTGATTTCTTGACCGCTACTTCCATGCTTTCATGTTATCCATCAAAATTCCCGTGGCTAACTCCTCCGAAGAAGACAGCTATTCCTTCTTCATCGTCTGTTCTTAGTTTGGATGCTGAAAAGAGGGAGGCCCTTGACAAACAAACGCCATGGCTGCGACAAAGGGCTCACGCATAGGAACAATTGTGACAATGGCATAAGACTTGGTCATGTTTTGTTCTCTTCTATACAGGGTCTCAGGGCTCCTTCTCAGAATTATAGCATCCCGCCCAGTCTTGCTCCCTTGGAGCTGGTGGTGGTTTTGAACTGCCAACCACATGGGTGATGGCTGCACACGAGGAGGCACCTTAGCCAGGAATCATGTCACTGAGCCAACAGCATCACCCTCACTGAGAGGAATAGTCCACAGACTTAAAGCTACACCACCCCGACCCTCATGGGCTTTCCAAATCTTCCATGGCTGGTACCCTTTGCCCCCAGAGCTTCTGATCCATCAGGTTTTAGGCTGAAAATGAGATGTCCATGTCACAAGCTCCAGGTGATGCTGATGCTGCTGGTCCAAGGACCACACTTCGAGAATCACTGGTCCAGCTCCTTTCCCGGTTCCAGCATCCCTGTACAACCTTCCTCATCTTAGAGATGAGGAAGTACCTTATTACATGTTGTATTGTCTTGTCTGTCTGTCCTACCAGACATCATGCCCAGAGGGCAGGTACCTGTGCATCCCCAGGGCCGTGTGCATGGGTGGAGCTCTCCTGGGGACAGACGTAACAGGACACATACCATCCCCAGAGCAGTGACATCTCCACATAGAAGCAGGGTTGGGTCAGCTGGCTGTTGAAGAGAGACTGTTAGTGTTTAACTCCAGATACCCACAGGGCAATCGTGTTTGGCTTTTACACACAAGCGGGATGCATGCATTACAGAGCAAGTCTAGAATAATGGGAAAAGATGATCCCTTTGATGAACGCATAGTCTTTGAAGATACTCACTCTGCTATCCCACACCCCCTACCGAGCCCGCAAATGTGTTCCCTTCATACAGAAGAAGGAACAAATCTGTCTGAGAAGACACAGCCACCAGAATATTCCTCAGCGGCGAGGATAGCCAAATTTCCCCAGACGTGACTTTTGGCACATCTTCCAGAAGGACCGGTTGCTAGAAAAAGACATGGTGTTTGCAAACGCCAAGGGCCAGTGGATGAAGCAAGGGGAGCCCTCCAGGGGATGGATGGACAGACGGATGCAAGAGCTGCAGCATCGGATTGCAACGGGCCCAAGGTTATGAAGCCAGCGCAGGACCAGGCCCTGTTGGCCTCGGTGATCTTCATGCACGAGCTCACCCTGAGACGGAGACCACCCAGTGGCAGTTGACCACAGTGCTGGGGTTGCCCAGTGCCGGGTTCTTTCTAAGGGACCATCGTCATGTAGGCTAACTGAGCACATGCAATAGCACCGCGGCCCAGTCCGGGAAACGAAATCACAGACAAGGTCATCAACAAGGTCCCAGGCCTGATTAGCAGTGGAGTGGCCATTCACCCCAGGCTGACTGGAGATAGGGGCTATGCTCTTGACCTCCAGGCCAGGCTGGACCTCTAGTGGGATCCATCCCCTCCAAGTGAGGGCCTCCTGGAGGCTCCTCAGAAGATTGCAGTCTCTCCTGACTCCCGACAACCTCGTGCAGGCAGAGGAGAGCTGCTCTGCAGAACTTCGCAGACGGGTCCTTGCAGAAGCAGTTTGCTTCCTCAGACACCTCTGGTCGGAGTCACCCTTGCAGCAAGCAGTCCAGGACTTAGCTGTTTGCTTCTCTCGTGGGGCTGTAGCATCAGAAGGTAGAATCTTATTTATTATCATCTGCTCTGTTCTCACAAGTACAAGGGGTTTTCAAACGCTCATGGGAAAAACTGGAACGAAGAGCTGTGGAGATGTTCCACGAGCATTTTGAAGTCCCTTCAGACTAACAGCATGGAACCCCGGTGGTGCAGTGGTTATGTGTTGGGCTGTGATCCATATGGTCGGCAGTTCAAAACCACCAGCATCTCCAAAGGAGAAAGACTGGGCTTTCTACTCCCGTCAACAGTTATAGTCCCAGAAACCCACAGGGGTCACTATGAGCCAGCATGGACTGGATGGCAGTGATAGTCCTACTAGAGGAGACTGGTCTCTGATGTAGTGATCTAGAGTTTAAATTGTCTAGGAGAGAGAGAACATCCTGGTTGGTAAAGTGGAGGGGCAGCAAAAGCGAAGAAGACCCCCATAAGATGGATTGACACCGTGGCTGCAAGAATGGGCTGAAGCTTAGGGACAATTGTGAGGACGGCACAGGACGGGGCAGTGGGCTGTTCCATAGCGCATAAGGCCACCATGGGTCAGAACTGCTACCTACCTACCAAGAACAGTAAGGTGGCCTTGCTGTTACCTTGTTGCTCATTCATCTAATTGTTCGTTAACAATTAAATTACGTAGCGAGTAAATCTGCGTTGTAAAATGGACTACAAAAAAAAAGAAGTTCACTCACAAGGGCTCACCCAAGACAAACGCACACACAAACCTAGACGCCCTGCCATCAAATCAATTCTGAACCGTGGTCCAGCAGAGAGCCTCCTCTTGCTCCCACAGAGCGGTGGGCGCGTTGTGAACCCCCAACTTTGTGGTCAGCAGCCCCACACCTAACCCACTCTGCCACCAGTGCTCCTTGCCAAAAAATAGAAGTAGCTGTCAAAAGTCAAGGTGATCGATAATTCTGAGCTTTTCTTTTTATGCATATTGGTTTCCCTCTGATTACAGGTGGCTTCCAGCTTCAGGTGTCATAGGAGAGGGAAAATGTACGGGGGGACTTTAAATACCATACATTCTCCTCATTAGCTTGAGTTCTTTTGAGAATTGGCAAACACACCG
>NW_022107432.1:26201340-26203939 GCF_000313985.2 Echinops telfairi | reverse complement strand
AAATATATGTGTATGTACATATATGTGGTTTCAAAAAGCTTGTGGAAACGTTTCATTATATTTTCATTCCATTTTACGTGACGTTTTTGAAGCCCCTTTGTGTATGTATGACCTAATCGACAGTAACAATCATATAAATCAATTGCTGTGGAGCTGATTCCAATGCTTGGGGGCCCCTTGCGTGTCAGAGTAGATATGGACTCCTACTCTGTGCAGAACAAGACGATTCCATTACGTGGGACCCTGGTAGTGCCCTTTGCGGCTTTAAAGTTCTGATTCCTTTCCCCTGAATTCCCCTCATTCTTGACTATTTTACCATGACAGTCCTCTCCCCTCGCCCGAGCCCTGGACCTTTCCCCTCACCCCAGAGTCCATGCCCAGTGGACAGAGCAGAGCTGGTTCCGAATTGAATCACCTCTTGGAAGCAGTGCCCAGCTCCTAGGGGCAGCTGGTGGGCCCTGAGTGAGGCCCGGGGGTTTATTTATGGCTGGTGATTGTATTTATGTGCCCACTTCAGAGCTCATCTTCTGCATACAGAGAGCGAGCTCCGTCTGGCAGGCTGTTGACTGCTGGGCTGTGGGCCCTACGCTGGGCTGGGATAGATGGGCCGAGGAAGCCCATCCTGTTGTCTGTGAAGCTGGTCGCCTTCCGAGGGTGATTTATGGGATGCTACAAGACCCTGCCTGCCTGCAACACCGTATCTCCCCCATGCTTTCTCCCAACACAGGGGTGATGGATGAACGGGGCAATGTGAGCCTTGCCTGCAGGAGATTCCTGCAAAAATCTGTTCTAACTCAGAGGGCCCACTGTATTTATTTTGCCATTTGCCTCAGGACAGACCCAGGGAGGCGTCAGCTGGGGCTTGTCCTGATATGTGTTTGTCCCAGCTGGAAGACCTGGCCGGGGGAGGGTGAGTATATGTATTGGAGACCTGGAACCAGGCATGGGAGGCAGAAGACCAACATCTGATCTGATTGATAGGTTTCATCTTCTCTACCTCACTTGCCACCCACTCCTTTCTCCCCCAGGGGCCTGTCAAATCAAAGCCGTTATCAGTAGGATCAGAACTGGAAAACATAAATTAATTCCAGCCTCTGACACAGGGCATATGGCTCAATGACCTGGTGGCATATGTTGGATGAGCCAAGAGACAAATGAGGCAGGGGAGTAACTTAGGAATTAGCAACTTGGATAAGCCACTCCCAAGGCTGGGGGGAGAGATCAAGAAAGAGGAGAGGGGAGTTCATAGACCTGTTCAAAGGCTGGGGTCATTGTGAGGCAGATGGCTGGAAATAATGAGGAAGAGTCTCTCCAGGGAAACAGAACCTGCTGGCATAGGAGTCTAAGAGGATAGCCTACAAGGGTCAGCTCCTTGAAGCACAGAGCAAAGGGAGGGCAAGGAATGGATTTGAAAAGCAGGGCCCAGAGAAATCCCAGATCACTAACCTGCCATGGATAGAGATTTTAAAGTGAATTGTTCAAGACCTCACAGCGAGTGAGTCATTGAGCTAAGGAGGATCCTGATTACCCAAGATTGTGACACACCACATTGGATCTTCCTTGGTTAGCAGCCCTGGTGATGCAAAAGGTTAACCACTGGGTTACCAACAGAAAGGTCCCAGGTTAAAACCCACCAACCAGTCCTGGGGAGAAAGATGAAGCTCTCTGCTCCTATCAAGACTGAGAATCTTCCAGATGCTATAGAGCAGTTCCACTGTTGTCCTAGAGGATCACTATGAGTCAGGCTCGACTCCCCGGCAGATTTGCCTGACCCTGGCCTGCTTCCATAGGACTAAGGGCTGCTTGGAAGACAGGTAGCTGAGGAGAGAGGTGTTGTTCCTGGCTGCTGCTTAGAAAACCTCACGATGACAGGTGCATCCCATCAGGCTGGTAGTGCAGAGGCTGCGGACAACAATGCCCCTTCTTCTCACCCCTCCCTTGTCCTTGTCCTAAAGCCCCTTTCAATCTCCCTCCCTTTGCAGACAACCCTGAGAGCATCCTCAGAACCGATGGTGTGGATGGGGATGGGTCTTCACATAAACTTTAGTTCTTCTCTTCTGGGGTCCGCTTATGGGAGTTGCTGCAGCAGAGAAAAGGTTATGTTTTCACCACCCCACGTTCTCTTTCTGAGCACTGCAAGATGCCATTTCCCAGCCTCTCTTGCTGTTAAATTGGACAAGTTCTGGCCAATGGGAGCAATAATGATGTGGGCCTCCTTCTGGCCAAGGCACTTTAAAAGCAGATGAACATTTTCCAAGCTTTTTTCCCCCAGTTACCATAACCTTCCAGGTGCATGCTGATGGCATGTCAACACAGATACAGCCTGGGACCCTGCAGAGGGGATGGCTGCCTGCAGAGAGTCACATGGCCTGCACAGATTTGAGCAATAATGTTTCACCGTGTAAAGCTCTTGAGATTTTGAGATTCATTTTTTACTGCCTGGCATTTTAGTTCACGATACAGTACATATACTTATATATGCACACACATATATATCATATAGTTCATGTACCTATACTGCGTATATTTATATATACCTATATACACACACACACAAACACATATAAACTGTTTGACTAAGAAGTCAACAGTTCAAGCC